>NC_085868.1:13974812-14017312 GCF_034702125.1 Engraulis encrasicolus | reverse complement strand
GATCAGTCCATTGCCTGTATTAAAGGGACACTGTGCAGGAAATGGTCAAAAAAGGTATTGCAACTATGCTGCTTATTGGAATTGGGCTGCCCATTGCCAAATTTGATGTTTACATGAAAGTTTACTAAGTATTAAACACATATTTTCTAGTATTTTCCAAGTACAGTCATTTTTCCAGCTAAAAAAGGCTATTTTTGGAAATTCAAAATGGCGAACCATGGAGCAGATGCTGGTGGTAAGTATTCATGAAAAAGGTAACATTAGTGAATGGGCAGCATGAATTCTGGAAATAAACAACTAAAAATCTCACACAGTGTCCCTTTAAAGATGGACCAGTGGGCTGCCCCTTCTAAATAGTGGGCGGGGTTCTAAAGGTTCTAAACGAAACAACATTGGCAACATCAACAGCATTGGACCCTGAGGACTGGCGGCCTACCGGGAAAATGCCCTGTGTGCCTCATTACCAATCCATTCCTGACCTCTACCATTCTGGGCGCCTCCTTCGGCTTGTGCATGCGTGTGTGTGAGTGTGCGTGTGCGTGTGCGCGTGTGTGCCTGCGTATGTGCGCCTACGTGCGTGCGTGTGTGCATGTGTGTCATAGTCCCCTGACTAAGGTATGGGATTCGTGTCAGTTAGTATTAATGTCTGTTAATATTAATAAAGGTTGCCCCCCCGGGGGCCGTCTCTCAGTGTGAGATGATGAGGGGGTTTCAGGAAGGCAAGCCATGCATTGCATACTGCTGCAGATACTACTGTGCTGAGTGAGAGAGGGCTGTCATTGTTGTTGGCAGTGCTGGAGGTGGACTGTTGAGATTTTCACACAGACTACCATCAAACCATGCTTTACCAAGCCATGCTTTACTTGTTGTATGGTGTGTGTGTGTGTGTGTGTGTGTGTGTGTGTGTGTGTGTGTGTGTGTGTGTGTGTGTGTGTGTGTGTGTGTGTGTGTGTGTGTGTGTGTGCTGACTGAGTGCTGTCACTGTTGTTGGTTATTCTGGAGGTTGAGGTGAAATCACAGGGTTTCATTTTCATCTGTGGTGAAGATTTTTTTCATTGTTTGCTTGTATTGGAGCTATTCTGAGCTGAGATTGTAGAATTGTCTTTTTTCATACTACGATAACTACTGTAAGTGAAGGGTTCTCCATAGAACTATGTATATAGCTTAGCAGAGTTTCAATTGGTTTCTTTGTGTTTTTATGCTGGTTCAATGGGACGGTTTCAATCATTTCCCCACACTACCACCAAACTGCCACCAAACAAGCTTTACCTGCTGTGTGTGTGTGTGTGTGTGTGTGTGTGTGTGTGTGTGTGTGTGTGTGTGTGTGTGTGTGTGTGTGTGTGTGTGTGTGTGTGTGTGTGTGTGTGTGTGTGTGTGTGTGTGTGTGTGCGTGTGTGTGTGTGTGTGTGTATTTGCTGTTTGTGTGCGTGCGCGCATGCGCCCACGCCTGTCTGCGTTCATGTCTACGTGCAAGTGTGTTTGTGTGTTTGCACGCGCCCACCTGTCTGCGTGTGTGTGTGTGTGTGTGCGTGTGCGTCTGCGTCTGCGTCTGCGTGTGCATGTGCGTGGGTGCGCGTGTCACATAGGGAAAAACAATAGCAACTGAGTATTAGTGCCTGTGTGTGTGTGTGTGTGTGTGTGTGTGTGTGTGTGTGTGTGTGTGTGTGTGTGTGTGTGTGTGTGTGTGTGTGTGTGTGTGTGTGTGTGTGTGTGTGTGTGTGTGTGTTGTCTGCCTTGGCTGGCATTTCACATTTCAGACCCAGCAGCCAGCAGGCTCCCCTCCATCATCACATCCACAGAAGCTCCTGACGTTTCCTCAGTAGCCTCGTCCTCTTCCACTCCTCCTCCTCTCTCTATCCCCCTCTCCTCTCTCCCCTGTTCTCAATAGTGCTTTCCTCTTCCACCTCTCCCTCTCTCCCAACCCTCCTCTCCCGTGCTCTCTCCTGAGTTTAACACAGGAGAGTGTTCTCCACCACTTCTCTCTCACTCTGCTCCCCCCCTCCCCCTCACTATCCCTCGCTCTCAACTGTTCTCTTTTGGGAGTTGGTTAACCTGGAACCGCCGTTGGGCCTTTGGAGAAGGGTGGGGGGAGCGGAGTGTGGATAAAAGGATAGACTCACGCAGGGGCTTATCCTGTAACAGAAGACACAGGATGTGGAGGAAGGGAGGTGCTCACTGCTCCTCTTTTGTGTCAGTCACAGCGGTTGGATATTAGCTGTGCAGCGGGCGCTGACAGCTGCCCTAAAGCAGCAGTAGAATGTGGGAGGGGCCTGTTAATTGTATGGGTCTTAATCACTGACTATGGCGGCTTTAAGCCCCTGCCCCCCCCCCCCCCTCCCCCTCTTCTCTCTCTCTCTCTCTCTCTCTCTCTCTCTCTCTCTTCCTCTCTCCCCCTCTGTGTGTGTTGGTACAAGCTGTTGTCATGGCGACTAAATCCGGGGTTTTAATTGCATATTAATCACCTCCCCGAGTCAAGTGGGGCCTTGGGTGGTGTCGCTAATGCATCATGTAAGGGTTGGTTGGATGCTCCGAGAAAAAAAAAGAGATAGATGAGATATACAGAGGGAAAAACATAGAGAGAGAGAGAGAGAGAGAGAGAACTGAGAGAGAGAGAGAACTGAGAGAGAAAGAGATAAACACAGAGATAGAGAGCGGAAAAGGGGGAGAAATGTACAGAGAATGTGAGAGGAAGAGTGGAAAAAGCGAGGGGGCCCTGACTAAAAAAAGTGTAATCTCTCGATGAAAGCGTTCGGGTTATTGCCTCTGGGTGCGAGATAATCGCCCCCTAAACTGCCTGCCGCACAGTCACCCAGGCACATCTGTGTGGCCCAGATTTGATACGCTTCCAAGTTTTTCCTCTCTCTCTCTCTCTCTCTCTCTCTCTCTCTCTCTCTCTCTCTCTCTCTCTCTCTCTCTCTCTCTCTCTCTCTCTCTCTCTCTCTCTCTACCTCCCCCACCATAATTGCATTTGGATAAATTAGGAGCCCAGGCTGCTATCTGATTGCCTCTTATGATGAATCGACCCCCTCGTTGCGATGGTTTTGGTCGGATGAGCTCGGTCTATGTGTGTATCGTTCGGTTGGTCGATTGTTGCTTGTTGTAGCCCACTTCACTCAAGCATAGCGTGCTGATGATGAGCGTTTGCATTACGACTCCACCATGGTTCATCACGTGTGTCTGCGTTTGGATTTTTATCAAACCGTTACGGAGAAGTTCAGAGGTTGCCCGAGTCTGATTTTATAGATGAGCATACATCATAAAAAAATGCAGTGTAAGTTCAACTCTTCCAGTGTTCCTCTAGCAGGGTGGCCGCGGGTCCTTAAAAAGTCTTAAAAAGTCTTAAATTTAATTTTCGCCAAATAAGGCCTTGAAAAGTCTTATTTTGTCTTAAATTTTCACCCCAAATGTCTTAAATTTGTGGAGCTTAATTTAGGGAGGAATAATTATGTCAGCCATGTGATGAACTTCGCGACGGAAATCGGGAGTTGTAGCCATGTAGTGTAATTTAGAACGCATTATTGAATTTTATTTAGTGTTAAGTTTCATTGTGTATAGTTTTGTGTTTTCAAACGGCTACATTAATGTAAATAACCAATTGGTTTTTGTGCTTCATTTGAACCTGTGTATGATCTTGCGAGTTGGTCCTAATTTCATTTGGAAAATGATATTGAAAAGTCTTAAAATGTCTTAATTTTGACTTGCTAAAACCTGTAAACGCCGTGAGTTGGTCTTAATTTTATTTGGAAAATGGTATTGAAAAGTCTTAAAATGTCTTAATTTTGACTTGGTCAAACCTGTAGACACCCTGCTCTAGTCTAGAGTGTATTTGGTGCCAGATTACTCTCTAAGTGTTGAATTAACACTTTTTTTTTTACTGTGCGCTGACTACAGCAGGTCACCCGCAACTGGTCACCTGTGCATCTGTGTTTGATTTTGTCAAACCGCTGCGAAAAAACGTTCAGAGGTCGTCCAAACTCTCTCTTTATAGATGAGGCTTGCAGGGCTTGTTGTACTCTCTCTTTCTATCTCTCTCTCTCTCTCTCTCTCTCTCTCTCTCTCTCTCTCTCTCTCTCTCTCTCTCCCCTCCCTCTTTTGGTTAATCACTGATTAGTTCAAACGGCTCCAAAAAAAAAACCATGAGGTCTCGGTGACTCTGATCTGAAGGGTATTGCTTTTAAGCGTGACCATGGGAAAAAAGATTAGCCAGCTTACCGTGACTGAGAAAAACGTCGTGTGTGGGGATGGCTCTGGGCCAAGGTGCGAGATCATGGAGCCGAAGAAAGAGGGGAAAAAAACACGACCCGTCGTCTCCTCTGCCTTTTTATTGTTCGCCCCTTTCTTTTCGTCTTTTCTTTTTTTCATCCTGGTGTTTGTTTTGTTTTTCAAATCCACATTCAAACTCCCACACACACGTGCACACACACACACACACACACACGCGCACACACACACACACACACACACACACACACACACACACACACACACACACACACACACACACACACACACACACGCACACACGCACACACACACACACCTTCTATCTTTTATTTACATTCCTTGCCGTTCACTGAAAGGTAAGAACGAAGCATGACACGGATCAGACCGGTTGCACTCCCTCTCTTGCTCGCTCCCTCTCACGGGTCAGAAAGCAGTCGAAAGGGTGTCGAAAAACACCACCACCCTGTTAGCTCGACCGACCTGTCTGCTTGTGTGTTTTGTGCCAAAACCAACTCTTTGCTCAACTCTTTGATCACCCAGTCTGGAGGTGCCCTCCCCCTCAAACACACAGTGCATACACACACACACATAGTACAAACACACAGACACACAGACACACACACACATGCAGACACACACAGGTACACACAGGCACACGCACGCATGCACGCACACACACACACACACACACACACACACACACACACACACACACACACACACACACACACACACACACACACACACACACACACACACACACACACACCCTCGTCGCATACGTACGCTTGTACACTTTGGCTCATGTCAGCGGCCTACTTAAAAGAGTTCATTTGATTTCAGATTGTGTTGGCAGTTAATTAGCGGAGTTTTAATTGAGATTTTGCACTTATCTCTCCCTGCGGGGCCAAGCGTGGGAGGGTAGGGGGAGAGGGGAGGGGGAGGCACCCGTGATGGAAGTCGCCATTAGGAACAGGCGGGTGATTGAGAGCTCGACCTTTCCTTGCCTTGCCTTCCTTTGCCTTTCATTGCCTTGCCTCACCCAAACCGCAGCTCGTTGCGTTGCGTCGCGTGGCGTTGCGTCGTGTGTCACGCTCGCTGCCCAGCCTTTTCCCTGTGCCAAGCCCTCCGTGCCCTTCATCTGCTGAATGTGTCAGAGCGTAGCATGTGTGTGTGTGTAGTGTGTGTAGTGTGTGTGTGTGTGTAGTGTGTGTAGTGTGTGTAGTGTGTGTAGTGTGTGTGTTTTCGTGGTGGTATCCATACATACTATTTTTGTTTCCTCTGCTCATCACTCAGACAAGAATCAGCACAAGTTGTGTACCCATACATATATACATTAGTTACGTATGTGTAGTTAATGCAGAAGTTGTGTACTTATGTATATACATGTATGCATGCATGTACGCCCCAGTCCTTGTATGTGTGTCTATGTCTCTGTGTGTACGTATGTATGTGTGTTTCAAGTGTGTATATCGGCCTCTGTGTGTGTGTTTTTTGTGTGCACGAGTGTTTGCACATTTGTGTTTTTTTCTGCGCCCTTGGAGCTTGTGTATCCGCGCGTGTCCTCGACCGCTCCACCTCCTGTGTGCGGGAGGTGCAAGCAGCTTAGCGAAGAGAGAGAGAGGGAGAGAGGGAGAGAGGGAGTTACACAATGTAAATTTGTCAACTCCGCAGGCTGTCCTTGGCCTGGCCGGCTAGAGCCGCGGATAGAGCCACTAAGTGAGTAATGTTTTTTTTTTTTTAGTGCCGGATTTGCGTGAGCAGAAGGCTTCTCTCTGGCACGAAAGCCTGTCCCCCCCCACACACACACACACTCTCTCTGTCTCTCTCTCTCTCACACACACACACACACCACTATCCTTCCACTATCCTATCCAACCCTTCGCTATCCTCCAGTAACCGCCTGACTCTGTCCTTCCCGATACCCGCTCCGCAACTCTTTCCGATAGCGCTCCACTCTCCCTGGCTGGCTGGTTGTCTTGCTGGCTGTCAGGTTTCGGGTCTTAGCGTGGTTGGCGTGCGGGCGGTGGTGATTAAATGCTTAAGGTTAGAGTGCTAATTACCTCTCTGTGTCACTCCCCCCTCCCTTCCCTTCACGGAGAAGTAAGGAACCACACTGACTGAGCAGATTTCTGTTTTTCATCCTCCTCCTCCTTCTCCTGTTCTCTTCTCTTCTCTTCTCTTCTCTTCTCTTCTCTTCTCTTCTCTTCTCTTCTCTTCTCTTCTCTTCTCTTCTCTTCTCTTCTCTTCTCTTCTCTTCTCTTCTCTTCTCTTCTCTGCTCTTCTCTTCTCCTTGCCTTCATGCTGTTGCTGACTGTTCTGTATGTGTGTGTGGAGGAGAGGGGTGGTGGTTGGAGAGGTTGGAGGACTTGGAATTCAGCTATTCAGCTGTTTTTCTTTTTATCTGAATGTAAAAGTTCCACAGTGAGCACCAACCACTTTTTTTGTCCTGTCACACTGCAGCCCCATAAGCCCATTCCCCCTCATTGGGGGAAGCTAAACAGTGACAGGTCACACCTCACTGAATGTCGTGAAGTGAAAAAAAATAATAGAATAATAGTTTAAAAACTCTTTCATTGGCAGATCCTCCATCACACTTTTTTTCTTCCAGGTTAATTACTCCCACCACCACCACCACCACTATTAAACCCACCACCTTGACTATTCCTGTGCCTTTTTTCTCTCCTCATGAAATAGTTCACATTTGGGGGGCTGGTGGAAGCAAATTGGCAAAAGGTTCTTTGATTTCTGCGTCAGAGCAGATCTCGGAGGTGCCAACTGAAATGAAATGCTCCTCCAGAGAACGCTCTAAGTCAGTGGTTCTCAAGCTTTTTTTGAACAAACTCCCCCTTGGCCTCATCACAAGCCCTCCTTAGTATTAAAAAATGAAATGGACTAATGCCCCCCCAATGGCAGCTAAGCACCGCCCCCTCTCAGCTGTATTCTTCTCAACGACCCCCCCCCCCCCAAAGTTCTCTAATGCCCCCTAGGGGGCTGTACTGCCCCCGTTGCGAAACACTAGTCTAAGTGGTCGCCCTGCTGTGGAGGCCTTGAAAACACTGACTCCAGGCAGTCAGGCACTGCACCGCACTTTGAAATGCCATATTATAAACATATGGTTAGATGGAGGGATTCAGAAAGGAAAGGAAAAGATGAAATAGGCCAACGATGTGATGGATGCCAGGTATATTAGCATTTTCAGACATAACTTACACGCATTTCACACACACGTCACACACACACACGTCACACACACACACACACACGCACGCACGCACGCACGCACGCACGCACGCACGCACGCACGCACGCACGCACGCACACACGAACACACACACACACACACACACACACACACACACACACACACACACACACACACACACACACACACACACACACACACACACACACACACACACACACACACACACACACAGTGTGTTGAGTAGAAAACCTCCCTGTACACAACTGTTCTACATGACCAGTCAATCTAATAGTATAAAATATAATCCCCAGTCTTGATATTACTCATTTTTGTTGTGAAGGGTTGCTGTTTTTGGACGACATGGCATTTTTATTAGGTTGCCACACGTGAGTGACCAAGCCATCATGCGGAACCTTTGACAGTCCCCATTAGAGGGTTCCATTGTGCTCTTGCCTCTTGTCATCATCCTGAATCACGAAGGCCCCTTCAGTCCAGCCTTGGGGGTCTTGGAAGTTATTAGGAACAGCTGTGTATTAACTAACAGCCTCCCACTATCGGCTCCAGACACCACAGTCATCCTCTGACAGGCGAGTTTTTTTTTAAAATGTCAGTCCCTATCAGCCAACAACAAATTATGGTTTGTGTGCGCAAGGGCCTTGGCGATCAGGAGAGTAAACAGACACCCCTCCCAGAGTGGCGGAGAAGACTGAGGGTCAACGACGACGGATGGCATTAAAGACCAATCCTCAGCCACCCTCCGTCACCCTCTTTAATTGTCGGTTGGTCGGGTGGCACTGGCCTGCAATGCAATGAGGGGGGCTAGCGGGGGGGAGAGTAAACAGTCTCCCCTCTCAGAGTGGCAAACAAGACTGAGGGTCAACGATGGATGGCATTAAGGTCCCTCCACCCCCACCCGCTTCAGCTGTCGGTCGGGTTGCACTGGCTTGCAATGCAATGGTGGTGGTTTTGGTGTTTGGGGGGGGAGGCATGAAGCTTCGGGCTCTTTTGCACTTCTGAAGAAGAAGCCCCCTCATAATCCCTGGAATTTATGAGGCACGAAGGGGGCCTTTGAAGCTTTGAGCTAATGTCGAAGACGAATAGACGTTTGAAGTGTTTACCAAAATGGTAAAAACCCAATTTTCCAAGTCTGAAAAATAAAATATATATCAAATCAACATTAAAAATATATATAAAAAGTAGGGACGACGGAAATTGCCGGAGACTTAGGCAGGAAGGGAGGATAGCACAAGAGGAAAAGCGACTCAGCCTCATTTTTTTTGGAGGTGATTGCTTTGGTTCAGTCAAACTAGAAAAACTAAAATCCCTCAACAATAAAGTTCATTTTTTTACTTATTTAGTGTGACGTTTCGAGACCATGTTTTTGCTCCAGTCAAAAAAACACCCTCACTTCCTGTCTGTCTTACCAGTCGTTGTTTTTCTATAGCAAGCAGGCGACGATTTTTTTTTTCTGGAGCGTTCTTGTTGTTGTGGTAAATAAGACTGGATTTCCTCTCTTTCTTTTTTTTTTTCTCTCTCCGGGTTGCATACAGAATCAGCCAGCCATTCAGCCACGACATAGAGGCTCTCTCTCAACGCTGTTACTGCCCGCCCAGCTTTGCCCATATACCAGCAGTACCCCCACCGCCACCCCACCCCCACCCCACCCCACCCACACACACACACACACACACACACACACACACACACACACACACACACACACACACACCACCAACCACCCTCCAACCCCCTCCACCCCCCCGTCCTCCATTTTAAATACCCAATTTATTCCCTTTATGAGATGGATCTTGTAGATTGAATCATTTTCACAGTTGGAGGCTCACTGTAGGCCCGGGAATGAAATGAACTTCCAAATCAATCCTGATCGAGAACAAGCGAGAGCCGCCTCGCTGTGCATGCATGACTGAGAGAAAGGGAGAGTGAGAGAGAGAAAGAGAAAGAGAGAGAGAGAGAGAGAGAGTGAGAGAGAGAAAGAGAAAGAGAGAGAGAGAGAGAGAGAGAGCCCTCGTCAAAATGGGCTAGTTATTGGAAAAAAAAGAGAAATGAATTGTTTTGTTTGGGGGCAGTTTTGTATATGTATATTTTTTTTCTCCTTGCATTTTCCATCTGTGTGTCGTTTCTTTTTTTCTCACTCCTCCGTCTTCTGGATATGCCCATTGTGAAGGTTACAGTGGGTGGTTATTTTGGTTTGTGCTGACGACGAAGTAATCTAGCTTAATTTCGACACTTTTCTTTTTCTTTCTTTTTTTTCTGCTGTCAGGAAATCCATGAGCATGTCATTCCAAGATGGGTGGGTGAGGGGTGGATATGAGTATGTCTGCGTGTGTGTGTGTGTGGAGGGGGGTGGTGTGCAGAGAAAACGTTTCTACTGATTTATTACTCAAAAATGGAGGACTTTTTTTTTCTCTTCGTGTCTCGCGTCTCCTTTTGTTGCGGCGGGCTAAACGGGCATGAAATTGCCTGAATAATGTGCTTTAAATCCAATCTCTCTGTGTGTCCCTCCTGCCCTTCCGTACGGAGCCTGGATCTAAGTCCCCGTTGGAGATTGCTATTTTCCCTCCTTAGGGCTCCCAGGGCTTCCAGGGCCAGATTAGGCAACCAGGCAGCCAGCCGCACAGGTGTGGGATCTCGCCCATGTGTTGTCCTCTTGCCTCAACCAAACAAGTCACCCAGTGATTTGTGTGTGTGTGTGTGTGTGTGTGTATGTGTGTGTGTGTGTACAGTTGCGTATGTGTGTGCGTGTGTGCACAGTTGTGTGTGCGTGTGTGCACAGTTGTGTGTGTGTGTCTGTATGTGTTGTGTGCGCGTGTGTACAGTTACGTATGTGTGTGTGTGTGCGTGTGTTTGTGTGTGTGTGTGTGTGTGTGTGTGTGTGTACTTGTGTTAGCGTGGTAGTGGTAGAGAGAGCAATGGAAACAGGAGAGCACACAAGAGGGCCCCGCTAACTGCGAGCTAATCGATACGCCCATTCCTATACTCTGTCTCCTCTCAATAAGCTGTAACGACAGGCGGCGTGACATAACCAAGCTAAATTGGCATTTAAGACCCAGTGCGCTATCTATTTTTTTTACACACCCACAGCTTTTAATTCTCCACTATTTCTCGGCTCCTGTTTGTCCGATGCTTTAAGTTTGAAGACCATCAAAGGGAGAGGGAGAGGTTTTTTTTTTTGGAGGGGGGGTTGGTGTATATTTTTCTTTTCTTTTCTTGCAGAAAGTGCTACACAACTCAGCCCCTTCATCTCGTTCCTCCTGCTGAGATAATGGAGCAAATCAAATGTGCAATTGTGTTTCTTTGTTCGGCTGCTGTGCTGGGTTCTTCTCTCTCTCCTCTCTCCTCTCTTCCCCTCCACCCCATAACTCGGTCTGTGTGTGTGTGTGTGTGTGTGTGTGTGTGTGTGTGTGTGTGTGTGTGTGTGTGTGTGTGTGTGTGTGTGTGTGTGTGTGTGTGTGTGTGTGTGTGTCTGTGCTGCTGTGCCTGTGTGTGGTGTGCTGTGCTGTGAGTAAGTTGCACAGCCCTGAATGCCAATAATCCCACCACCACTGCAGGAAAATTGGCTTTTCTTTTCTCTGAGCGCTCGAAATCCAACCCCCCCACCACCATCATCACCCCCGCCACACACACACACACACACACACACCTCCCCAGTCCCCACCACACACACACACACACACACACACAGACACCTCCCTCCTCACCTCCTCCCTTCCCCTCTCTCTCTCTCTCTCTCGCTCTGCTCTCTTCTCCTCTCCTCTTTTCTCCTTCCTTGATTTCCCTGGGTAATCCAATTTTGCGCAGGGTAAAAAAAAGAAGAAGATAGAATTAATTTCATAATGCAGTGATCAAACATTGCCCGAGGTGTCTTCTTCCACAAAATGAGTTTTTAAAAAGATGCAGATGTCGGAGGATGAGTAGCCTCCTGAGGACAAGAAAAGAACCGGCAGAGAGCAGGGAGCGAGTGTGTGTGTGTGTGTGTGCGTGTGTCTGTGTGTGTCTCTGTGTGCATGTGCGTCTCTGTGTGCGTGTGTGTCTCTGTGTGCGTGTGTGTCTCTGTGTGCGTGTGTGTCTCTGTGTGCGTGTGCGTGTGCGTGTGCGTGTGTGCATGTGTGTGCGTGTGTGTGTGTGTGTGTGTGTGTGTGTGTGTGTGTGTGTGTGTGTGTAGCGTAGTGTGTGTGTCTGTGCGTGTGCATGTGTGTGTGGTATGCTAATGTTAGAGCAGCTTCTAATATCTCTATCCTTATTGGGCTATTTTTTCCTGTTCAACACTTTCAACTTATTCATTTTTCACACACACGCACATGGACACGCACACTCTCTCTCTCTCTCTCTCTCTCTCTCTCTCTCTCTCTCTCTCTCTCTCTCTCTCTTCTCTCTCTCTCTCTCTCTCTCTCTCTCTCTCTCCTCTCTCTCTCTCTCTCTCTCTCTCTCTCTCTCTCTCTCTCACACACACACACACACACACACACACACACACACACACACACACACACACACACACACACACACACACACACACACACACACACACACACACACACACACACACACACACACATACACAGTATTACTAATCACCGTTTTCCCCTTCTACTGAGACGACTGGTGGCCTCCAGAGTAGTCCTCAGTGAAACAGAACAAATGTCTCTGGCTGTTTATCATCTAGCATTCCTCCCTATTAAGCCTAAACTCTGGGCCGGGCCCCGCTATCTCCATTATATATGGCTGCCTTCATTGGACCCTCTGTGCGGTGCTCACTGTTATTGCTCCCCTGGTTTCTATGGTTCAACAAACCAATGAGCACAGCTACACACACGCACGCACGCACGCAAACACACACACACACGTACACACACAGGGCTATGCTTACACCCAAAGTCACAAAAAGACACACACACACACACACACGGCTACACACCCAAAGGTACAAAAAGACACAGACACACGCATAAACACACACACACACACACACACACACACACACACACACACACACACACACACACACACACACACACACACACACACACACACACACACACACACACACACACACACACACACACACACACACACACACACACACACAGGACATGAAGAAGAACAGCTCTCTGCTTTGTGAACAGTGATTCCTATAAATACGCGGCTGCTAATCCTGAGGAAATTGATCTCTAAGCCCATAATGTCCTGGTGATTACAGGCCTTCTTTGTGCGTTTCGGGGCGAAAGGCATATTTGAGTCGCTTCCCCCTCGTTTCAAGTCATTGTGCGTCCCATAATGAAATTCTTTAAATATCACAAAAGCAGCGGCTGTAAAATAAAATACAATTTTTTTTGTCGTCTGTATGTGCCCCACTTTCCTGTGTTTTTTTTCATTCTATTCGGGGAAATTGCCACCAAAAAAAGCTAAGCTAATCACTTGTCAAATGTACGGTGAGAAGGGTGTTGTTTGTGCTCCAACATCTTTGGTGCTCATGAAGACTCAAAAATAAAAGGAGCACTCGAAATATCCTTAATAATAAATGTTTCATAGTTTTTACATACATAGATTAAGTATTAGGGTGCAATGAGTGTGTCTGATTCTTGACCTAGAATCCAAGTGCTAAAAACTGGTCCCCTTGATGGCTGTTATCTCTATTGTATATTCCATCAGGATGGGTATTTAAAGTAGTGTAGTCATTTTTCCTTTTAAATATAATATACTGGTCTATCTGTCAATGCCTATCTGTCTGCCATTACACACCTATTATTCCAAAGGTCTGAATGTTCAACTGAGTTTTCTTTCCTCTTCTGATTTTAATATCTCTATGAGATGAGTTCAGCACACTCCCTGTCGTGATTGACCTGACCTTGTTATTCCTTAAATATTACACAGAACTGGGGGTTTCAACGTGGAAAATGTTTGGATTCTAATACGTATGTGTCTCTGTCTGATTCCAGGTGAGATGAGTTCCTCCTCGGCACATGGCCTGTCGCGCTACCCGACACCGGCCGAGCTGGACGCCTACGCGCGCAAGATGGCCGACAGCCCGCTCTCCATCAAGATCTTCCCCACCAACATCCGGGTGCCGCAGCACAAGCAGATCGGGCGCACCGTCAACGGCCTGGACACCACGGGCCAGCGCTACAGCCCCTATTCCCAGCCTTACTCCGGAGGGTACCAGGGCCTGCTAGCAGTGGTCCGGACGCCCTCCGTGACCAGCAGCAACACCAACACTAGCAGTGGTAGTGGAAGCGGCGCTACTAAAGGCGTGTTGAAGAACTCAGAGGGAAAGCGCACCAAGCTGTCCCCGTCGCACATCGCCGTGGCGCCCTACGCGCCCCCGGCCAATAGCGCCATGGCCAACCGGCTCCGGCACAAGGCCTATAGCCTGGCACACTGTGGCAAGCCCCTGGAGGTGGCCAACATCCCGGCGCCACCACACAACGTCATCATGGCTGCGGCCTCGGTGGTGCCTGTTTCGGGTACAGGTCAGGCCCTGTCCACCCTCGGTGGCTCCCTGTCGTCGGAGCTGCCGGTACAGAATCTATTGAGGCACATGGGCAGGCCGTCCTTACACGTGCCCCACCATGCCCAAGGGCTGCAGCCGCTAGGAGAGGCCCAGACCTCCTCCTCAAGCCCGGCTCTCCAGGCTGCCACTGCCTCTAGTGTTCTTGGTGGACATGGGTGTAAATCAACCACCGCCACAGACTCTACTGGTTACCCGCTGGCTGCCCCGCCTCCGCCTCACAGCGGGCTGGCCTATTCAGGAGCCGTGTTGCCCATGCAGAGTGCAGAGACCACCACAGCCACCGGGGGCCAGTACATGGACAGTGTTGACTACACACTGTGGCAGCAGCACAAACAGCACAAGCATCAACAACAACAACAACAACAGCATCATCAACAACAACAGCATTACCACCAGGGGGCACTGCGGATGTACGGGGCCAACAGCGGAGGAGGGGCGGTGGTCAGCCGCTCCCCAGAAACCTGCGTCCCTCAGCTGGCTTTCCGTGGCGGCGTGGTTGCCACCAGCAGTGGTGGTGGTGCTCTGGGCTCTGGCTCCTTTGAGCGTCTGGGCTCCTCGCCCCTACACTGCCCGGCCATGCATGGTGAGTTCTCGGTGGGGCAGTTCTTCGCGCCGCCCTGGAACAGTGTCCTCGCCACCCCGGACAGTGACTCTTACTCCAACCCTCTGGAGCTTCCTCTGGGCTCCACCATGGCCACCGCGACTACCAGAGACATGGTGGGTCTCTCCCACCATCACCACCACCATCACAACCACCTCAACCACCACCAGGCCCATCATGGGCTGCCACAGCACTTCTGCTCCGACGGCAGAGGAGGCGCTGCTGCTGCTGCTGCCATGGGCTTGTGTTGCAGCGCCGCCATGGTTGGTCCTTCGAGCCGGACCCTGTGCCACGCCTCGGTGCTCAGCAGCAGCCTGCAGTCTCTGGAGTGCCTGATCAGCGAGATCCATCCTCCCTGCATCAAGGAGCGCATGCTGGGGAGAGGCTACGAGGCCGTGGCCGGGTCCCTGGGTATGATGACGACGGCGACAGCCATGGGCACTCCTGGCGCTCCACTGCTCCTGGACCACACGCAGCAGCAGCAGCAGCCCACGCACATCCAGCTTCCTGTCTTCAGATAAAGTCAAAGGTGAAAGGTCAAAGGGTGAAGAAGTAGGATATTGGAGACGATGGTGACAAGAAGACACTGGACTTATGGCACGTGTCAATGCAAGATGGGGAAATTAAGGGGAGAAACAAAAGCAGCAGAAGTGATAGTGTGTTGGACAAGTTGTGTGATTTTCACTGGTGTAAGGGCTGACCGCGTGGAGCAAGACATTGCGAAAGGTCATGGCCAATGAAACTGACAATGAAAGCCGGTGTGGCATTGTTTTTGCATTGTGCTTGTCATTCCTAAGAACTGGACCAAGCAAACAAAAAGGGGTTTGCTGCCATTTGCCTGATATATTTTTTTTGGTCGGTCAAACTTCAGGACCAACAGGGATTGTTTTTGTTTCAATTTTTCTTGTCACTGTACTCCATTAGATTATTTTCGTTTGCATTTGAGATGACACAGTAGTTGCCAGGAGATATTACCTACCCCTGATGAAGGCTGCCAAAAAGAAACAAGTCTTGGGAAGACCTAATTTGAGGGTGGTAAACGTGATGAGACGGATAGATCTGAACATCGGCATAGCAGTGGTTAAACTGGACCGCTAGCTAGCTAGTTAGCACATCTGTCATTTGCTTACATTCATTTACGGGTTTTTTGCAGAAATGCAAATGAACAAATGTGTGCTGGTCAGCTAGCTCACCCTGTGGTACTTATACGCTAGGAGCGCTAGCTATGCTAGGACTTCAGATCTACTCAGTTGCTTCAACCACAGCACTGCCTTCAACTTAGGGCAACGTAGACAATTTTCTTCTTAACTGCCCCTGTTTAGCTGTATGTCATTGTCAGGTCGACGTGGTTTAACTTAAAATAAATAAAAACTGTATGTCCGTAGAGACAGATTTGATATTGAAAATGGTACTATAATCATAATAATTATGATGTACAATTGCACTGCTATGAGCATAGCAACTGACGATGAAGAAGAACGATTGGAGGAGAAGGTTTTGGGGGGAAGGGTCACACAAAAAAGATGTATTTAAAAAAAACTTGAAAACTTGAATTTTTTGTCCCCCTCAAATAAGCTGTTTTATTGTATGTTAACGTTATTTTTTGGAATCATTTCAGGCTGCTAATGAGCAAAAGTATTTAAGAAATTATTTGACTTTTATGTTCAGAATTTTCTTTATTGTTTTTGTTCCTGTGACAAAAGAGAGGGGGTGTGAAGGAGATTTCTGCTTTCAGGCCCCAGATGTACGTATGTAAGTTAAGAATGTTGTCTGTGTACGGTGCAGTTATTCCTGAAACACACTGCTGTTATTGAATGTGAGTGTGTGTGTGTGTGTGTGTGTGTGTGTTAGAGATGGCCAAGTTGGTAAACAGACATGCATCATCTGTCTAACATCCCTCTTGAGATTCTCTCATTCAGCTTACAAACATTTAGGGGACGAAAGAGAGAGAATGGACAAAAACCTTTTTGCCCATTGTGGTTTTACGTTTTAAAATAATAATAATAATATTTATTATTAAAGTAACAAAATTTTAGTCGCCATATCGCTTTTTATTATTGCTGTTATGTCTGGGACACACAAGGCCATGTGATGCATTCCCTCGTGTTTTCTTTTTCTTTTCATGTGTTAGTTCTCTTTTATTTGTGTGTGTGGATTTTGAGATTTATTTTCCAGTTTCTATTGAGGAATGATGTGTTTTGTTTTCTTTCTTTCTTTTTTTAAAGACATGGTACACAATGGGCTAGATTATATGAAGTGCAATTATACTGTCAAACTAACAGCCCCTCCCCCCCCTCTCCTCTGCACCTGCTCTTTCAACAGTTCTATTGACATTCTATTTACAAGTGTATGGCTCCTTCTCCAAGCATACTTCCTTATCATGATTAAGATTGTCAAATAAAAATCTAATTTAGGGATGGTTTTTTTCTATACCCAAAGTCTGGCTGTGTATTATTTTGATATCTCTGACAACCTCATTTCATGTCTGAGTTATACGGACTGAGCTGAGGGGGCCTCTCTAACTATGAGCAATATGCAGCACCTCATCTCCATTGCATAACATTCATCTTCCAGGCGGAAAATCCTTTATAAACATCATTAGCATTTCTTACCAGCGCACACAATTTTAACCCCCCCCCCCCCCTCCTATCTAGGCTAATCAGTTCAGCAGTTTGGGATTGTTTGATTTCGATCAGAGAGCACTTCATGCTACATTAGCAGGGATGTCTGGAATTGGCGCATAATGGAGAGAGAAGAAGTATTACCTCGGTTCAGCTCCATGCTGTAGATCTACTGTGTGTGTGTGTGTGTGTGGGAGAGAAAGAGAGAGAGAGAGAGAGAGAGAGAGAGAGAGAGAGAAATGAAACTCGTGCCCGCTATCCCGTAGGCTGCTAGTACGGGGGCAGGTTCAAAGCCTCTTCGGGGGTGGTTCTGCCTTGCTATTTCATGTTACAGGAATAAGATGAAAGTAGTCAAGCCTTTTGTACAAAGCCGGGTTGTGTGTGTGTGTGCGTAAAAAAAAAATGGGGGGGGGAAAAAACGTCAAACCAATCTTCTTCGGCTCAGGCTCAGGCAGCCGGTTGGTTCTTTGGGCCTGGTGGCGTATCTGATGAATACCACTGATAATGTGTTTTGTCTGCCTCTCCCCCCTCTCACATGGTGGTTTGGAGAGCAGATGAGATGACCCACTAACCCTCTCCATCCCTCTCCGCTATTGAATTTCCCAACCAGGGCTGGACTGGGACCAGTAAACGGCCTGGGGAATTTTTTTGGGCGTGTAGGCCTAGGCCAGCCCCGGCCCTCACAGTCTCTGTAATTCTATGATGACTGTCTCGGTCCGTAGTCTGTATTAAATATGGAACAATGATCATCTTTTGGTGGGCAAGTCTCCAAAGGCAAACAACAACAACAACAACAGAAACAACAGCATTGGCCTCAGAGGACTGTTGGTCCACCGGGACAAAGTCCAGCCCTGTTCCCATCAAATAAAGCAGGGGGGGGGGGGGGGGGGGCTGGGTCGGGTGGGGTTGGAGGATGGGGATGGGGATGGGGATGGAAATTGTAATTAACATGTGAACCGAAATGATGCAGCGTGGCTTCAACCCCCCCCCCCCCTCACTCAAACACATACACAGACAACCCCCCCCCCCCCCAAAAATAATCATGAAAACAAAAACCTTGCCATCTGCCAAAAGGACCTAACATCGTAAGCATTTCCCTCTATTATTGCCTGGCTGTGTTATCAAATGGATCTGGGGGTGGTGAGCTTGGGCTGAGCCAAGCCTGTCATGGATGTGGAGTATAGAGGGCCCTGTGGGCAGATGAGCGAGAGAGAGCCTAACTCTGATACTCTCTGTGGGCAGACCCTGGAGCCTGTGTCTGCCTGATCCCCTCTGCTAAGGGCCCTGGGGGACGGAGGCTAATCAGCTTTCACTGTGACCCGAGCTAGCACACACAGCCCAGCGCGCGCGCACACACACTCACACAACTCTGCTCTGCTCCTCCTCAGGCACTTTTTTATCCGCTCTTCTTCAAGGGCATCGGGAGTGAACCAGCCGGGGCGAGTGCAGGATAGACAGGAGGGGAGCCAAATGCCAAACCCTGTCCGTCAGCTCTCTCGCTATAGTTTTGCTCTAAAAAGGAACGGAAAAGGGAGGTGTGTGTGTGTGTGTGTGTGTGTGTTTGTGCGTGCGAGCGAGCGAGCGAGCGAGCGAGCGAGTGAGTGTGTGAGAGAGAGAGAGAGAGAGAGAGAGGGAGAGAGAGAGAGAGAGAGAGAGAGAGAGAGAGAGAGAGAGAGAGATAGAGAGAGAATGAGAGCGAGAGAGAGATTGCCCCTGAGTGTCCAGGATAAATCAGTAAATGGACGATATACAGTAGCCTATGCGTTTTTCATAGCGCGCCATCAAGGGTCACATCTTACAATAGCAGCCTTTCCATTTGGTCATCAGCTGTAATCACCTGCTCGCCCGGGCAAGGAGCAGGGGATTTTTACGGTTTCTTTAGAGAGGCTAAAAGCTCTGGCCAATTTTCTTGTTGTGATTTTAGAAAATGGAGGCATCAGCAACGGGCACCTCATAACAATAGTTACAACGCCTCCATTCTGAAATCGTAACAGCAAAATTGGCCACAGCGTCCTCTGTTCCGGGAAAGCATTTTATTACAGGAGTAGGGAGCCGGGAGTGTTTTGTATACAGTCATTTTTTATGATTATTTATAGTTATACTGTACTGAATGTCTGTGTTGGAGGCTAGGGGGCTTTAGTTTCCTTTCGGTCTTGAAGAAAGTCATATATATGGAAATGGGGATCTATAAGGCTTTCTCTCCCTCTTCCCCCCCAAACCCTCCCGCCCGCCGTTCTGGATTTGCGCATGAAAAATCGCCCAGTCTCCGCAGGTTCAAATGTTGGAATACATTACTGTTAATGTATGAATTATCCAGTTATTGGAGAACAGAGGGCCCTTCGCCAGCGCTGCGCCGCCGCAGCAGAAGCTCTGGGACATCCGGAGTATGGTGGTGATTATCTAGTGCCCTGAACTTGCCCCCGACCGCTCTTACCTTCTCCCCGCTGAAAGGGCAGCTGTGCGGCGGGTGGGGAGAGATTGAATAGCTTTATATGCACTTCCAGCCAGCCACACATGGACAAACTGTGCTGTTACACGGACCGTTTCAGATTAGGCTTTCACGTCACAACCGCCCCGTATAGGCGCACTCTTTATAAACCAAGTCACCTCTGTCTGTCTGCCTGACTTTTTTCTGTCTGCCTGTGTATCCTCTCTGTCAGACCTTGACAACGCTTGAAGAATAATCACCATAATTACTTTGACATGAACGCAATTAGATTTAAGGACAGATAACATCATGTCCACGGCACAAAAAATATACAGATGTAGGCTATCAAGATGTGACGGTACTTTTTTGATCATATTGTCTTTTGAAGACTACTGAACCTGACCAGGTTGAAAAGAAAGGGATTTTGCAACATTGTATATAAACCTTTTTTTTGTTTTTGATCATATCTGGCTAACATTGTACAAAGACAATACAAACAAAGCATGAATATCTCTCGTTAGCCAGGAAATCTCCCCTTGACCCTTACGGAAGGAAAATATATTTTTGAATATATGAAATGAAAATATATTATAATATACTACAATATATTGTTTGCCAATATATCGTTTTATATTGTACAGCAGTATATTGCGCAATATAAAGTGATATATTTTGCGGTATACGAGAATATAGACATTATTGCCGTTTTCGTATATTGACTTATGTATTGCATTATACTGTGAAATATATTGTTGGATATATGGAATTATATCCCATATAGTATATGACTTATTGATAAATCATATATTGATTTATGTATTGTATTATACTGTACAATATATTGTTGCATATATTGAATTATACCCCATAGTATATGGCTTATTGATGAATCATATATTGATTTATGTATTGCATTATACTGTACAGTATATTACTGCATATATGGNATTATACCCCATAATATATGGCTTATTGATGAATCATATACTGATTAATGTATTGCATTATACTGTACAGTATATTACTGCATATATTGAATTATATCCCATAATATATGGCTTATTGATGAATCATATATTGATTTATGTATTGCATTATACTGTAAAGTATACTGTTGCATATATTGGATTATATCCCATAGTATATGGCTTATTAATTAAATCATATATTGACTTATGTATTGCATTACACTACACAATATACTGTAACATACTTTATACAAGGCATTTATGAAGTAATGTAATTACAACAATGACCAAACATCAATTCAATTCATTCAACTGTTGACATTGGTTTATTAAAAACATGAAACCAACCGACCCTTTAACACCACCGCTCACACATGCAGAGACAGAGGGGCAGACAGGCAGGGAAACGACTTGACAACGACACCGGCCAACAGGCCAAATACTGGTGAAACTTGCCTGTGGCCAGTAACAATTTCAGTCTCCCACTTTGGCCAGTAACTTGTACTTAATGAAAAAGCAGAAATATTCTAAAAAAAAAAAACAAATAAAACAAAACAAAAAAACCCAAATAAAACAAAAAGAAAACAAAACAAAAACTGTGGCTGTGGCCGGTAAGCGAAACACCTCACATAAAGCACTGGCACACATGCACGCGTGCACACACACGCGCACACACACAAACACATACGCGTGCCCGCGCCCACACACACACACCCGCGCGCGCGCGCGCACACACACACACACACACCTTCAGATATATTTTTTTTAAAAAGAAAAGAAAGTGAAGGTGAATTCAGGGGCAGACCGCCCGCAGCCTCAGTCACTCAAGGTCAACAAGAGGGCTCATAGGCCTGTCCATGGACTTATTTTTCTCTTGGTGAAGCAGTTCACAGATTCTTTTATTTAGCGACATCCGGATCTCCCCCATCCTCGCACCTGGATGTGCCTGAGCAACAGCATCTGCAAAAGTAAAGTAAAAAGAATGTTAACTCTCTAACCCATTGAAACTTGAAGGGTATGCCACTAGTTTGGGGCCAAATACACCGTTGGTTCATGAAGGGTTTTATTTTTCATGTTAAGCATTGTGTTACATTCTCATACTCCTTCCTTTCAATAGTCTGAAACAAGTGCCCAACATTGCCCAGCTTTGTAAACCCAGGTCAATGATTTTAACCACATTTAGCCCAATGAACCCTTGAATGTAACATGTTACATCAGCAAGTTTCACACATTCAATGTGCAGTTAATAATGTAGCTCAAGTAAACTCTAAATCTGGATGTCCTAACCCACTGCCCCTGACCAATCCAGTCCAGACACCCCAACCACCCCCCCCCGACACCGCACACACACACAGCTCAGTACACCCCCCCCCACACACACACACACACACACACCGTCCTACAACCAACCACACCTTCACCCTGCAATAAATAACTAGGTTACATCCATTCCATAATTAACATAAAAATAATAAAAACAGGGATACATTCATGTCTACATATCCCCCTCCCAACTTTTACCCTAGCTTCCATCCCCACCAGCAGTACCAACACTAGCTGCAGAGGTCCATTTTGTCCCACTCAATCTCTCTTATTCCCGGTTTATTCAGTAGCTTGATTGAATGAGGTATAAAGGATTTTTTTAAACGATTATATTTGCACCAAGGGAGTCTGAACCTCCTCCCAAAGTTCAGATAGATGTATTCCCCATTTAGTGCATGATCACCAGTGAGTGAGCATAGTAAAGGCACAGTATTGCTTACCATTTCAAGTACTGGAATGCACACCAGTCCATGTGACTATTTTTTCCTCCAGACCATCGCTGCATACCTCTTCAGCAACCTCTGCAAAAAAAAGTTAAAAGAGCAACAGAAAATTAACATTCACTCACACACTTAACCTTAAATAGGCACAAGGATACCCACCAAGCCCATCACTTCTATATCATTGTCAGAATTGTGAGCTAAATCTGGGGGGGGGGGAGTTCGGTAGACTGGTGGAACTACAGCATTCTAGCTCGCAGTGGCAGAGCGTCATAGTGGCACTCTGTGTCTCGTCCCGACAACAGGGAAGATAAGACATTGAAATCGCAGCAGCCAGCATCGTTAACAGTTGCACGTCTGTTCTTGGCACGAAGGCACTCTTTTATGAAGATGATGAAGCGAAGGAAGACTTAAACTCATGCATGTAACTGGCGAGAATGAATTCCGATGAACAAGAATGACTCGCGCATTCGTTTAAGAGTAAACATGAACACCAACATGACTCAATGAATGCAATTGCTGTGAGCAAAGCAAACCCCGAACTATCACAGAGTAGCCGAAGACAACGACGTGTAGGCTACCGTTTTGAAATTCACCAATTTGACGACAAGGCTTCGTTAACCTCTAACAATAGCTCTACAAGAACGGGACAGTGCAGTTAGTTCGTGAGCAAGTTACTCAAAAAACCTATTGATGTTACCACAATGGGAAAACCGAAGCAGCAACAGCTATGCTTTACCAAAAATAATGCAGGACATTGCCTCGTTTTACTATACTGTAGTGCCCATTTTTTAAGCAAGTTAGCGATGTGCATTTAGATCTTGTCGCACTTCACTTCTGCTTTGATTCCCTTGCGTTAGCCGAGTAAGCTAGGCGGCTAATTAACTGAGGCCTGGCTTTCTAGGCTGACGTTGGGGCTCAGCAGTATTAGCCAGATAGATGTTGCTAACGTTCTCTGACAAGCCAAATAAAGTGGGCTCACCTGAAATTGACCACTACAACCATATAATATCGACCCAAGTATTACGTTTACGTTTTCAAGATGTGTAGAACCAGACCTACTGTCAATGAGAACTACACACCATTTCGACAACGCAAATATCGCTAGTAGTAAGCTTACAATAGCTTGGTAGCGCGGGAAATTCAAAAAAAATAACGTATTTCTAGTCCTTGGGGGAAAAAATGAACAAACATCCAACTTCGATAACCACTTGGCTAAACTTTGCACATCAACCACTGTAGACGTTTCAGACTATATGCTTGTGTATTTATGTTAACAAATTAACAAACTTCTCTTTATAACTTACCTCGAGACGGCTGGTTGGTTTGTGTCACTGTGGTGGGGAGTCTGGCTGGCGACACTGTGGAGCTAAAATCCGGACCGCGCTCGAGCCGAGACGGCTCTCTCGCCACTTTAGCTTCAGGTTGTGACGACGTGACGTAGGCGCGTCATACGTGATATGAGAGCTGAGATGATTCAATCAGAGACTCCTGTATATTGATCAATATATTATTATATATGGCCATATATGGTCCACCTAAAATGACTTTATAATGTCGAGTAAATGTCCAATGTCGTGCAAAATGTGCTTGCTGAACTAAAAACATCAAGAAATACAGACTGAATAGTAGAATACAGTTTTGTTTTGCCAGCCATATATTTTAAAATATATGGATCAATATATAGTAATATGTTGTTCAATAATATATTGCTATATATTTTCAAATATATGAGCGTGTTTGTGATATATTGTGATATATTTTCTAATGTATTGCAGTATAAATTGTAGTATATTGCAGTATATTTTCCTTCCGTAAGGGGAAGTATGGAGGGACTGTGCATGTGTATACATTAGAGAGAGAGAGAGAGAGAGAGAGAGAGAGAGAGAGAGAGAGAGAGAGAGAGAGAGAGAGAGAGAGAGAGAGAGAGAGAGAGAGAGAGATGGGACGTCGTCTATGTCTTTGATTCACAGTTTTTTTTCCTCTCCATTTCTCCTCATCTCCTTTTTTTTCCAAATCCGCCTGCTCTCTTGATGTCTTCTCCTTGATCAGGGCTGGAGATTGGAGGTAAAGGCAGACAGGAGGAAGGTTTGGGGTGGGGTAGAGTAGAGGAGAGGAGAGGAGAGGAGAGGGAGGGAGGGAGACAGGAGAGGAGGGCGAGAGGAGGCTGGTTCTGTCTAAGCACTTGGGCATATCAGCTGCGCCTTTAATTATACAGCAGCCTCCGTCTGCTCCATCGGCCCTAATCAGCTCCCTGCTAATAACAGAGGAGATGAGTGCATGTGGCAGAGAGGAGAGGATGGAAGGGGACAGGAGGGGAGGAGAGGAGAGGATAGGAGGGTTGGAGAGGAAAGGAGACGAGGAGAGGAGGGGAGAGGAGAGGAGAAAAGAGAAGAGCAGGAGAGGAGGGGGGAAGTGAGGATAGGAGAGGGGAAACGAGAGGAGAGGAGATGAGGGTATGTGGCGGAGTGGAGAGTAGAGTGGGGAGGAGATGGAGAGGAGAGGAGATGGAGAGGAGAGGAGAGGAGAGGCCTAGCTAGCATGAGCATCACCACCAGCAATGAAAGAGGAGGAGGAGGAGCTGGGGGAATAGAAAAGGATGATGAGGTAGATGAAAAGGCGAAAGAAGAGGAGGAGGAGGAGGAGGAGGAAGTGGCTGTTGCCTCTGCCACACACAACTGACTCTGAATTTGAATCTGATCTGAACAGGCTGGGCCACGCGGGGCATCTGTGTGTGCGTGCGTGCGTGCGTGCATGTGTGTGTGCCCCCGCAGTTAGCTTTCTCCAAGCGTCTTGCCTTGTGCAATGACTGGAGCCCCCCTCTGATTTATGTTGTTGCTTCAGCTCAACAAGGGGCTCTTTTATGACGCCGATCAGCCGCACAATGAAACCCCTTGTGGGGGCCACGGGCCATGGGGAGAGAGGAGAGCGCTGGAAGTGGTAGTGATGGGGAGAGAGAGGAGAGGAGGGGAGGGGTGCTAGAAGGGGTAGTGATGGGGAGAGAGAGGAGAGGTGCTAGAAGGGGTAGTGATGGGGAGAGAGGAGAGGACGGGAGGGGTGCTAGAAGGGGTAGTGATGGGGAGAGAGGAGAGGAGGGGAGGGGTACTGGAAGTGGTAGTGATGGGGAGAGAGAGGAGAGGTGCTAGAAGGGGTAGTGATGGGGAGAGGAGAGGAGGGGTACTGGTAGTGATGGGGAGAGAGGAGAGGAGGGGAGGAGTGTTGGGGATGGATGATGGGGAGAGAGACAGAGTAGGGGGGAATAGGGTTGGTGGGCAGATGGGGAGTGTGTGTTGGGTGAATTGTAGAGAGGGGAGCGCTGGAGGAGGTGGTGGGGAGACAGGGCAGTGTGTGCTGGGATGGGCGATGGGGAGAAAGGAGGTCCTGGAAGTGGTTGAAGTGAGGAGAGGGAAAGTGCTGGGATGGGATGGGAGTGGTGGGGAGAAGAGAGTATGTGTTGGGTGGTTGGGAGAGATGGGGGTGATGGAAGTGCTGATGAGAGAGAGAGAGGGGAGGGGGGGGTGTGTGCTGGGATGGGATGATGGTGATGGGGAGAGGGGAATGAGTACGCTGGGATGGGGTGGTAATGGAGGCCTGGGGAGAGGTGTGCGGGTGAGGGAACTGGGAGTTGTGGTGATAGGGAGACAGGGGAGTGTGCGCTGGGATGGGGTGGTGGTGAAGGTGGACGGGTGGGTGGGGGTGGGGGGTGTGTCTGAAGAACCATTCTGGGAACGTCGACTACACCTGGGGATGAGCAGCGCCCTTGCACAGACCACCCCCCACACACACACACACACCTTCCTCCTCATACCACCCCGCCCCCCCGCCTCCAAAAGCCCCATCCAGCCGCCAACCAACCCAGTCCCTGCTGAGCCAGCCTCTCTCATGCCAGTTAAATGTCAACCTGAATATTCCGACAGCACTTCACAAGTGGAGCGCCAATGACTGTGATCTATAGGCAAGCGCAAGGCAAGGGCGTGCACGCACACATGCACACACACACGCACGCACACACGCAGAATCAGTCAGTGAGCCGCATGGCCGTCGCATATCACACACACATACATGCACACGCAAGCAGTGGTGTAGTCTACGTAGAACGCGGGTATACGGAGTATACCCACTTCAAAATTTCAGGGATTTCAGTATACCCACTTACAATTGATTATTTTGAATAGCACAAATATATACAGTATACCCACTTCAAAAAATGCTCAAATATACAGTATACCCACCACAAAAAAGTAGACTACACCACTGCACGCAAGCACTCACACACACGCACGCACGCACACACACACAGATATCAAGCACATACACAGACAAACAGACGCACACACGACAGTATCAAGCAAGCAAGCAAGCAGTACACACACACACACACACACACACACACACACACACACACCAAGCAAGCAAGCAGTACACACACACACACGGCACAGACAGTCTCCTGCAAGACCAGACATACCACACTACCCTAGCTAGTAGCTAGTATTGCCCCAAGGAAGTAGTGGAGGGGGTGGCAGCCAGAAAGGGGTCAGTTGTTCCGGGCCGTGTGAGAGAGGGGGAGCCAAGACACGGAACCCCATTACATTGTATGTATTGGGTTTGGGGCCCTTACAGATGAATTTGTCCAAGGCCCCTGCTATAAGCTGTCAGCCACCCTGCTTAGTAGTGCCACACGGCTCTTCAAAGGGAGGAAGAGGGGGCTGACAGAATGTTCTCCCTGTTGGCTGAGCCTCTGGCCAGATTTGTGGAGCGGAGCGGAGAGGAGCCTTTGGTGCGGTGCGGAGCGGGCAGCTGTGGAGATAAAGCGGCAGGATTAGTGGGGAGAGCGGGGCCTGCGTGGCTCTGGCTCTGCTCACTCGCTCGCTCGTTCGTTCGCTCGCAGCAGCTCACGGCTCACGTTCAGGGGGCGGCAGAGGCAGGGCCCTCTGGGGAGGTGGGAGAGGAGGGTCTGTGTTAGGATAGAATGTGTGTGTATGTGTGTGCTATGAGGGTGAGTGCACGTGTGTGTGTGTGTGTGTGTGTGTGTGTGTGTGTGTGTGTGTGTGTGTGTGTGTGTGTGTGTGTGTGTGTGTGTGTGTGTGTGTGTGTGTGTGTGTGTGGGGGGGTAGGTAGTATGGAGTGAATGTGTGTGTGTCTAGCGCATATCTGTCTTCGCCAGCAAAGGGGCCAGGCTGAGAACAGCAGACAGGTTTGCCAGGAGAGAAAAAAAAAATCCACAACACACGCCGCTCTGTTCAGAGGACAGAGAAGAGAGGAACATCCAACATTATCACTCTCTCCTTTCTTCCCCTTCTTTCCTGGTGAAAGAGCCAGAACATCCGCAAGGCTGCACTCCAAAACGCCAGAGATGGAAAGAGACAGAGAGAGAGACAGAGAGAGAGAGAGAGACAGAGAGAGAGAGAGAGAGAGAGAGAGAGAGAGGCAGGCCTGTGTCACATATGGCTGCATGGTCTCGATAAACATAGCTTTATCTCTATTGACAGAACCCTTGGAAGGTGTCTGGTTAATGACAAGGGGAGGAGGGAGAGACTTTCAAGTGATGGTGTCACGCTTTGGGAGAAGCTACTGAAGTCGTTATCCGATGCGTAATGAGTACAAGCCACACAGACGTGCTATTTTTCACCAAGGAAAGAAAACAGGCAGTATTGGTACCATCCTGTCAACACACAAGGGAGATGGTGTGTGTGTGTGTGTGTGTGTGTGTGTGTCTTTGTGTTCAAAAACAAGTCATACTGATATGGCAGGTCCCCAAGGCACTGAAACACGATGGCAATATACAAGAGCTGTACAATCTTTAAATAGAATCACAGTATTGATCTTTAATTCTGACAAACAAAAAACTAAATAT
Organism: Engraulis encrasicolus; assembly: GCF_034702125.1. Lineage (NCBI taxonomy): Eukaryota > Metazoa > Chordata > Actinopteri > Clupeiformes > Engraulidae > Engraulis > Engraulis encrasicolus. The sequence goes on along the minus strand of NC_085868.1, from coordinate 13,989,113 downwards.
ATTTATATTTAAATTAAATAAAAGAAGACAGAAACGGTTGAATGGATACAGGATAACAAGAATTGGTTTTCACAACTCTGTGACCATGATGGCTCCAGTGTCAGTATAATGTCTCACCGTCCTTATCAAGATTTGACTTTAAAAATAGCTAACCAGCACCACCTGCAGGCAGTAATGAAAAAGATATTTATTTAAGACGAGACTAATTAAGACAATTGAAAAGCATAAATAAGACGGTGAAAGCAGATAAAAAGCATGTAAAAAGGGGACAATCAGACACAGGATGTTTTGGTAATGTGCGCAAAACATATGCTTGTTTCCAGCAATTTTTGTCCTACTCGTGAAGATAAATTACATGACATTGCCATGCCATGGCAGGCATTTTCTGTCACATTTAAATGAATAAAAACAGCAGTTAAAAATAAAAGAAAGCAAAAGTGCTTGAAAAATAAACCTAAGAAACAGTATTTGAGAAAACAAACAAACAAACAAATCCCCAACATAATAATGTAATATCTAACATTTACAGAAATCCTGAGGATTCGGGAAAAAGATTATACAAATTCATAAATTATTCAACATTTCCAAGACTAGTAATTACACAGTGAAATGTGTAGCAAAACTGTTGGTACAACAGCTAGCAGCAAAGGTGCATATTGCTGTCATTGTCGTGCCAACAAAAATTCCAACAGTCTCCTTCATGGATTTTAAAAATGTCTCTCGTTCTTTTCAGATTCTCTGCGTTCTCTCAGAAACTCTGCGTACCAAAGGTACCATATTACTCCCAACTTCAGGCATAGGCCCAAACAGCATTTAGAAAGTTGTTTAAAAAAAAAAAAAATGAAGACACATACGGTGGTGAAGAAGTTTTCAATCAAACACTGTAGTCCAGCTCAGCGTTCATTGCAATGAACATCTCATAGATGGCGTCTATGGTGGCTGTGTAGTTGACTAAGAACTGTCGTACCTGCGCCAAACACTCCTCCTCTGGCATTTCCTGACCTTTGGATATTGCCTTCAGGAAGTCCGATTTATATGGTGCGGCAAACAGTGCAGCCTGCAGGACAAAAGATGAATTACAACCATTTCCATCTAAGATTTAAATTTTGTTGAATTTATTGAGTCGCCTACCTTAACTAACATGACAACTGCGAGATTTACTCAATATTTCATATTGGGCATATAATGTTATAATTTCCTTTTGCAAGCAGTGCTTAAAACAACCTGCTAAGGCAACCTCAGAGCAAACACACTGATAAGCAGAAAAGGTTTATGAGGACTGGAGAAATGTTGAGGAACTCTTAGGTTAATATGTCTATTTCATACAACAAACCTTGTAGAAATAGACATCTAGCAGAATCCTCAAAAAAACATCTTGTCTCTTTCCGTTGTATGTTTTTTTTCAGTTCAGACTAAACACAAGTGTCCCAATACCAAGTGAACATCAGATATCGATTTACAATGGCAACCGTGCAGGGCTACCAAGCTGTACTGCATGGGGACAATAATAAACCCAATCTCACCTTGAAGACCTTCTGAACGATCCAGCCATGATACTTCTTGAGGGCCTGCTCATAGGCCTTGGTGATGTTGACGCGGATCAGATTAGGGTTGTTCTCATCCCTCTCCCCGTCAGCAAGACTCTGCAGCAGCAGCTGAATGAAGCGCAAACCCCTACAGGGAGAGAGAGAGAGAGAGAGAGAGAGAGAGAGAGAGAGAGAGAGAGAGAGAGAGAGAGAGAGAGGGGGAGAGAGATGATTATGATGAGGACAGGATGACCGCATCATCATTCATTACTAATTTATGACCATAGACAGATAAAATAGTGCGGTTGACTTAGCAGTCCTTTCAATAGCAATGAAGCATGGTTGTGTCAATTATCTTACATTGACGGCTTTTCTTTAGACACAGGCCTAGATTTTTTTTTACTTTATTTGCAGCAGTGCCACATTGTATCATAGTTTGCATTCTGACCTTCATCAACTTCTTGAACATTATCTCTTATTGGATCATCATTTAATGAATTTATTTGAACTTAACAGACATATTATGATGTTAATGTTGTTTATTATTATGATATATGATGTTGGCTACGATTATGTCCACGACTGTAAGCCGCTTTGGTAAAAAAAAAAGCACCTGCCAACTGCAATGTAATGTAAGGTAATAAAATGTATTTTTCACTAGATAGATAACTATGTCTCAACAAATACAGTGAGGACTGACAGGCCATCCCTGCTGCTGATAAACGTGGTATTGTCCCGTTTCAATTTAGTCAAGTCAAGTCAAGTCAGCTGTTATTGTCACTTTCTTCATATGCACAAGTCACACAGGGAAAATGAAATGAATTTGAGATGGTCTCTGATGAAGATGTGCTAATATCGAAACGTTAGTCTGGCACTGCTTTAAATAACACAGATAAGCAAAGCCCTCCTGATTTTAAGAGGTTTAATAATCATAATGTAATTCATGTGTTAAATAAATGACATCACGTTTAAGTCATATGTGTGACCAAAACAACAAAATTCAAGGTCCAAATTACACATCTATTTAAAGACAGCTTTAAGAATGCTTTTCTACATAGACCCCACATTCATTTCTCACCACACTGTCCCTGTAAATAGCTCACCTCTTACCTCCCTCTTCTACAGGAAATAGCTACTACAGGTACACGTAAGTCTTGAGTGCAATTGGGGCTAGCCTAGTTTTGCCCCCAAGTAAAGACATGGCAACACATTATGATGTTGAAAAAACTGCACGCTGACCATTCCGCTGTTTTCTTTAACATTCACACACTACCCCCTTTTCTTTAATAACTTTGCCTCACTGGTGCCCCCTTTATAAACAATATTTGTTAAGTTTGTGTCCTGTGGACTACCAGATTTTAGTCACAGTTAATGCTTTTCTTGATTTAAATGAGCTTATTTATTATTTATGACCTATAAGCAAATTATCATTCAATAGTAGTGTGATTTGAGAATGATGCCAAGACATCAGTAGAGGATTTTGAACTAAAGTAGAACTCGGGTGTCCCTCAGGAACCCTCGGTAGCCCTCAGACCCAGAAAGGTTGGGGACCCCTGCCCTAGAGTCTCTCAGTAAGCAGCTTACCTCTTCAGCCACATGAGGGCCAGTGTGGCTCCGGCTTTGGGCCAGCTATCTCCATACATGACCTTCTCCGCCAGCAGGATGTCCTGAAGGGTCCCATACTTCTCCGGGTCCGACTCGTAAATTGCCTTAATTTTCTATGGGGGACAAGACACAGGACAGAAGAAGATATCCTTTTATTATGCAATTTGCCACCCAACAAAGTTTGTGTGGTGACATAACATTTTCTGACTGAGAAATGACATTGATTCACTGAAGATAGATGTCCATCAAAGTTTGTTCCACTGAATTTATACATGTGTAATAACAATAAAGTGACTGTAATATAGTCTACTAAAGTAATACATGTTACAATCAGCTACGGATATCAAATATTTCAACACTCACTGACAATATCAAATGTTCTATGCCTTTCTGTTCCCCCTAAAATGACACATTAAAAGGACAAATTGAATGATGTACTCCTAAGCAGAATACTTACAGTTATGTTGCCACTGATATCCGATTTGACAGGAGCAAAGACTTTAGAGCCGAGACAGTCTGAAAAGACATAAGTGGTACATGAGTCGTGACCAACACAGGGTGAGAGAGTCAGCAATTTAGATATTTACACAGGGTCAATTGCATAACGGAGCAGCCAGAATACAAGCAGGAGGTCCACTGTCTGTGTGAATGGCAGAAATCGTAACCAGAGACAGCAAGCTAAATCCCCTTGCTAAATAATTCATTGCCATTCTATAGTTCTTCTGTCACAAGGGGTAAAATTAAGTTCAGAGCTCTACTCTGCACAAGCCAGATGAGACGTTCACCTTACTGAGACCCTACTGTAGGCTACAAAACAGAGGAGGGGGAGGAGAAATCTCCACACTGAACTCCAGTGCCTCCTGAACTTGCAGTTAGTTGCCAACCAACATCTGAAGGCTACTACCACACATCAGCCTCTTCTACCATCTGAGTAGCTTACAAGCAGTCAGCTGATGTGGAGGGGAAAGTCATGTGAGTTTACAGGAAAACGTGCCTTATAGGCTTAGGAAAGAATACATTATCAAAGGGGGAAATTATTGTGAGAGAGTATTATATTTGAACTAGCGTACACAGCACAGCACATGACAGGAAACTTTATGAGCAGGCATAGCAATGTGACTGAGGATGAGGCAAGAAGACTAAAAAGGTGTTAGACAGTACAAAAGGCTACAACCGTGTTATTTCACACAAATGAATGAAGGTACACCCTCGTGTTCACGCCCTCTTATGAGAGGCTTACGCCAGATAATGTGTCCACATCACTGAATATTTAACACCCTTTCTGGCTGATTACGAAACGTTACACTGCAGTTTTTTTCGTTTAGTATCCCCGAATTCGCGATACGGAACATAGTTTAGAAACTGATGTATTCAATGGAAAATGACAAGCCACATTGGCCTCCGATAGCCTAGGTTGTGTGTGGCTTGTCTGTGTTTGGGAAAAACAGACGCCGAAAACGAACTGTCTCACTTCCTGTATCAAAAGAGACACCAAATGCGCTCATACTGATAGTTAGGACTATTATTAGATACATTGTAACAATAATGTAGCAGGCTGCTATGTAAACATGGCAACGCGCGTAAGTTGCTAGCCCAATAGTGTAAAAGGCGTCTCTATCGATTTTAGCGACTGACTGTAGTGTACACACAGGTAGCATAAAGACGTGTAACAAATACTTACCAAAAAAGGGAGGAATGTGTGATACGGATTCCAGAAACGTCTTTGTAGCCACCTCTCTACTCTCCGGCAAGGGAGCAAACTGATGATCTAGTAAAAGAGCCATTATGTGTGCGAAGATATGCAGTTGCCTACATACGAGAGTATGAACCCGGAACTACCCCCTGCATGACAACTTCTAAACTTAAGAGACTGCCGCCGAGGGACGGCTATGCAGAATATTCAACAGGTCGAGTACAAGACAGCCAATTGCAGGACAGGCGCAATATCGGACTGCCCAATCGGAGACGAAGCAGTGTCACCAGGAAATTGACTACAATCATTGAGCGTAAGTAGAACTACAATCCAGGTAAGTAGCCACCATAGAAATAATACAATAAATTGTATTACAGGTACTGCTGAGTAACCACTACCACTGCCTTACAGACAATTGCATAACAAAGATAACATTCCCACCTGTCACAGCAAAAATGCTGCTTGAGAAAGAAAAGGAAAGACATTTGAGACTGTTGTTGAGGGTTTATAAATTAAGGTTTATTGAAATAAATGGCTTATTAATGTTTAATTATTACTGTTCATTACCACAGCTGCATTGACTGCATTTCTGTTACACATATCCCTGGATGGGCTCCTGTTTAGGCTCCTTAAGAGCTGCAACTTGAACACATCTCTATATACTGAGCTGCCATACATGTCCAGTCAACATCCAATACAATAGTGTAGAAATGTAGAAACAGAGAGGATTGACACAAGTCCTGCTGGCTCTAAAATGCCTCGATAACTTTCACAGTTGCTAAGACGTTCTGCAATGATTTAAACCAAAAGGTGATGTCCTGTGGTGGCAAGTTCCACTTGGCTCTCACAATAGAACTGTTGAAATCGGACACAACCGGTTACAATTCACACCGCCAGGGCCACTGATGGCTTTGTAACATGTAACCACTATGTTCTGGCAAATCTACACCATGATGGTGTTGGACATGTGGCGATCAGCAACAATCACTGTCTTTACCATGGAGCTCTTATGGCCTTTTTTTGCACCTTGATCTGAAGTTTGATGTCATAACGGTGACCTTTTATGAACAAACACCAGGGGGGCTATTCCAAAAAGGCGGTTTAGTAACTAATAGCACAGCTGAATAAACTAAGAGTGAGTCATAAACCTCTTTAAAAGGGTAGAGAATGTAGGATTGTGGCCAGCGTGGCCAATTTGATCTTTTCATATGTAATGTAATAAACTAATATTTTCCAGTTTGACCAAATTGCAGTAAGTTTTGCAGCTGAAGATGTCAATTACTGTAATTCAAAATGGCTGACACAGAGAAGATCCACCTTTTTATGTATGAAAAATGTCATTTTCCCAGTCCCAAAGGAAAATACTCATGAAAAAGCATTTGTTAATAGGAAACATAACTTCTGGAAGTAAACTACTAAAATGTGATACACTGTACCTTTAATAAAGAGGTTTTAAAGAGTCCTTGAGATTTAAATCGCCATCCAATCAAAGCCATGTGGTATGCTATGATAAGATTTATCAAACACTCTGAGTTAACACAGCCAGGTAAGAGGGACTAAAAACCCAGGGTGCATTTCTTGAAACCATAGTCGCTAACTACGGTAGCCACTTTGTTGGTTGCCAACTGGCAAACAACTATATTTCGAGAAACACAACCCTGCTTTGAGGAACACCACCCATCACCCCAGTGGTAGCATCATGTAGTTAACATCTAGCAGCATAGTACATCATCTGCGCAACACAAAGCATTAACCGTCGAGGCACCACACACGGAAGAAGGGAAAACATGAAAGAAAAAGAAAACAAAAAATCACCACAACAAAGACACGTGCACACCCATGCTGATGAGGGTCTTTCTTGAGAGACAGAGAGGAGGATATAAACACAAAAGGCAATTCAGTCTCTTTGGCCCTTTAACACAGAGGGCAGGAACCCAGCAGACAGTTCGGGGTACACATAGGTCCATTTTAGCGTTTATGCAATGAGGGAGAGAGCGAATAAAAAATAAAAATAAAAAGAAGAGAGGAAGAAAAAAAAAAAAAAAAGAGAGAGAGAGAGAGAGAGAGAGAGAGAGGGGATAGGGATGATGGTACAAATACTAAAAACTGCACAAGTCCTCACATTAGTTTTGTATGCACTCAAGTACAATTAGAAAAATAAAAACATTCAGATATACTGGGGTTATCAATATCAGGAGCACTTGGGGCCTCTCCAAGCAGAAGGTTCCCATTGGGGACGAAAAGGTTTTGCAGGGCATGATGCATGAGGTATAACAGGCGTAATACTGAGGGAAGTATGTAGTGGCAACCTTAAGTCCTTTGGTTCCAGGGGGGTATTCCAGGTAGATATGGTTTGGTGACACACACATACACAAGACTCACACACACACACACACACACACACACAGACTCACACACACCCTCACCTTAAACTAGTGTTAGTGGTAAATCTTCAACTAGAGTAAACTTACAGCGTCATATCCCATTGTCATCACAAAGCCATAAAACCCTTCTATTATGAAGTCTACCACCTACCGAGTTAACGAGTGACTAAACCTGCCGTTTGGAATACCCCAATGGATTTGGGTGTCAGAGACCAGACCAGGGGTGCCTTTCTCGAAAGCATAGTTGTTAGCCAGTTAGCAACTGCGGTAGTTGCCGATGGGAAATTGCATTGCAACCAACAAAGTAGCTGACATAGTTAGCAACTACGGTTTCCAAAAATGCACCCCAGAACAGAACTGTGGTACTAAAAGACCAAGATCAAGACCAGGAAGCTACGCATGTCAGAAGAAGGACCAGAATCTGCGACCTGGGGACCGGGGGAGTAAGGACCACACAATGCTCATCTAGAGATGCAAGAGGCTTGTTGAAGTTCAAACCCTTAGAAAGGTTGCACTCCGACTAGACAATATGCACAAGGCTTTTTGACCGCAAGACTAATGTTGTCCAAGCCACCTCATGCTCAGAACCTCTTTCACAGCTCTCTCTCACACACATGCACACATACACAAACACACATTATTAGAAAGTATATATATATAGATATATATATAGGGGCGCAACGCCATTACAACTATATTAGAAATATATAAGACTGGATCCTTTTTAGAAAAAAATAAATGGCATACAAGTGATAATACTGATATAATAAAAAAATAAAAACACAATTAGTGGGGGGTGGGGGAGGACTCATGTTATCTGACAGAAAAGGTCAGTTTTTGAGCGAGGTGAGTGGAGAGAGAGAGCACGCAAACCAGACAGAGAGAGAGAGATACAGAAAGAGAGCGATAGAGAGAGAGAGAGGGCGCCATTTTGAGTCAGTCAGTCAGTCAGTCTTGTTAGTTGCTCTCTTTGGTTGTTATGGTGACGAGTTGCTTGGCAGCCTTGGCGATGTCGTAGGCGCACTGGATGACTTGCTGGGTGAGCAGCTGGGAGTCCCCGGGGTGGGGGCTGGGGCTGGGGCTGGCTTTGGGGGGCGTGGCCCGCTGGCACTCCCCCTGGAGACGACTGGCGCTGGAGGTGAGTAGCCTCAGGGAGCCGTGCACCATTTCCGAGCTGGGACGCTGCATGAGCGCACACACACGCATGAACACACACACACGCACACACACGCACAAACACACACACACACACACAGACAGACATGCAAACAGACACAGACAGACAGACACGCAAACAGACACACACACACACACACACACACACACACAAAACAGTATTTTAGTCACTCTCACCCTACCTAAACTAATACAGAAGCATAACTTAGTAACAAGCTTCTGAAACATTCATCTTCTGAAACATTTTGCACACATCTGGGATAAGATTAACATGCTAAATAATCAAATCATGGTTAGCATGTTTAGTGTGTTGGCAATATTCGCTTGTATTGCCTGTTGTATTTGGAGTGCGCACTGTTAGGCTGGTGTGCATTTACCAACCTATGAATGAAAAGGATTCGCTCAACGGGGGCAATCCTACATTTTAACATCCTTGTAAAAATGCAAAACAGAGAAGCGTGAAATCAAGTTAGTGTTGCGAAACGCAATCTCACCTTGGGGAACAGAGCAGCCATCTCAGTCACAGCCACATGAATTCTTTCTGAGCAGGGTACAAAACTGTGGGGACAAGAGGGTCACAGGATCTTAATGCCTCGGTGGGATCTTTCATGATCAAAAAAAAAAAAGAACACGCAAGCAAACATGCGCGCACACATACACACACCATGCTCAGAGAGCTATCGCATTTCTGAAGCATCATTCTCATTGCTGTTAGAATATTGCGTTCAAAGCCAGGCCTATTTTGGTGACATGTAGACTGGCATAAGTTGCTTGTGTCGTGTGTACTGAAGAAAAGGTGGATGAGAAGTTGTGCAGTAGACACAAAAGCTGAATGGGGAAGTCGATCAGTCATAAACTACGCTCATAGACCACATTCTCTCTCATACCATAAACCCATGAAGACCTAGTGGGTCTTTAGCCACTTTACTAAAATGAACAGAATTGTCAACACTGTTAAATACACATATGCTACGTTTACATGAGACATTTAATTCGGAATTAACTGACTTAAATTCTGAATGAATAGAAGCTTAATTCCGCTTTCAGAACGTCTTGTAAATACCTCCGAATTCAGAACGGAATCAAAGTCAACTCGACAGAACTATTTAATTCAGAATTATTATTCAGAATTAAAAACATCATGTGAACGTAGCGACTGACGCAGCAGCCAGTCTTCAAAAGTTGCCCAGATGCTGCTCCTGGTCGGAATAGGTTAAACCACTCAATTGTATTGGTCCACTTAATAGGCACAATCCTGATTGACCAACACTGTTATATGTAACGATACTGTAACATGTGCACGCAATGTAAATATGCCAAAATGAGTGAAGACGCAGCTTTTCATTTGTGAAGAGATTTGATTTCTACTACACCATGATGTATCTCAAGTACGTCCTGAGTACACGGACTAGAGACTGAGTAGGGGTTATGAGAATACAGTCTAAAGTCTGAATAAATACAGCCAGTAGTACAGTCAATACAAGCAGTATGAATACAGTCTGAAACAGAGAGGTAGCAATTCACTGCTTTTTTACAGCCCTAGCAGTTACAGTACAAGTCACAACGGGCTTGGAAGGAATAAGATTAAAGACTTAGTGTCGGATGACTTGGCAAGAATCTAAAAATTGAATGCCGTCTGCCGTGCAATTGTTCAGAATCTTTTTCATTGGCGACAAACCAACAGCTGACTTTATAGCTTATAGGGATCTTGGATCTCGAGGTCAGGATTTAGGAAAGATCAGTTCTGGCTCCAAATGTAAGAGAATTGCGAGGTAATATATTTTCTACATCTATTTGAATTGAATATGCTTTGATTCCACAAAAAGTTCATTAGTCCATATTTTAAAGTTGAAGCAAAATGCCTGCAGACTTCAATCCTTAAATAATAATTAAAAAAAATGCCATGCTTTTGGTCTAAGGGCTCTGCGGGGCACATCTTTTTTTGTACCCTCAGTGCAGATGAGCCGGTTGATGAGCCTAGTCATTACTGAAAAAACATAATTGCATCGTAACAACATTGCTATGACATTACTGAGAGGCTTGAAAGGTCCATTTTTCTGGGAAATGTGCTTATTATTACACCCCCCCCCTGAATTAGAACAATTTTGGTCCTGAATTGAATTTGTTTAGGTCCTGTTCTCCAGGCTGTTCTCAGAGTATGGTGATATTACTTCACAGAATACTCAATGATACCAGCTGCTACCATTCGGGTCAATGGTACAACCTAAGAAGTAATAATACTTACCACCAGAATCAGAGAATGGCTGGAGGAACAGGAGAACAAGAGAGGTCAAATTCATGACTCAAACTTTTTTTTCCTCTCACGTACCCAGTAAGCCTTTTTGTTGTTCGATGAGCACCCCTTAACTCATGCTCTATAGCTCTTCCTCTATCCCAATGCTCCAAGACAAGGTCCCCCTGCAGTATGTGCTCGAGTACCCCTAGTGGTACACGGACCCCTGGTTGGGAAAAACTGCTTTAAATAAGAGATAAAGATTTGGTCATTGCCATTTTGGCAACCTTGTAATAGGGGCTCTGCGCAAAGAGACACAATTCTGGAGGTACATCTCTGTTCATTCAGTGCACATGCCCAAAGACACTGCAACATGCCGACATTCACTGCTGAAAGCTCAATTTTGAGGGTCACATTTTCCATATTTGGTAAAATCATGCATATTTAGACACAGCATTGTCTTTAGTTTGAAGCAAAAAGGGTTAGATGCCAAGGAGTTGGTAGGTAAACGTAGAAGCAAGATCTCTGACACAGATAAGTCACACTTGTGTGCGCGAGCTTACACACACACACACGGAATCTAGTAGCAATCTAATAATCTAGAAGCAAGACAACCCTAGTGAGGCTTGGCGTCAAAGACAGGGACCGCTCTAACGTGTGAACATAAGAAAAAAACGCTTTAGCGGTTTCGCTTCCTTTTTGGGGAAAGCAGAAGAGGCTGTCACATATTGGCGATCTTTCAGAAAAATTCAGTTTAGAAAAAGAATTGATAACAGACAAATACAGTTGATCACTGGGTATCGTAAGGTGAACTGTTCAGTTTCCTACGGAGTTGGCATTGGTTATATTGACAGTATGTAGATTTGACATGTGCTGAGAGCATGTCAAAGAATTGTGGGAAAAGATCTGGTATTTCAGGTAAAAATTACGTACGGTAACGTAAGGTGGCCATATAACATCAGCCACTACTTTAGACAACATTTTCTGTATCATTTAGCCCATGTAGAAAATAGTGAGCATTTCCTGTGGTCACAGGTGAACAGGTTCCATCAGCACTCTGATTTCTTTTTGCTATTAGCAGTCGCATTTCCTACACTGGGGGTCAGCAAACAATAGCCATGCCTGGCTGGATACATTTGCACACGCATTTGCACACACATACAGATCCACTCCAGTGGCCACCCACACACACACAATCCACACACTTACGCGCACACACCCACGCCAATCGAAAGCACGCACAACCACACACAAGCGTCCATACACTGAGACACAAACCATTCCAGTGCACACGTACACACATTCACAAACATTTTTTTCTCTCTCCCTAACACACACAAATACTCTCACTCCCTCTCTCTAACACACACACACACACACACACACACACACACACACACACACACACAAACACAAACACAAACACAAACACAAACACAAACACAAACACAAACACAAACACACACACACACACACACACACACACACACACACACACACACACACACACACACACACACACACACACACACCCCTGTGCGAGGCTCGGAGTGCCCGGAGCCTGAGTGAGCGCTCTGTGCGCGGCGTGAGTGGGAGCGGCAGCAGCTGCGTTTGACTCAAGCCCACCGCCCGCCACGCGGACAAAGGAGCCACTGTGCCTGGGAGGCAGGAACAGAGGCCCGAGTACCAGGAGGATGTGTCGGCCTGGGGCACCACCGACGAGGCCCTGTCTCTGTCTCTGTCTCTCTCCCTGTCCCTGTCTCTGTCTCTGTCTCGCTCCCGGTCCCCCCGCCGCTCGCAACCACCGGCCCCGTCCGAGCAGGGAAGCAGGCCCCCGAAGCAGCCCTGGCTGTCCCTGTTATCCCCGTGCCTGGGGCTGGGGCTGGGGCTGAGGCGGGGGAGGATGGAGAGGTGAGCAGGGCAGGAGTAGAGTCGGAGTAGGAGGGAGTGGAGTTCAGTGGAGTGGAGTACAGTAGAAAGAATGGAAGGAAGTTGAGTATGAGAGTAGAATGGAGTAGAGTAGAATAGAGTAGAGTAGAGTGGGGAGGAGAGCAGAGAAGAGTAAAGTATTAAGTAGAGTAGAGTGGAGTGGAGAGGAGAGGGGAGAAGAGTAAAGTATTGAGTAGAGTAGAGTGGAGAGGAGTGGAGAGGAGAGAAGAGTAAAGTAGTGAGTAGAATAGAGGAAAGTGGAGTAGATGAAAGGGGGAGTAGAGAAGAGAGAAACATAGAGGAGTGGGTGGGTGGGTGCGTGGGCATTGGTGGGTAGGTAGAGAGTAAGGAGCGTGGGTAGTGGTGGGGTTTTGTTTTTGGAGAGCGCAGCAGTGGAGAAGTGGAGACACAAACCACAGATGGCGATGGAGATGCGAGACGAAGAGAAGATTTCCACAAGACACAAGGGAAGAAACCGACAACCAGCAGAGGAGAAGGGAAAAGAAGAGATGAAATGAAACTACAGGAAAATGAAAGAAATGACAAATACACTTTTCAAGGGTATATAGAAATATACAGACAAAAACGACAGAAACAACAATAAAAAGAAACACAAGAGAAACTTGTATGGACACACATGCGTAGAATGAGGACAAAAGAAAGTGAGACCTCATTTACACATCATATGGATATGTTTGCAAGTCTATCCTTTTGGGCTTATTGTGTGCGTGTGTGTGTGCGTGTGTCTCTGTGTGTGTCTCTATGTGTGTCTCTTAGTGTGTGTTTGTTGTCTTATTGTTAAATGTAAACAGAGTTCTAGCTCCGTTAAATGGGTACTTTTCCAAACTGGAGTTTTCTAAAATGCACCCCTCCCAATGGTGATTTCTTTATCCACCTGCTGGGTAAACGACGTCAAAATACGTTAACTGATTATTTCCCCTTTAAATATCTGCACACATGGAGCCAAGGCCTGAATGTCAGCATGATGGTGGCATGTATCTGAAAATAAACCTTGGATTTGGAGGGATTTTTTTTCCCCTTCCATACCCTCAAATGTCTTCCAACAAAAGTGCTGTTTAAATGCATATACTACACGGCTCGGCAAAGTGTTGGAAAAGGGTCAGTTGAGGTCTTATGCAACCTTTGGAAGAACTAAGCAACTGATTGTATGCTATTCAAAAATAATACACACTTCGTGAAGGAGGCAGCTAAATAACAAAGGTTGTTGCTACGACTTAAGTATGTAACGATGACGAGCCTTAGAGGAAGAAACACTACAGTATACACAGTATTTTCTGTTGCTTTTAATAAACATATTTCACGAATAAGTAAATGAAAAATAGTTGTATGAATATAATGAAAAATGGATATTGTTCAGCACGTTGATCCATATGCCCAATAAAGCCTAATAAAAACCCCTCGGAGTAATTTAAAACCTGCATCACTTGATTGAGGAGCAATATTGTAATATGGATATTTTCACTGTATAATGTCCGTGACATGTGTGGTTGTGGTCACTCTGGGTACAAATGAAAAAGTATACATCCTAAAGAGATTAGACACAGAAAATATTTCACTCTCTCTATAGGAGTGTGAGTCTGTGTGTCTGCATTTCTGTACCCATCCGTGTTTCTGTATATGCATGTTTGTGTGCCAGTGCACGTGTTTCTTCATGTCTAGTAAGTGTCCGTGTGCATGTTTTTGTGTGTGTCAGTGCATGCATTGGTTCAACCGTATAGTGACTCAACTTCCTCT
>NC_085868.1:13927312-13972312 GCF_034702125.1 Engraulis encrasicolus | reverse complement strand
AGTATCTTGATTGCTTGATGCATCGTGCTGCTTGCAAGCCTGGTGGTACGGGAACGGAGGCGCTGTACCTCTTTCCAGAGGGCAGGAGGCTGAACAGTTGGTGTGCAGGGTGGCTTGTGTCTTTGATGATCATCAGTGCTGTTCGGGTGAGGCGTGCGGTGGAAAGGTCCTGCAGGGAGGGGAGTGGTACTCCAATGATCTTCTTCGCTGTGTTCACAACACGCTGGAGTGTCTTTCTGTTTTTCTCCGCGCAGCTTTCCTCCACACTGTGATGCAGCTGGACACGACGCTCTCTATGGTTCCTCTGTAGAATGTTGTCATGATGGAGGGTGTAGCACTTGCTTCTTTAGTTTGCGCAAGAAGTAGAGACGTTGATGGGCCTTCTTCGCCAGTGATGTAGTGTTGGTGGTCCAAGAGAGGTCGTCGCTGATGTGCACTCCAAGGAACTTAGTGCTGCTCACTCTCTCCACAGCATCACCGTCGATGGTCAGTGGTGGCAGTTGTTTTTGGACCCTCTGAAAGTTGACAACAATCTCCTTGGTCTTGTTGACATTCAGCAGGAGGTTGTTGTCTTTGCACCATCTGGCCAGCAGGTCTACTTCTTCTCTGTAGTGGGTCTCATCGCCCTTAGTGATGAGGCCCACCAGTGTTGTATCATCCGCAAACTTCACTAGATGGTTAGTGCTGTGGGTCGTTGTGCAGTCATGTGTCAGCAGCGTGAACAGCAGGGGGCTGAGAACACAACCTTGCGGAGCCCCCGTGCTCAGGGTCAGGGTGCTTGAGGTGTTATTACCTACCCGTACTGCTTGTGGTCTCTGCATCAGGAAGTCCAGCAGCCAGTTGCAGAGGGAGGTGCTGAAAACTAGTTTGTCCAGTTTTCTGATGAGTTGTTGTGGTATAATGGTATTGAATAATGAACTGAAGTCAATGAACAACATTCTCACTTATGAGTCTTTTTTGTCCAAGTGTGTGAGTGCGTAATGGAGGGCAGAGCAGATTGCCTCCTCCGTGGATTGTTTTACCCGATATGCGAACTGGTAGGGGTCCAGGGTAGGGTGGCTTTGATGTGTGACAGGACTAGCCGTTCGAAGCACTTCATGATTATGGGCGTCAGTGCTACAGGACGGTAGTCATTGAAGCATGATGGTGATGATTTCTTCGGCACGGGTATGATGGTAGCAGCTTTGAAAAGTGATGGGATGACTGCTTGCTCCAGAGAGATGTTAAAGATGTCTGTGAAGACAGAAGACAGAAGCTCTTCTGCACAATCCTTCAACACTCGGCCAGGTATGTTGTCTGGGCCAGCTGCTTTGCGTGGGTTGATGGTGGCCAGTGTCCTCTTCACACTGGCAGAGGACAGGTACAGGGGTTGATCATGGGAGGGAGGGGGAGTTTTCTGTGGATGAGTGTCATTTTGTGCTTCAAAACGGGCAAAGAAACTGTTCAGGTCGTTTAGCAGAGAGGTGTTGTTGTCACAGCTTCGTGGTGCAGGCTTATAGTCCGTGATGGCCTGTATGCCCTGCCACAGGCTCTGTGCATCTCTGCTGTCTTTGAAGTGTGTTGTTATTTTGTCCGAGTATTCCTTTTTTGCTTTCCTGATGCCCGGGACTCGGTTTGCCCTTGCTGCTTTTTAGGCCAGCTACGTCTCCTGCTCTGAAGGCTTTGTCTCTGGCCCTCAGCAGTCTGTGAACGTCTCCTGTGAACCATGGCTTCTGGTTGGCCCTGGTGGTGATGTGTTTTATTTCTGTAACATCATCAATGCATTTTGTGATGTAGGAGGTCACAGTGTCTGTGTACTCCTCAATGTCAATGTGGTTGCTGTGGGTGGCAGCTGTTTTGAAAATGTCCCAATCTGTGGTTTCAAAGCAGTCTTGTAGTCGTGACACGGCCCCCTCTGGCCATTTTCTCACCTCCTTCAGAGCTGGTTTGGTGAGTTTTACCCTTTGTCTGTAGGCTGGCAGTAGCAGAATCGTTAGGTGGTCTGATAGGCCGATGTGGGGGATGGGCTTTGCCTTGTATGCTCCTTGTTGTGGGGTATAAACAAAGTCCAGGGTGTTTTGTCCTCTTGTTGGGAAGTTAACATGTTGGTGAAATTTTGGAAGTACTGTTTTGAGATTTCCGTGGTTGAAATCTCCCATGACCACTGTGAAGGCATCTGGGTGTGCATCTTGTTGTTCACTGATTCCCCGATGCAGCTCGTTCAGTGCCTCGCTTCTGACGCACGTAAGTTGCTCCAGTTGTAAAGCCGAGTCGGGTATGCCGTCGTTCAGCCATGATTCTGTGAACACGGTCACACAGCAGTTCCTCACAGTTTTGTTCGCTGATCTTAGTAGCCGTATGTCATCCATCTTATTGTCCATAGATCTTACGTTTGCCAAGAGAATTGATGGTATTGCTGGACGAGTTGGGTTGGCTGCAAGCCGTGTTTCGACGCCACCTCGTTTGCCTCTCTTCCTAATTCTGGAGCACCGCTTTCGCCGTCTCCATGTAGGCGAGGCAGACGGGTCCGATGTATGCCGCCGTAGTATCCCCAGTTCTTCCAGTGTCTCTGTTGGTATATTTTGAGCTCTGACTGGAATTCTTGCCATATCAACACTGCTACACTAATTAAGAAACGACGAGGAAAGAAATACCACATACTATCCACTAACTTTGCAAGGTTTTACAGAAGATTGTTGATCCACCCGACCCCAACCTGATTTTAATCACCTGATGGGCAAAACCAATTCAACACAAACTCTATGCCTCAATGCTATGGTCTCTGTTCAGTTCAGCAAGTCAAATATTTATTCAGTGAAAAACAGTGGCTGAAAACCTGAATATCTGGTAACCTGCTGTGGTCATTCCTGCATTATCCTATTATTTGATTGTATGTCAAAGGATTAGTCTGAGTCATAACAGGACCATAGCGAGCTACCTACATTTGTTATGTCTCCATCATATGGATTGTCTTTCGACCTCTTTTTGTAAAAATCCGTTTTTGACATCTCTGACATTTCCACTCGTCTCAGAGAAGCACTAATTATATAACAAGGGAGGACAGAGGAAAAATGTAAATAAATTACTGAAGGAGGAGGGGTGTCTAAAACCCAACTCAGCCTCCAAAGAACCTAAACTGATGCGGGGGGTGGCATGGGGGTCGAGTTTCTTCATCACCAACTTCCTTATGGAGCTTGCAGAGCAGGTTTGCCCTCCTTAGATGAAGGGGGTTTGAGTTTGTAAAACTAACAGGCGTGGCCATGGAGTGTTTATTTGGGTTTCTCTGTGTATCCCCCAAAACAAAACAGTTGGCAGAGTGCCAGCACACACACACACACACAGACACACACACACACACACACACACACACACACACACACACACACACACACACACACGAAATCAAACAGATAAGGGCGAGTACCCGTATTCTTCCGTCTCCGAGTGGTTGTGTGTGTTGTCGTAGTCAGGACTCTCGGGAACGGTGCTCTGGCCCTCTACCCCACTGGAGCCCTAGAAACACCCACATCACATAGTGACAGTCAGCCATTTTATATTCGTTAGCAGAGGGTACCTTGGCTTTCAACAAACAAATAAACAAGTGATTACCTCAGAAAAATTACAGCAGTGGTTTCAGAAGAGAATAGTAGCAGCTGTGTCGCATCGGCCAGCCATTATTGTCAACAGATTAGCGATAGCCAACAGGCTAGCTACAGCCAGGACGACAGCCATTCACAACAGACTACCCAGACCAGGCATTCTAGCTACCCCAACCTTGCTAGTTTTAGCTAAAACCTGCCCACATGATAATACCTATTTACTGTTCTTACTTCCCAATTAATTTGCACTTAAGTCCGATACAACTTAACTGTAATATAGTCTTCATCGTGCTATATAGGCTATTGTTTATTTATTAGCTTATCTATCTGCACCTGACACTTTTTATTAGATGCTAAGCAACATTCTTGTATGCATGTGTAATTACAAGGCTGAATCTAATCCAAGGTCTTTGGGTAGCTAATGAACTGGCTAGTGTTAGTGTGCTAGCCAAGGATAATCGACTAGCTTTAGCTGAAAGGTTGTTTGCAGCTGATAGGGCAGCCATTATGAGCCATCTTGGCTGAGAGAAACAATGCAGTTCATGCTTGATGCGTTGTGGGTGACAATCTGCCAAATCAAGGCAAGCAAGAAAACCCTGTGTTCTCAGAGGGCTGAAAACTGTTGTGGTAAACACAGTTTGGCGTAATGGTAAACAAGCAATTGTGCTGTTTTTTTACGCACAATGCTTTCCACCACTAATAGCTCGAGGCTAATTTTGAAAAGACAAAGATGTGCAAGTTAGTAGTAAGGAAAGAGAAGGGTAACATTTTGGCTCAGAGAAAACAATGTGAATTAGCGGGTGGGGGACAAGTGCTTGAGTAACGCTTGGCTGCCACCACAAACACATTTTATAATAATAAAGACATTCATTCAAAGTGGCCCATGCAGATAACACTGGATTGAATTGCAGCAGTAGTATAGATAGATCCGTGATGGGCAACCTGTACTTACAAGATACAGGCCAGGGCCACATATTCCAAATGACCTGGTTATACCTGTCCAATTCAACCAGGTGATTGCCATGGAGAGTTAATTAAACCCAGGTCATTTGGAATATGGGGCACTGGATTGTAGCTTCTGAATTCAGATTGCCCATCACTTAGATAGATGAGAGTAGGAGTGGGAAAGGGCTGATATATAAGGAAGAGGAGGACAGGCCAGGCAATAAAGAGTGGCGCCCCCCAGCGGAACTGGGGAGGTACTTCACCCTGAGCACTTGCACTCTCTCATCCCCAGTCCAGGACAAGGATGAGGGGAAGCTGGGAAGGGAGGAGGAGGCTGTCACGGAAGGACCCTTCCTCATCTGGATGGAAAGGGTTCAAACCAGGTTTTAATAATGAAAAATAAAATAAAAAGTGAAATGAAGCCTTTGAAAGTTTTTGCGCCATATTTCCCCAAAAAATACGTAGAGGAAGAGAAATGTAAACAAAAGGTTCGGAATAGGTAACCCACAGTACCTCATCATTTCGCAGCCAACTTTTTTTTTATTTGCTGAAACCAAAACACCTTTTTGTTGTTGTTAATGCAACATCAATTTAGCTTTGGCGTCACAAAGAAAGTCATTGACCATTTCACGATGTGTGCAAATCACACTACTACCTCCCGTCCTTTCCTGTGACTTCTGGCTTATTGCCTAGGTGTTGCTTCGCCGTGGAAAAAACAATTAAGTTTCCCAACTGGGAGCCAATGCAGAGCAATTTTTGAGGAGCTTTTCCCCATTCAACATCCCGATTGCAAACAAGATAATAATAATGACCTTTGAATTGTGCTTTTGCAAGACACTGAATAAAAAAAATCTTTCATCACCAAGGACGCCGAGCCTTGCATCACAAGGACGGAGGCCACAGAAAAGGACTAGACGAAGGAGTTTGACTTGGTCATTCTCATTCACAGAGGTGTCAAAAACTAGATTCAGAAATGAAAACCATACCACAATTTCCATCCAACCCAGGTGGCTTCACTGACCAACTGGTCTTTTGATTCAGCTTGTTGGCTAAAATTTGCGGCAGGTTTTTTTTTTTTTTACTTCCTGAACCTGGGACTGACTCCTCTGGTCATTCAAAATGGCCGTCCACTGTAAAGAGTCATCACTTACGTCTTGGGCCAAGGGCTGGAGGGTGAGGGTGCTGCTGGTGGTGGTGGCGTCCGGGCGGGGCACCTCTCCACGGGGGTGGTACTGCGTCAGACCTGAGCCCGTCTCGTACATGGACATGGCACGGCCTCCGCCGCGCACGGCGGGCCGACGAGTCGGGTGCGGGTCCTGGGGCGCCGCGTTGGCATTGGTGGGGCACGGCCACTTCAGCGTGCTGTTCTCGTTCTGCAGGTAGCTCAGCTGGAGGAGAGGAGGTGGAAAAGACAGGAGAGAGGAAAGAAAAGAAAGGAAAGGAGAGGCAGAGGGCAAGAGAGAGAGGAGAGGAGAGGAATGAATGACAAAGAGGTGTGAGTGGACACAAGCAGCTATAAAGGTCAGTAAACACATTGTCCTGTTCAAGTGTGGTGAAACAGTCATAGTAAAAAGCCATAGCAGTGAAAATGGTAGTAGCAATACTAATTGCTGTGGGTCATGATTTCTTATTTAACATTTATACTAAAACAAGTTCCTCACCACTGGAATTACTTTTGTAAATGTACAGTGGTGCTCATATGTTTACATACCCCAACAGAATATACGCTTTCTTGGCAATTTCTCACAAAATATGAAAGATTTCACAAAACCTTTTTTTTTCACTCATTGCTAGTGACTGGCTCAAGATATTTATTAGCAATTTTCAGTGTTTACTCTTTCAAAAGCATGATCACAACCCAAACTACCAAAATGACCCTGTTCAAAAGTTTACATACCCTAGTTTCTGATGCTGAATATGGCCCTATTTAACATCAGGGACCGCTCTAACTTGTTTGTGGTAGTTGTGGATAAGGCTCTTTATTTTCTCAGATGACAAAACAGCACATTCTTCCTGGCAGAATTGTTGTTTCCTATAATATTTTTGGGTGTCTTGCTGGAACCTCACATTTGAGGTTTCCCCTGAATGGCTCAATGATGTTGAGATCAGGAGAAAGAGACGGTCACTCAAAAACTTCATTTTATTCTTTCTGAAGCTAATGACGGGTTGATTTGGCTTTCTGTGTTGAAATATTGTCATGTTGGCATGTCCAAACAATGGACCATGTGCAGTTTCAAGGCTGATGTGTGTCAAGTTTCCTCCAGTATTTTTCACAGGGCAATGTATTCATCATTCTGTGAGTATGGACCAAAAGTGTAGTGCATTTGTAACTCAAATGTCCCCATGACATCAGTGGTCCATGACCATGTTTCACAGAAGGGATGGTGTAACTTTCATCATAGGCTCCGTTGACTGTTCTCCAAATGGTACTGTTAATAGTGGCTGAAAAAAGTTCCATATTGATCTCATTTTTCCAAATGACTTTGTCACAGGCATTCTGATGCTTCTCGCTATGCTATTTGGTGTATCATATGCAAAATAACATGTTTGCATTTTTGTAGTAATGGCTTTCTCCTGGCAACCCCCAACAGCCCATCTTTCCTCAAGTGCCTCTTTGTTGTACTGTTTAAAACATTTTTTCATGTTGTCCTATATTTCACCTGAAGTTATTTTTTGGTTGTCCTATGCCTCCTGAACAATTTCCCTTGCAATGATCATTGCAATTTAATGATTCCCTTGCCCAATGGCTTGATTCCAACCAAACCCCCTCATATTGCATTTCTGAATTGAAATTCCAACAGTGCCAACATGACAATATTTCGACACAGAAAGCCAAATCAACCCGTCATTAGCTTCAGAAAGAATAAAATGAAGGTTTTTGAGCGGCCATCTCACTCTCCTGATTTAGAGCGGTCCTTGATGTTAAACAGGGCCATATTCAGCATCAGAAACTAGGGTATGTAAACTTTTGAACAGGGTCATTTGGGTAGTTTGGGTTGTGATCATGATTTTGAAAGAGTAAACACAGAAGATTGCTAATAAATGTCTTAAGCCAGTCACTAGCAATGAGTGAAAAAAAAGGTTTTGTGTAATTCTTCATATTTTTTTAGAAATCGGAGAGAAATATTCTGCTGTAAACATATGAGCACCACTGTATATTGAAGGCTATATTCGGACTAACAGAAATCAAACTCAAATTCCAATTCCAACTCCAATTTCAAAACAGTCAATGGTTTCACCCACATTCCACAATAAAAAATGCTTCTTTAAAACTCAAAGTAAAGTCCAGACGGTGAACAGCCTCAAAGTCCAGACAGTAAACATTCTCCCCAGGCCTACTGTTCACCGTCCAGCGTCTGAGCAAGCCAATTAGCACATCCAAGCACTGCACAGTCGGTAGGGTATAATAATAACAACAACTGTGAAGTTAAATCGACGTCGCTAACTCAATAATACACCTTTCACAAAACCCGCTGGTGCGTCTGTGGTAGTGTGGAAAGAGCAGTGATGATGTAGCTTTCGGGCCGCTAAGTCATTTGTGAAGCTTGTTTAACCTTGACCAAAACACTGTTCAACCAAAAACAACCATCAGGGTTCCCACATCTTTTTCATGAACAAATTCAAACACTTTTCAAGCACATTCAAGCACCAAATGTTCAATTTTCCAGCACCTTTAATAGTTCGCGGGAAGGGGGTGTGGGGGTCCTCCCCCATAAAAAAAATGTGTTTTTAAGATGCAATTTCCTGCATTCTAATGCATTTTAGGGTGTTGAATGGCAAATCCCATTTGACATCTCACTTTCTCAGATTTTTGATGTACCTGAACAATTCATTTCCATTATTTGGCTTACTGGGTTTGACTTGACACACATTTCAAGCATTTTCAAGCACTTCACCAAAAATTCAAGCATTTTCACAACCTTGAAAACACTTAATTGAAATTCAAGCATTTTCAAGGAATTCAAGCACCAGTGGGAACCCTGAACCAGGAAGTCAGGGAGGACAGGCCTGGGTGAAATAGGAGTTTGAGATTCGAGAACACTCATACTCTGACTTTCCTTCTGTTTTAACCAACAGGGTTCACAAAAAAACAGGGACATTAGGCTTTCTGGAAAAAAAAAATGTGAATTTTTGAACTGTGAACTGAATGAGGTGAAAGTGTATTGGTTTTAAGTATGAGCTACTGTGCCTCTCGCGATTGAAGATAAACTTGTGGATGAGAAACTGTGCGAGGCTATTGATTTTTAGGTTCATCCTCACATTTCACTTGAATGTGTAAAAGCCCACAATTCAGTTATGTTTGGTTTGTAGTATTTGGGCTGTCGTGTTTGAGTTGCTCTCAGAAGAAAGACTGAGACAAAGCTCATCAGCATGAGACATGGGCTTGTGAACTATTCCCATGGCTTCGCTTGCTTGCAGAGAGGTGAGCAGAATTTCTGGTACGTCTTTGCTTACAGTGTACAGGCGGCGGAGCAAAACAAACAAAATAGGGGAGGCAGTGGCATGAGGTGTGTGTGTGTGTGTGTGTGTGTGTGTGTGTGTGTGTGTGTGTGTATGCGTGTGTGTGTGTGTGTGTGTGTACGTACACAACCTTTCCCTGACAATGGTGGGAATGTCTGTAGTTTTTGTTTAGGTTTTATGGTGGCATTTCAAGTAGGCAGGTTAGTGACTTCCCTGGAATATGGCAAGTTAACTCTGAAGCTCTAATTTGGGTTAATATTTCCACCAAAACAAAGTCAGATGGCTCCATTTCTGGAGGTTTTCCAAAGTGATCATACCCAGAGATACTATACGGGTAAGTAACTGAACTTAACTGTTTTCTGGGAAAACACCATTGTACTGTTGAATACAACCACAGGACAGGTTGTTGTTATACGTCACGTCAAGTCTACAACCTAAATATTTACTATCTACCTCCCGACCTTCCAGCTTTGAAAAGAGTGCAGCCTGAGCGTATAGGGAAGTCGTCTAGTTTATTTGTTGTTACACCTCCACTAGAAAGAAGAAACATTTCACGGCCCCTTCACTTTATGACTATATGGTCCTCATGAGGATATTCGACTTCAACCGTTCAAAACGTACAACATTTACACAACACACAAAAAGCATGCCCCTTTAAGTTACAGTGTTTCCCAACATTTTAAAATAACCCTGAAGACTTTTCTCACTCATGCTCTATATCTCTTCCTCCATCTCAATGTGACTATGCACAGCTTTTTTGTTGTCATTACATTTTTCCATTTGCTTGTGTACCCCTAGTAGTCACCGTACCCTTGGTTGAGAAGTTTGAGGGCATCATCTTGATTGTAAACTTTGCCCAGTAACATGGAGAAGCTGTCGCATTGATGTCACGCTGGTGTGCTCAGCGACAAGCCACTTCCCCTAATCTAAACTTAGCAATTACTTGTGCATGGGGCCTGGGTAACATCATTCTCTAAAAAAAGCATATTGTTCACTCACTGCCACGCAAATGTAGACTTGCATGACATTCACTTTGGAAACAAAGCCAGGAAGCACGGCACTGTGGGGGTGATCATCAGAGTTTTCGCTTACTGTAGCCCGCTCAACACTTCATTTCTATTGAGAATGCAGCGCGACAGCATGCAAAAACATTAGCTTTTTAAAATGATTCTTCTAATTGTTTAATGTACAGATGCAAGCCATAAAGTTAGAATATCGCGAAAAGTTGAGTTATTTCCATAATTCCATTAATAAAGTTGAACTTTCATAGATAATTGATTCATAGCCCACATTTCAAACTATTCCAATCATTATTTTCAAAGCTAAACAGTTTGTTTATTCTTACATATTTTGGGCTTCGAGCTCCGAAAAAACAGAAATTAGGCATCTCACAAAATTTGAATATTTTCTGAAATCACCATTTTCTTCGGAAAAAAGAAAGAAATTCGGGTCACATCAAATCAGTTGAAATTCTGTACTTTCTAAATAACATGTCAATGTTTAATATTTGGTTAGAAATGCACGTTACTTAATCCCTGCCATGATGCGTTTAACTTTGAAGTCAATGGCAGAGCATTGCATGAGAGTTAGGGAGGCCCAGATATCCTTGATGCTTTGCTGTCAGCTGTTTTTGTCTGAAGATCTGGTGACCCACACTTCCCTCTTGATAATACTCCATAGATTACCATACCACGTTTTGGTGCTTTGGCGTTTTTGATATTCTAACTCACCAGAAATAAAACCGCATTGAAAATGAATGGGATGTTATGCAATGTGCCAGGGTATTCTTAAAAAGCCCGCCAAAAACCCACTTCAATTTCAATATCAAGTACAACACATAAAGCCCAAACAAAATGAGATGGACTCATGTTTAAGTGTACTAAACATATTATACATATATAGCACACAGCCTATTGTTTTCTAAACTCATCACTAATGGACTTTGAAGGTTTTGCATTTGAACTCTTCAAATATTACCTGCATTTGATTGGTGGGCAGGTGCTTGCAGATAGCTTGAGGTGTCATGTTAAGTACCTTGCTCTACATCACCACAGACTCATTTCAGCCCTGCAGCGATCATCCGTGTGTCATGTCCCTGCACCTGTGGTGTCACGTACCTTGTTCTGCATCATGCGCAGCTCCTCGCTGAGGTGGCAGTTGACCTTCAGGAGCTGCTGGATCTTGGCCTCAGAGGCGTTGAGCGCAGTCTTCACCTCCATGAACTCCTGCACCGTGATTGGCCCGTCCGACAGGTCCGACGACTCCGAGCTCTGAAGTAGCAGCCAGGCAAATGAGCACAGTTACATGCGAGGAATATTCCCGAAACGGAATATTGTCAGTATTTTGGTTTTAACAAAATCCGTATAATTCCGTTCGCACTTGTGGAAGAAGTGTTCTGCTACCACACTATTTCTGGGACAGGTCACATTTGGAATGAACGGAGTTTCCACGACTCCTGAGCAAACTGAATACAGTCACTATTCATTTTAATATCAGAATATGTCTCCCATGTACCTGTGCAGAGTGTTGTGTATCAAAAGTCCCTATGCACAGACGCTGTCCAGGTGCTAGTGATGTGCAGTCATACAGGTAAGCAGGGCTCTACATTAACTTTTTTCATCACCAGCCAAAATGGCTAGTAGATTTTAGTTCTACTAGCCAAACACACACTCACTAATGGGTAAGAGTGGCTGGTAAGTTGGTCTTTTTCACCAGCCAAACTGAAATTTAATTTAGAGCCCTGCAGGTAAGTAATCCATGAATAAATAAACCAGTTACCGCACACTGGTTGACTTGGACGTGCTACTGAACATGTTTATTTGGGTGAACAACGTGTTTCACTGTTGCTTCATTAAGTTTGTTTGCTATTGCATCATAGGGTAGACAGAAACCTGATCAACAGGAACATGCGTTGTTCACCAAAATAGACATGAGGCAAAACGTAAAATCAACAGTGTGTGACGGTTCAACCCATTTCTCCAGTGCTGTGATGTAGTTTGTGTCAGCAGTTGAAGATTGGCCAATGATTGTTTATGACATGGCGGATTTAGAGCTTTACGCATGGTCAGGCTGGATGGCGAGAGTTGGATGGCGGATAAGAACACTGCTGCTGGAGGTTTTACAAACTGTAAATAACTGATCCATGAATCTCTACAATACATGCATGATACAGTACATACCAAAATAAGTGGGCACTAATAGAGAACCAGTGTAGTAGTATTAAAAAATACTGGATGACATTACTGAAAACAGTTTGCACAAATTGTATTGACAATAACACTCGAAAGCGTCTGTGGCAATTTCTTGAAAGGAAATGTATCCACAATTATTTTGTTGGTTTCTGTTCATCAAAAGTGGTATTTGTGAATGACTAAGTAATAGTCTGATGCCCACTTCTCTTTTTTTCAGGAACTTCGGAGTAAATGTTTCCATACCTTAGTGCGCTCCTCTTTTCCAGACGCCGGTTCTCTCTCCGTGTCCTCATCCGACGCCACGCTGTCGTAATCAGGCTGGTCCATATCCTGACTCTCGCTGCCGTGTCTGTTGCCAATGCCCTTCAAGATCAGCTCCACATTTTCTGCACCAAACACACCAGAGGTCCAGAAGAAGAGTTACATTATTACACATCTCACTTGTTTTTGTTGTCTGTAATTTGTTCAATTATTATTCTAAATGCTAAAATATCCATTAAAACATTACAAAAACATACCAGACTGGTTAAATCAGGAACCAAAAACAAAATGAGGCA
Organism: Engraulis encrasicolus; assembly: GCF_034702125.1. NCBI lineage: Eukaryota > Metazoa > Chordata > Actinopteri > Clupeiformes > Engraulidae > Engraulis > Engraulis encrasicolus. The sequence continues at coordinate 13,959,580 of NC_085868.1, read as the reverse complement.
TTCCACATTTTCATTTTTGGGAAGAATAACGCATATTATAATAACTAAACATTACACTATAGGTGTGACAGGTGTTTTTGAGAAAGCTGAACAGATCAGAGGCGCTCTGGGCCAATCTGCTGGATTTACCTTTGGCATTCTCGCACAAGCTTCCCTGCTGGCGACGTTTGGCATCAGTTAAAATATCGATGACCAGTGTGGCAAACTCGTGAGCATTGAACCTGGCCAGTTTCTGACGACCCTAAATAGTACACAAAAAAATAAAAAATAAAATCAGCAACAGCAAATTCTGACTCATTGATGTCAACACATGGTTACATCGTTTAAACCATATCCTTTCTATAAATATGATCTCTTTGAAAGTTCTGTGTAGTTTTGTGCACCTGGTTCCTGGTGGATGAGTATTCGGGGTTAACTGGCAGGAAAGGTACCACGGTGGTTTCAGTCACCAGGGTGCTGTGGTTCTGAGTAGCCAGCCATACTAGAAAAACAGGAAATCGCACCATTAATACAAGTTATTTATAAATACACAGCTGCGCTCGTCATGACCAAAATAGTTCAGAGGAAATGTCACTCTATTGATCACTGAAGTTAAAATTAAACACATACAGTATCACTAAAGGACAGTTTCTCAGTCAAGATGGTGCTGTCCTAATCCTTATCAATTCCTTAATGTTAAACAAACACACACAGAGACATACAGACACAGATATAGACACACACACACTGTAGATCTACACAGTAGACCATTAGCGTGAGAGGCAGTCTAGTTACTGTTGCTTTAATGGAAAGCTTTGAAGCTCACCTGCATCCGTTTCTCTCCTGTCCACCTCATCGTACACATCCATGGCCAACTCTTCAAACTGATGGTTACTGAGCTGAAATCACGCAGATCAAAAGTTGGCAACGCCGTTAAAATACAAAACTTTGAAGCAGCACAACGAGCACATTAAAAAAAAAATCATTGACACCTGAGTAACTTACAGACTGGAGTTTCTTCTTTGCTGCTTTTGCCAGCTCAGACAAATCTAGACCGCTAAAGAAAGGAAAGGAAGGAAAAGAGAGTGTATGTTCAAATACTTTCATGTGAATAAGTAAGGAATCATATTAGAATATTCTGATTTAAAATACTTACTCATTCCTTATCCATTAATTGCAAGCAAAAGTGATACAAGTATGAATGGGTTAGTCATTTCAGTATTTCACCATTTCACCTGCAGCTAAAAGTTCTTCTAAAGTTATTCTCTTAATTTCAATGACATACATTTTTCCTTACCTGTCAGCTATCTGGGGGATAATGAAATGCTGTCCATTCTTATGGTCTGAAATAAGACGGAGAGAATTAGTCATCTCTTCCAACGACCAAATTTAAAATGATGACAGATGAAACAACCAACAACAGTCAGAATTCTCTGACAAGTTGTAATTATCGCAGGCGCTGATGTCTGGAAGCTGTTCCATCAGAAATGATGACAGACGTCCTTGGCACTTGATAGAGGACTCACCTGGTTTCCTCCCACACAGGTAGAACGCCAGCCTGTCTGTGAGTTCGAACTGGATCTGCACCAGTCTGTCAGCAAGCTCGTGGTGGCCGGCTTGCCTGAGAGATGCAAAGAGAGAAGCATCGGATTAGACAATGGTGTTCTCTTCCTGCATGCAAGTTTTGACATAGAGTGCATGGTAGGTTATGAAAAAGGCTATGAAGGTCAAGTGTGAAATGAAATTTGGGTATATACCACCCTGATAACGAGTTGGTACATCTCTCCAAGCTAATTTAAAGGGCACACCAGCCAAGTTGGTGGGGAGAGTAATTAACCAGTGCTCTCCCTCATCCTCCTCCATGACTGAGGTAAACTGAGCATGGTACCGTTCTGCCGCATTGCTCCCTTTCGGATGACATTGGGGGCTTCCCCCTCGCACGGGTGAGGCATAAATGCAATTTAGTTGTGTGCAGTGTGCACTTGTGTGCGGTGGAGTGCTGTGTCACAATGACGATGGGAGTTGGAGTTTCCCAGTTGGGCTTTCATCTTGCTTTCACTAATGATCAAGGAAGTATAAAACAGGTCTTCAAGCCTCCTAAGAGTTCTGACGAAAACATTTTTTTTAATACAAATAATAATAAAAGTTTGGAATGCACCAATATGCTAAGAAACTTGTTTAAATCCTCAGTTCAACTGAAAACCCATTCTTTCCCAGCATGGCATTGTAGACCTATAATCACATAATATTTCAGGGATTTCTTTGTGTCCCAGGCAGCCAAGCAGCCAGTAGCCTTGCATGCTCAATGGATATGTGCACATCATATACATACAATATACAGTCAATCCGGAAAGTATTCACAGCGCTTCACTTTTTTCACATTTTATTATCTTACAGCCTTATTCCAAATGCTACAAATGAATCTCTGTTGTCAAAATCCTACACAAAATATTCCATTATTACCATGTGAAAAATAAGTTGACTTGACAGTTCTGAAAATTTCTAAAAATGAAACGGAGACGAGAGGCGATTACCTGGCGTAGTCGATGGGCGAGAGGCCGTTGGCATCGGGAGCTCCAGGGTCGGCCCCGTACACGGCCAGCAGCTCGGCCTGGGACAGCTGCCCCGCTTTGGCAGCCACATGCAGAGGAGTATTCCCTTTCTCCTGCAGAGCGGAAACAGCCATACAGTAGAACACAACAAGATCAGAAATATAGAACAAACAACCTATACATGCACAAGGGAGGTACTGTTGCAAAAATATTTTCAAGTTATTATTAACACCAACATACCAAACATTATTTCCCACAAGAGGTTTTCATACAATGATTAGGAAAAGTTTTTTTTCCATTTGTGAAAAATGAAGACACAAATTGAGCATACTTTCTCACATCACTTCATATTTGCAAATTGCACAAAACACAGTCAAGTATAAGACTTCATTTCACTTTTAAAAATTAGACGCGCGACTAGTGTCCAAACATCAGATGATTATGGTGACGTCACGTGCAGTGCATTATTGGAGAGCCAGCAGGGTGGCCACGTGCACTTACAGGATGGAAGAAGTTTGCCTGTGCCCCCAGAGACAGCAACCTCAGGCAGGTCTCCAGATTACCCGTCCTCACACTCGAATGAAGTTGCTACACAACAAGAAGAGCGGCAAGCAAGGACAGATTAGTGCTGTGACTGGCTAGGATTCACTTTTAGCAAATAGGAATCAAATACTGTACTTTATGCAGTGCTTGAAGTGGGGGGGGGGGGGGGAGTGAGACTCAGGTTGAACCCAGTTCCCCTTCCTTATAATTTATCATCATCAGGTTTCTGGCAGAACTTCTCGTGTGCCACTTTTTATAAGTTCAAAACAAGTTTTTCAAAATGCGTGCAGGCAATAGGCCTACAAAAACGTGACTCGTACAGATTTGGTACTGATGAGACTGTCAGAATATCAGGGTTCCTGCACTTCTTTTTGAATGGTATTTTTGGACGAATAGGGTTCCTGCACCTCCATTTTTCCACTTCAAGCACTGGCTGTATGAATCATCATCATCATCATCATCATCATTGAGAAACAGACACAGTATCTGTGCAATGCATCACAGTTCTGCAGAGGATGAGGTCTCAGCTTCAAGTCTTTCCAAGTATTTTATGTCACATGTATTGGCTAAACATATGCATGAATAATTCTTACTTTGCTCAAGTCTTTTGCGGTGACACTGTCATCCTCGCGACACGGCATGCGGTGCACGTATGCCAGCATCTGATATTTGGCCTTGATGAAATCAGTTTTGTTGGGACTGTGGAGGGAAAAACAGTATGTTCAAACGTTGTCTCAATCAAGTTTGCAGAGTCGCTTTTCTTTTCAAATTAAAAAAAGTAAAGACATTTGGCAATGTGGTGCAACTGTTTGACATCCCTGCCTCTAAGAATGCAGCAGTCAGCAATTATTCTTCCAAACCTTAAAGCATCTACAGCTTTCACAATACACACACACAAACACATTTAGGAGGAATGCACAGCTGGAGTTAGTTTACTATGGGAGACATCTCTCCTGGCGTTGCACTTTCTGCTTTGTGTGTACTCACTGCACTTTGTCTTGAGGATTGGCCTTGCGTTTCCCCGTCATTATGGAGGAGGGGTCCAGAAGACTGTGCTCCCAAATGGAATTTGCCCCATTGTTGTACAATGTCTGCACCATCTGAAGAGAATGCATTGGATTGCGTGGGTGTGTTACGGTCTAAAAGAACTGCTAAATGCACCATAGAAAATGCACTGTATTGTATCACAGGGTAAAAAGAATTCAGGCTTCATTCAGCAACATTTCACAAAGCCTTGTCTGGTTATATGGAGGCCATAAAAGGACACAAAGCCTACATTACATTAGGCTAATTGCACCACACAAAGCAGCGGGGAACATCTGGCAATGAGGAGATCAACGGATGCCATGCATTGGTCAATTGTCAATTTAAAGTAAAGTAGCAAAGGATATTTCATGTAAAAAAATAACTCTCAATCACAGCATTTAATGCAGGGGTCACATTAATTGTAAACAAAAAACAAACTGAAGGGAATATTAAAAAATGTCAATGACAAAAGAAAACATGAGATGGTATTTCAAGTTCAACCCAGTTGTCCACGATAACTTGCATGACAGAAAAACACTGTTTTCTACAATAAGTTGCACGACCGATTGTGTGTTGTTGCCCTCACCTGTAGCTGGGACGGGGGCCATGATGTGTGCGTGAGGTGTCGGACCTGAGAGCTGTGCCTGCCCAGGCCTCGATGGATGCTGCAGCACTCGTCGCAGATAAGCACGCCACGGTTCACAGATGCCCAGGTCGGCCCTAAGGGACCACACGTCAATGTAAGAACTTGAACATAGCTCTCTGAACATTTCCCTCAAGACTCAGTGAGGCAAACTATGTGACAACGTGTAAGCACAGTTTCGTGATAACCTGGCTGACTGGCACGTGTGTCGTGAATTCTACACACTATCTAGTTTCCAGTGCATTGGCATTCCTGCCGTAACATGCGGCTCCTGGCTTTAGTGAGTTCACTGATTGCAGTACCTGTAGACACAGGTCCATTTCGACAAGCTCGCACCACCAGGACGAAAGCATTTATTCCCAATAACGTCTCTCTGATATTCTGAATCTGCATTCGTATCAAACATTAGGTCTGTGTAAAAGATGTTCGTGCTACAACGCTTGTCAAAACGGCAATCTTTGTGTCGTGATGTTTCCCAGACATCTTGCTAACAGGCAGACATCCAGTAGGTAGCTAACCAATACAAGTTAATCCCGTGGATCAGCAGACGCAATCTTATGGTTGCACAGTTCAGAAAACAGGTAACCACAAATGTTCATCCATCCATAACCGCGTCAAGTCATCGGCAGAACCGTTAATTGCCCAAGCGTAATCTGGAGTGGAAACCACCCTGTATGATTAGCATGCTATCACATCTAGCTAGTCGACTAGCAGGGAAGTTGATTGTCCAAATAAGACCACCGTTCCGAGGAAGGCTCGCAAATGCAAAACAAACGAGCCGTCTCAATCAGTTATCGTCTATTCTAGCTCACAACAAATGAAAAAGAGGGCAGTATTTCCTCTCATCTTTAGATCAGGGTGGTTGTGAGTTAACATGCATTATTTGGTCTGTTGTGTCGTGTTTTTTTCTTACCAGGAGCGCTGCAATCAGCGCAAACGTCTCTATTCCGAGGCCGCATTGACATCCTTTTCAGTTCAATCCTTGAAGAAGAAGCGTTTTGCTGCCACACTCATGAATTTGTGCATGAGTATCGCAAACCATTGAGAAGCAGGGTTTTAGATGTTGAAATATGAATGGTCGTACTGATCCATGGATTGTAGGCTGCCCTTCTCTCTCTCGCTCAGTCTCTCCACTTTTTTCGAGTCAACTTCCTCAACGGGAAGTGAACATCAGCTGGTGAATCATAGGCGAGCTGACAGACGGGGGTCGGTCGGGGGCGGTTGCGCGCACCAAATGCAGGCAGGCAGCGCCTGTTGTCGTCAGTGGGGAAGCAGGCAACAGCAGCACGCATGATTTGAGCTGGAAATTTGAGTCCTTGAATAACTGTATTTTTTCATAACCGTGTCTACTGCATGGCGGCGACATTCTCGGCCAGCTGAAGGGATGATTCATGAGCACTGTAGCACGAGCTGTCAAACCCAGCTGTCTGCAGAGGTGTCAACTGCAAGCCACAGAGGCTCATCTGTAGGCTTTGTAGATGTAGCCTTTTCTACTCGTAGACTGTTTTGGCAAAACCTCTTAATCATAAAGAATCAGAATCTTAATAATAATCATATCTGAAAATGTGCATGTGCCAGTGTCACTGTAGGCTATAAAGTGCCATTTGTCTCAGTAGGCCTACTACCTGTCAGCTTTAGCATATCCAGGCTACTGGGCATTTATGAAATTGACCTTTGAAGTGTGGTCAGGACAGACATTCATTGCCTCATAACTCTAAGGACAGTTTAATACTTGACAGTCTGTACATTACAATGGGGGGATGCCTTGCTCAAGGACAACTCGGTCATGGGGAGGGTGGTGGGCACGTCGAAATAGGGGCGTGTGAGATGGAGTTATCACCCGCGTATGAGGGAGGACCCACACGGAGTCCTATTATTTCATTTTTTTACCTATAAATATCATACGGGGTCATTTAGAGCTGGTTGTACATAGGTCCCAGAATTTGGAGCTACACCATTGAGGGTGGGCAAGAGCTCTGGTCATTCACTCACACTCCCCTTACCCAGCTTGGGCAGTTGAGATTGTGACACTGGCAGGTCAAGTGTTTAACTCTCTAACCCCTTGACCATGACTGCCCAAAGAGATTACACACAGCATGGTGAGGCCTTTTTTTCAACATGTCTAGACACTTCATGACAGATGCCGTTAATTTTATTCATAGACCGTTGCTGAAGACACATCATAAACACCTAGGCTACTGTAAACAAGGTCATAATCTAGGCCCCTACAGCTCGGCTTTTTACGTAGCCTAAATGAAACCCTCTTCCTAACCCTGTTCGTAAAACCAGAAGGCGTGGTTTTATTTTTAAAAGCCTTGCATGGGGGCTGCTACTTCAGCTTCTCACAGATTCAAAAATACAGTTAAAATTACAGAATCAATGGTGATTACTGAGTGGATGAGTGAGCCCATGTGAGCGGCCAGTGATGCTGAAACAACTACGTTAAAACAATGGGCTCGTTGTTGACAATGGGCTCGCTTTTGATGGAGCACAGTGATGCTTTTGGTGTGCAGTGTGCATGCACACTTTTCCAGTTTGATGCATTCTATTGCGCATGCGAGCTGCATTGCAAAAGCATCACCGTTCCATCCAAAATGAGCCCTATGTCACATCTCAAATCTAGTGATTCTGATTCTATTGCATTTTGGTTTGGGATGAGGGCGAATCAGAGGGTCTTCCAGACCCTTGTGTGAACACACAAAGCTGAGCTGATCTGATTCTATTGCATTTTGGTTTGGGATGTGGTTGGGATTTGGTTTGGTCTTCCAGACCCTTGTGTGAACACACAAAGCTGAGCGGAAATACACAAGGGTCATGGTGAGAGTCAGGCTACGGGGGAGGCATACACAGGGGTGATAGTATTCAGGCTCCATGCCTGATTTCAGGCTTGACAGAGTTTGCAAAAATAAAAACATTGATAATAATTAGCCATTAGGTTATTCTTATCTCAGAAAGTGTTACAGGTTCAGGGTTTTCTTCTACTACCAGGCTTGAATAATGGTCATACACAGGCTATTAAATGTTTGAATAATGTGTCAAAATAGGCCTACGTTACGTCACTATGCAGTATCTTGTCGTCGTCGTTAGAGCAGGGGAAAAAGATCAGGCTCAGGATTTTTTTCACTATCACCCCATGCATTTTTACTATTTTCACTAAGCATATTTACAGTAAGTGTGTTTTCGTTGTGTGTAGGCTACCAGTGTGTGCTGTAGAAGGCTGTGTGTTGATGTTATGAATATGGCCACTAGTTGGCAATACAACAACAGTGTCACAATGATAATAGGGCTTTCACCTCACAGACATGGACCAATGTGTTGATGCCCCTTGGGTTTTATGAAATCGTGGCTTATAACTAGAAGTCCTACACCTCATATGTAGCCTGCATATGTCTGTTGGTCTCCATTATATACCATTATAGTGAGGCAACATGTAATGCATTCTGTTTTTGCACATTTATTAATAAAAAAAAACACATAAATGCTTCATCTTCCCACACAACACTGAACACAGAAAAGAACAGAGGGGTCTCAGGCGCTCCACTGGAAATTCGGGACCAGCTGCAGCTTGCTGGCGGTAAAGAATGTAAGACTGCATCCAAGCGATTTATTGCCTCTGTTATGGTGTCAAACACTATTAAGACATTTGAGGTCCATGCCAACCTCACCTCCGCCTCAAGAGGAAAATCACCTAGCAAACTTGCATTGTCTGCTTGTCTGCATGTGTAACGGAGGCCAGAGTGTGGCGTGGAACGTTAGTAAACCTCCCTTCTGAAGCCTCATACAGTATTGGTGGTGTTGGGCTATTGGACTGGTCCTTTAGAGGTATCGTGCTGTGACTCTTATACCCGAACCGATACGTTGACTAGGAGGTAGCAAGTTTGCTGCCCCAAGGGGGGCGGACTGCGCTGAACACCTCGGTTACACATGCATGTCTGTCTGTCTGCCTACCCGTCTGTCTGTCTGGCTGGCTACCTGCCTCTCTCCCTCCCTCCCTCCCTGTCTGTCTTTCTGTCTGTTTGTCTTTCTAATCGCAAGCTACAAGACACAAGACTGACAGTAGGGTCTTTTGACGGCTACAATTTTTTTTTCTGAGATTTACAGATTTCGTGGATTTCTGTCAAACTTGTAAAATAAATGATGGGTAATCTCAGATGCCCACTGCGATTAATGAGATGGTCTAACGTATGGTTTTACCTACAGCCTAGCAGTATGTGGCCTCAAATACAATTGAGAATTTTGAGACATATGCAACGTTGCAAACCATAGGTAAAGTTTTACAACAAGGCCAATCAGGGATGGCAATCTGGACCCCTGGCTAACACCATATCCTGTTGTGTGTTTGGGGCCCCCTGCAGACGGACCACAAGCATTGCAGATGGATGACAGACAGACAGACAGGCAGGCAGGCAGGCAGGCAGGCAGGCAGGCAGGCAGACAGACAGACAGACAGACAGACAGACAGACAGACAGTCAGAGCCTCTGCAATATCTGTCCAAATCATCCCCAGGTGGCCAGTTAATAAGGAAGTGTTACTGTGTATATCTGGGTGGCTCAAACCCTGGTGTCAGGTCACACGCACCACTATTTCTAAAGAAAAAACATAGGCCTTATCAGGTTATTTGTCTGTGGCCAGTCCATGTATTTTTTTTCTACAAGGCAAGGTATGGTGTGTAGAATGCCAAACCTACCATTAGTCAAAACCTAGGCTACGTGAAGCAAAAACCCAGCAATCATGGGATGGCTATTGTACATGAATTAAAAACGTAGCACAACCTTGCAGATGTCAGATATTTTGTAATAAAATGTGGACTTTTAGAGATGGTATACGGATAATTGAACATGCTTCAGAGCAATCAGTGCTATATTGCCATGTTATGAAGTGTCTGTGTGCTGTGTTATGTAATCGCCTGTAATGCTGTGATTCTGGGGGCGCCTGTTTAGTATGCCTCATTGAAAACACCGACTGACATGTTAAATCCTTCAATGATTCATGTTAGTACGAGCTGTACTGTGAACTGAAGGGGGTGTGTGTGCGTCGCCGTCTGTATCCAACCTGTTCAGGATACGCGCAGCCATAGCGCAGGAGAAACGTATTCATCCAGGAAGCTCAACTTGCGCGATAATTGACAATGGAATGGATGAAAAATAGGTGTCGTGTTTATGCTGCGCGCTTCATCTAGTTAAGGTGACACGGTGACACCGTGACCAACGTGGTAAGCTAGCTCGCCACACCCGCGACAACACAGCGTTGAGTCACGGGGACATTTTAATACCATTTGGAATACTGCTGCGGAAGAACCTGTTTCAAGGCTTTTCTGAAAATTCTCTGTCAGCAAAAGGAGGAGCGTTTTCAAGGGGGATAGCCAACCAAATAAATGAGGATGGGAGGTAAGCGATTGTGAACGATATGTATTATATGTTTTTATCTATGTACACAGAAACGCGATGTGTTTACCCTTGTTTTGATTTTCGGAACCTCGGAATACTGATTTGTTTGTTTTTTAACAGAGACCGAGACGCGCCAGAGGCTGCTGCGCAGCGTCAAGAAAGAAGTGAGTAAGAAATGCAAAAAAATGAATATCGACTATCAGAAATTGTATAGGCTACAGAAACCATATTGTTGCAGTCACGCTGACGTTATGGCCACAGAACGTAGCTAAGCAAGCTGCGTCAGAGCCAGGATGCAATGCATTTCAGCATCCCCGCACAATTAAACACGTAACCCACCGGCCCTAGTAGGATTCGTTTAGGCTATACTTTATCTGATATAAAGCAGATATGAGAGAAAACAGTGAACCACAACGGATGGCACAGCTACACGATATCCTGATGTGTGGAGAGGATCCACTGATGTAGGGGATTGTTATCATTATAAGCTAAGAAAGGATGCGCATCCTCATTATTAAAAACAACAGTCTTTCAACTGGTGTAAACTGGTATCAGCTGGTAACCCCAGAGCAACATTGCTTGAAATCTGTCTTGAACTGTATCATGTTCTGTCACCAGTGGTTGTGTTTTCCTGTTCCGCTGTCAAGATGCTGTGAGGCTGCAGGCAATTCCAGTCCATTCCTAGAGGTTGTTTGTGTGTGGTCTGCCTGTTACCACAATTCCAGTTTATGTCTGCATTCAGTTGCCAAAATGCTGTTGGAGGACCAGGCTACATATTAGACTCTTGCCATCAGCATCCTAGTCTCTGATTGGTTGCATGTGGTCCATGTTCAGTCTCCAGTGCCTCCTCATCATTTCCACATCATGGTCTGTCATCAGCGATTCCTAATGTACACACATTCAGTTGTCAAAATGCTGCCAGTTTATGCAAGTGTATCTTCTAGGGAGACACTGCCCCGTTATAAATCAGCAGTTACCTGAATGGCAATCACCAAGTAGTTATGTACTGTACTCCTCAAGGCCCCGTGCCATAGTGGTGTAGTACTATGTTATGGTAGTTAAGTATTTCAGTGACTATTACAGCGTTTCACTGGTTGAGCAGCGTGCGTCAAGGGGCTACAGCAGGGGTGGGCAATTATTTTGGCCCAAGGGCCACCTTGGGTTTAGAAAGTTGACCAAAGGGCCCGATATCGTAGGCAACTTGCCCGTGCCAATAATAAGAAATGGTGTACGGCAACATAATTCCCGTGTCAGTTATGCCATTCCTGTTAATTGTATCTAGATGTAGACTTTAGTAATCTTAGGTTTCCAAGACCCTGTTTTAGCTAGCCCATTTAAGAATGAGTGACCATATGAATCTGCATTTTGTTCTTGGAAAGGCTCTGAGGGCCGCATGAAATGGCTGAGTGGGCCGCATGTGGCCCCCAGGCCTGAGTTTGCCCACGTCTGGGCTACAGCGTCTAGTAACATCCTGTGCACCCTATGCATTCTCCCAACAGGTGAAGCAGATCATGGAGGAAGCAGTGACCCGCAAGTTTGTGCACGAGGACAGCAGCCACATCATCTCCTTCTGTGGTAGGCACATCTGCTTACTCTATGTGGATGTTGCTGATCCGTCCTCCCCATGGACATGTAGTCCATATGCATGTTGTTGATCAATTTGTGGTGCACACAGTTTTTATTCTGTGCTGCTCCACAGAATTGGGCAAAGGAAACACCGGTAGGCTATTACCTATATTGTGCTTCTCAGAGGACCTCAGTCATACCATATACTACCCTTAGAGACCAAATGCTGCCAGATAGGTAGACAACAAGAGTGGGCTCCCCTGGGTGCTCAGTGGATCTGCCTCTCTTCCTGGAAAAAGGATTTTCCCCCTTAACCCCTTAAGACACGGCATGAGCTGTTACCAGAATGGCAATGACCAAGTCGTAATGTATTACTAAAAGTCCTGTGCACTGTCATAGTGCCTTAGTACTATAGTAGTTAACTCTATTACAGCGAGCCACAGGAGGTACGGCGTGTATTAAGGGGCTAAGCTCTGCCTAAGGTTTTTCTTCCAAGATTTGAATATTAAACAAAGCTATAACTGTTTTTCCTGCTCATTTGACTTAATTTCGTGGTAATAATCTGTCAATCCTATGTTTTCGTCAATCTGTTTAAATGCATTGAGCTGCAGGATCACATTAATTGTGCTGCACAAATACAGTAATTATAACAAGTTTATATTTACAAACAATATTTATGACAATATTTGTAGATAGGCCTGTCACGATAACAATTTTTGCCAGACGATAACGATAACAAGAGATTATTGCGATAATCGATAATATTGTCTCTCTCGCCATTTTCAAACAATATAATGTGCAATAAAAAACACTGCTATGCAAGGTGCGGCCTCCTTCTTGAAACATTGAATTGAACATTTGGGCCAGCACCCTCAGAGGTTTAAATAGGCCTAATTAAGATTGACACCTGCTCCAAGAAGAAATGTGTCAAACAATATAATGACGTAAAAATGCAATGAAAATGTGCCTACACCCCTTCACATTTGCAAAGCATCACGGCGGGATGTATATATGTGTTTTTAATTACATCCTCATGAAGCACAATAGGCTCTAAATAGGCTTTTTTGTATTTATTATTAGGGTAAGTTATAGTCTTACTTTAATATTTTCTGTTAGGCCTATTTATCTTTCTCAAGCACACTGAATGGCTTATAGGCCTATCCATGGGGTGATGTAAAATAACCTACTGGTGGGGTATTGTTAATTCACAAATTATTACTTAGACAGCTTATTTCACCAAAATGCACGTTGTTACTAGCTAATTGTCAGTCAAAACCCAAATCAGCCCTGGTAAAAGCATTTCAACATCAGCAAAAAGCAAAAGAGCATGAACAGATGCACAAGTTCCAGGTGCAGGCAGCGCTCTCTCTCTCGCTCTCTCCCTCCCCGATACCCTCGACTAGAACAAGTTGCAATTCTGGGCACTTTAAAGTCCTTTATGAACGCCCATACATTGATTCTTATGAGTTATGAGTCGCCATGCCTCTGTTTTCCCCTGTAGCGCGCTCAACCGTTCACATTCTCCTGGTGTGACTGATTTAAATCCACAAATCTTATCTTCATTATTTGCTTGCGGACTGCCTACTCATATTGTTAGGTCTAAATAAAAAAGAAATATAGCGAAAATCACAAAAAGAACAGACAACGAACGTCGGGGTAGGAGGCGCATTGAAATAATAGGGGGAACTCGGCGAGGTTTAAAATAACAGCCTCAGAGCAAGTTTGTCGCGACGGTACCACTATTTCATGTTTGCACAAACACGTCTTCGTCGTGGATATTGGGTTGCTGCGCATGTTTCAAAATGAACATTTGCCTCCGTGTTGGAGCTGTTCATTCCCCTCTCTGAGGAACGTTGCAGATGCGCTGACAGAAACTGGAAGAATATTGCGCTCCTAGTCTCTAGCGCTGATTCTTTGTCGAGGCTTATAAGCGACGCGCGGGAACACCAGCGTTCTTTTTCAAAGACGCAAGTAGCCAGATCAATGCACTTTTTTCAACCAGAACTGCACTGAAACTTAAAATTACACCAACATTTAAGCATCATTGCGCTGCGTTGGCCTATAACGCGCCATCAGTAGTCTTACGGCTACGGTAGAGAAAGGGAGAGAGGGGAAACAAAACACCACGCAAATAACTTATCGTTACTTATCGGGGCCAGAAAAGTGATCGTCCTTGTAAAAAGTTACCGTCCGATTTAGGCTATTGACTTATCGGATATCGTGACAGGCTTATTTGTAGACCTTTATGCCTTTATTTTTGACAGGACAGTGGAGGAGAGAAAGTAAATGAGTGGGGAATGAGAGACAGGGAAGGATTGGCAAGTGACCCCAGCCAGAATCGAACCCGGGTCGCCAGTGTAGTAACACAGTGTCTTACTGTTAGGCCATGGGAGGGTAATTATAACAAATTAGTGTGTTCAGGTGTCGTCCAAGCGTGTTGACTATACATGGGATCTCAGTGTTTATCAACACAATGTTATGAGGAGGAGCAAGACACTGGCAGCCAACCACGTGAGCTAATTTTTTGACAGACAGCGGTTTCCAACAATCAGAGGTTGAGTTGTGCGCTGCTAGGTTCATGCAGTCAGGTTATAAACAAAAATTTAGAACCCATGTTTTGTCTGTTTTGTAGTTTTGTATATCACGAGTCTTGACCAAGTAGCCCAAATAATAGCACTGGTCTTTGTGTCATCAGTCAAGGGCATTTCTAATTCATATCTGACCCAGACCTTATCCAGACCCCTTTGGTGGAAGTGAACCGTACCGACACCTTTGTTGACGTGCTCTCAGTACAGTTCGCTTATGAGTCCTGACAAGTTACACCTGGGACTAGGTGTAATCACTTAAGGAGAGCTCTAGATGACCGGGAGTGATCATAAAGAGGACATCCGCACACCATTTTGTATAGCAGCATACCTGCACCAGTGTGCAGGGGTAACCGAAATGATTGAAACAGATAGTGTTTCGCACTGGCTGCTGTCGGAATCGGTGTGCGGAGGCCCCAACACCCCATAAAAGCCTAACGGCACAAGAAAGAGTGTCTTATCTGGTCCTTTTTGTAATACAGGATCTTCATAAAAGTAAGAGTATGCACATCCCACCTCTCTGAGGCCAGGTGCAGGACAAAGGCGCGTCTAATAGTGGAAAAGAGTAGATGTCCGCACACTGTGGCTCCGCTTTGAAAATGTATTCAGGTCATGCAACTTTTCGACCCAACAGGGTCTTCATCAGGCATGTGATTGTGGGTAGAAGGTGTCATCTTAAATAGTCTCTGTTCCAGTGAGTGCAGGTCAGGTGGATGGGGTACATCATTACCCAGAGACAGTGGTGGACAAAGTAAAAGTAAAAGTTAAAAAAAGGAAACACAGTATCTTTCCAACACAGGTAACTTATCTGAGTAAAAAGTAGACCAATGTACTTGTCTTATGATACGCTGATTCTGCACAGGTTGGGTTGAGTTTGTGGTGTTAGCCTGACTCTCACGCAGACCCTTCGTGCTTCGTGCATCTTTGTTAAACTTCGTGAGCTCACACGAGGGTCTGGAAATCTTAGACGAGCCTGAACGGAATCAGATATTTCACAGCCTGTCCAATCAGAATTGCGCGGCAAGGTATATACAAGTCAGTGGTTGAAGTAGTACGTGATTCAAAAAAAGCCACGTGAATTCTCCAATCAGGTTCGAGCTGTTTAGAACACACCTATGCCTTTCCATAGCTAAGCGATTGACAATGTTCCAGAACCATCGCATGAGAATCAGGTTAGATCTACGTAAGTTCTTTCTGAATGTTATGATTTGATTCTATGCGCTCAGATTTCTTCTGCAGTATTAGTATTCTTCTCCACTTCAAAGCATCACATAGTAATCAGAAGTAGCTACTTGAAATCAGACCTTCAACAAAAGTAATCAGATTCCAATCGAGCACTCCAGTGCATTTATTGAGATTTCTTAAACTCTGACTCCAAATAGCTTTCTCAAGGTGCATGACAAAAAAAAAATGGAGTATAGGCAATGATCCGAAAGAGGCCTGATTATTTATTTGCATGTAGCCACGCTCACTGTATCTGATTTTATATGGCTCCTCTAGAATGGCACTGTATCTGTATCGCTCCTCTCGAATCACACTGTATCTCTATGCATCACTCCTCCAGCATCACAGACTGTACGACTCCTCTATTAGCAAGTGAGTCAGTGCTAGGACCCACACGCTCGCTCTCCTCCACACACACACACACAGAGTCTGCATCATGCTGCACCTGTGAAGCAGCCCCATCAACAAGATGCCAAGGCTGTATATAAATATCCACTTTATTAAAGCCATAGCCTGTGTGTATGTGTGTGAGTGCGTGCTTATGTGCGTGTGAGTGCATTTCTGTTTGTGTATCTCTGGTAAAGCTCAGCGCTCCTCTTGCATCCAGAAGGCCCCTCGTCTGTGTCTGTTGAGTGGGTGCATGCTCGACTTGTCAGAAGACACACTTTAATTGCCACATGGGTTGAGACGACACAGGAAGTGAGTTGAGTTGAGATGAGATGAGATGTGGAGGTGGTGGTGGTGGTGGTGATGTGGAGGCATGGTGGTGTTGGTGAGCTGAGGTTCCTCCTGGTCCAGAAACTAATGACTCTGGTGGTGGTGACATTTGCAGAACTTAGCAAACACAACACCGTCGTGAGCCATTAGATGGCTGCCTCTTCTCCACCACTGAGTGCCATGGCATGTCTTCAAGCCCAGCTCTCTCTGCAGATGATTAGTTGAAAAAATCGTTAATTAGAGGCAAAGGTAGTTGTGATATTCATATTGAAAATATGCCACAGAGCTTTTACTGTACGAAACCCGTAAACTTGAAAAGATATCTTCATCTCTAGTAGTGTTTTTGGTGGCTCTTTGGACATCACCCTACTCTACTGTACTTTGGTAGTAGCCCCTTAATGCACGCCGTACCTCCTGTGGCCCGCTGTCATAGACATTGAAAGTTAACTACTATAGTAGGCTACTACAGCACTATGACAGTGCACAGGGCTTTTAGTAATACATTACAACTTGGTCATTGCCATTCTGGTAACAGCTCATTTATAATGCTGTGTCTTAAGGGGTTAAGCTGTTTGGTTATTTTGTTTTTACTACCATGTTGCATATTAGATACACTGTAACGTGGGGTGTGAAATCTGTAAATAAAAAGGTATCATATATTACATTACTTACAAGTCAAATAATAAAAAACACATTGGTCTTCCTCCCAGTCCCAGTAAAACAATATGAAATCTTAGTGCCTCAGTTGTCCCTTTTTCTTTTAAAGGGACACTTTGCAGGAAATGGTCAAAAAAGGTACTGCAACTATGCTGCTCATTGAAACTGGGCTGCCTATTGCCAAATTTTACTAAGTAATAAACAAATATTTTCTAGTATGGTCCAAGTACAGTCATTTTTGCAGCTAAAAATGGCTATTTTTGGAAATTCAAAATGGCGGACCATGGATAAGATCCCCCTTTTCATGTGTGAAAAGTGCAATTTTTCCAGTCATAATGAATACTTAGAATTTGATGCTGGTGGTAAGTATTCATGAAAAAGGTAACATTAGTGAATGGGCGGCATGAATTCTGGAAATAAACAACTAAAAATCTCACACAGTGTCCCTTTAATGGTGGACACCCACAACAACTGAAAGAGTACCTATGTTTTCTGAAGAAGACTTCAGGATCCTGGCAGTGTTTCCGTTCCTCCTTTGTCTAAGTTTTGTGTGAAATGTAGTAATGTAACTTGCACTAGGCCTACCTCAGGGTTAGGGGCACTGTTAGTGTAATGGACGCACATTGAAGTGCATTATATGACATTGCTATTAGGGCTGCACGATATTAGAAAAATATGCGATACACGATAACATGACTGTATATCACAATATCGATATTACTTGCGATATTGTGATTGTTTTCTGAAGAAGACTTCAGGATCCTGGCAGTGTTTCCGTTCCTCCTTTGTCTAAGTTTTGTGTGAAATGTAGTAATGTAACTTGCACTAGGCCTACCTCAGGGTTAGGGGCACTGTTAGTGTAATGGACGCACATTGAAGTGCATTATATGACATTGCTATTAGGGCTGCACGATATTAGAAAAATATGCGATACACGATAACATGACTGTATATCACAATATCGATATTACTTGCGATATTTAATATATACATATATTTTCCCCTCTCTACTTGCCATTCTACACTTTATCCTTTATTAAACAACTGAGAGCAATGTTTTATTTCCAACATTATTTTTGTTTGGAAATAGCATGACTAATGTACAGCATGAACTTAAAATGTCAACCTTTTTAATACCTTTTTTAACCTTTTCACCAAATTGGCTGTTATTACAAATTAAAGAGTAGGTATCCAGATATAACCAACTTTTGCGATACGTGTTTTGCAAGCCGTGATATCGCGATATTGATACATTTTCGATATACCGTGCAGCCCTATGGTGTGACTGAGGCAGTTTGTCTCTTACTGTATATGTGCAGCGTGGGTGTAGTAGTGTGACCATGTAAATGAAAACCTCTTTACAATCTTTATGATAATCTCCTTTGTGTGCAGTGGTGGTGTAGTAGTGAGTTCAGTTTGATCATGTAAATGAAAACCTCAAGAAACTCGTAAAACATCTTCTGTGTCTGCAGCTCTGGTTGAGTACCGTAGCATGGTTAGTTCGACTATGAACGTCTAAAATGTTCAATATAATCCCCTGTATGTCTTGCCTGGCTCTTGCCCGATCTGTAATTCCACGCTGTAGTTCGGCGCATTTATTGCTTCAATGTCAATGGCAGCTTGCATTGAGTAGTCACAGGACATATTTAGACTATATTGATACTGTAGAAACCAACAGAAAACGTTTTTGAAGGAATTTGTTGATATTGAAGCAATAAATGCTCTGATTATTTTTTGACTGGAGAAGTGGAATCCTGCTACATGCTCCCAGACCTCCGTGTGTGTCGCTGCGCCACCAGGGGGCTCTAGAGCTACACACACACACACACACACACAGAGGTCTGATAGGAACCAGGCTACTGTATGTCAGCAGTGGTGGGGGGGTTACTGTGTTCAGGTTGTCTCCTGTATCTTCAGCTCTTGTTTAGTTAGTTTAGTGAGTTTGTTGTGACCATGTAAATTAAAACCTCTTCATAAATCTTAAATGAATCTTAATGATAATCTCCTATCCCCACAGCGGTGGTAGAGGCGTGCATTCTTCATGGGCTGAGGCGGGCCCTGAGGGCTGCAGGCTTCCTGCGCAGCAATAAGCTGGCCGCCCTCTTCGTGAAGGTGGGGAAGGTCTTCACGCCCGCCGAGGAGCTCTGCAGGAAGGTCCAAGAGCTGGAGCAGATCATCGAGAGCAAGTAAGTGCGATTACGCACCTTATGGATATAGAATGATAGAGTGCTCAAATCATCTTAAATCATTTAGGGACTAGGGAGACACGTAATAGTAGAACTTTTTTTTTGATGAATATTTTTATTTGACATTTTCAGCAAAATCCAAAATGCAAATTGTCCTTTGCTTTGAAATGTTTCCCCCTAAAGGAAGAGACCACCCTTTTTTGATTTTCACACGGCAATTTAATTCCGTCCAGTGATCACTCGTGGCTTGATGCTAAAGATACCAGTTACTTCCAGTGGTTATGCTAAGCTATGCTAATAATTCTGATCCAATAAATCTTAGTACTGAAAACACTGAGAAGAAAATTATATGCACATTCATGAATAATGCTGGGAAATACTGCAAATATGTGAAAATCAAAAAAGGGTGGTCTGTTCCTTTAAGGACCCCCCACCCCTCCCCATCTACACCCACCCATGTACCTGCCCCGTAGCATTGACATAAACACACGCAGACCCCACTCCCCACACAGTAGGCTACTCACCCACCACATACATACATGCATACGGCAAGTAAACATGCATACATACACACACATATACATGCATACATCCATACGCACACACAGACATACACACATGCATAGCAGAACAGGAAATAGGAAGAAGGAAAATGAAAGGAAGAAGAGAGGGGGGAAAAGGAAGGAAAGGAGGGGGAAAACAAAAACAGAAAAGGGGAATAGGGTTAAAGTACAGGAAACTCTACTATCGTATGCATTGTCAGGATGAACAACAATTGTTTCAATAAAACTCAAGAGAGGTGACCATATTTTGTGGAATGTGTCAAGGGATCCTCGGAGGGAGAAACACATTTTTTCCAGTCTAATGCAATGCAAGATTTCTTTCACCCAACTATCATGTGTGGCAGGGAGGAGTGTTTCCATTTGAGGAGAATCAGCCAGTAAAGTAGTGAAGGCCACAACCCGCTGTATTGGTAATTCTGGTTTGGAAGGTATTCCGAACAGGGTTATGAGAGGACTGGGGTCAATGTGGGATTTAAGGCTCTTAGAAAGAGTATTAAACACTCCTGTCCAAAACTTTGATAGTTTTGGGCAGGACCAAAACATATGGACATGGTCTGCTGGCGAGGCCTTGCATCTGTTACAGGTGTCACTTCTGTCGGGAAAGATTTTCTTTGCTGGGTAATAGTAGAACTTTTGAAGACCAGAATACTAGAGCAGATTGTCGAGAGCAACTAAGAGTTACTACACATATGATATGGGTAAGATTGTTTGCTTGAATAATCTTTTATCATGATGCCAGACACATCGTGTATAAAATATGACGCTTTAGTCTTTAAAAGAGCAGATCACAGAGAGCAAGTTAGGGTTAACGTGCGCACCTAACCAGTGGATAAGATGATCTGCATAATTACCAACCATTTAACCTTTTATGGCAGATGAGATCACCTGCAATCTGACTCATAGCTGACAAAAGCCAACACCTTTGCGTGAACGTAAGCAGGGCTTGAAATTAACTTTTTTTTTGCACATCAGCCACTGTGGCTAGTGGTTTTGCCGAGTCTCTAGCTATTTAACTTTCCTACTAGCCACCGTTTTTGTGTCTTCTTTTGTGTCTTCTTTGGTATCTTCTTTGCTGTTTTCTTAACCACGACGGCCTCATTTTAAGCTCAAAATAAGAAGTGCTAATGCAAGCAGGTCAGTGCTGTAACATACAGTAGCTTCCCACATGAAAATGCGTGCAATGGACACATATAAACAGTATGAGTATGTACTTTTTTGATCTTTAATAATTGATTTATACCAATTGATGTACAAAGGGGCAAACAAGAGAATATACAGTAGGCTACTGTGATGGGTCACACCCAAGAACAGGCTACCTGCCAAAGTGGCTAGTAGTGACACTGAAAACATTGCTATTCACAGCCTAGTTCTACCCGCATTTGGCTAGTTGGCAGCTGCTAGTGTGAAGCCCTGGACATGACCAAGTGACAAGGGACAGATTTAAGAGTTGGTCATTATCATTTTAGTAATAAGCGTATAGTAGAGGCTTTGCATTGTTAAGATTGGCTTATGACTAATGCTGATAATGAATGGTAACGTATGTAATATTGTAATTTTAAAGTTTAGGGTGCATACATATTGTGAACAATATTTGGCCCAGTCTTTAAAAATATTGAGTCATATAACCCCTGGTATAAGTTTGTTGCAGCCAGAATGACATGGCCCAATTGTTATGTTTGTAAAGCATGTCTGTGATGACGTAGTGATGTTGTAATGTTGTAGTAATACAGTAATACAGTAAAACATATTGTGTGTGCAGGAAACCGAAGTGCAGGAAAACGATGCAAAAAAGTCAAAAGCTATTTTTTTTAATCTAGTCTTCAGCCTTTTAATTCTTTCTTGAAATTCTATCTATTACCTATTTATTTACCGTATATTAATTGACAGCTTACCAGATTCTATGCTCAGAAGTATCTTTATTAAGCTTATTGGTGCCAGTTACAGTACATTGCTGTGGGAGATGAGGGAAGGGTGGGAGGAGATCAAAATAAACCTCGGCTCAAGGCCCAGCCAATATGTTACTGTCTGAGCATTTATGACAGCCTAGGCGTAGAGATTACACTCTCTGCCCACGGTCTAATGATCTTTAAAGGCTAAATTTATCTGCTCGAAGCATGACCCCCTTCAACACATGATGTAAAATTCAAGAATGGAATCGCTGCGAATAGAGACGAGAGCTTTTTGAAAACTTGTGTAATGACGTGCAAATGTACTGTCAATGGCACATGTCCAATAAGATGTGTTTAGATATAGCCCTTGGCTGTGTCAGAGTGGTGGAGACTGTCTGCCTGGCTGCCTGTCTGTGGTGTACGCGTACCCTCCCTCTAGTCTTCTCTATCACATCAGAGGAAAATAAATAGGCTCAGGATTACTACCAATACCGGGACAAATGCTTCAACTCACAGCACATCAGTAATATATATCAGCGGTATCCATGCTAACATAACTGTAATAACAAAGTTCAAATGGTAGGAGAATACTGGACATCACACAGTGCACAGAGTTGTACAGTAAGATATTTGTAGTGTGTTGCAGGGTAGAGTGCAGAGACAAATGTTCAGGTTATTTCAAACACAGTTTATCATGAAAATTGGACACATTACACAGTTTACAATTGAACGTCATGTTTTGGTTTTGCTTTTGCTACATTTTGCTTTTTTTAACTTGTGGGTCCCAACCTTGGGGCACTATGCGCATTGGTATTTATAATATACACATTTTCACCGGATTGATGTGGTGGTATTATGTATGAATGCATAACTAATATTGTTTTCTTTTCACTGTTACTTTTCATGATTCATTCTTCATGTCATGTGTTTCCTGGGGTGTTGCATGGTGTGTAGCCTCTTACTGCAGATGGGGTCGCCAGCGGGCCTATTCACTATTTGCTGAAAATACTCAACTACACCATAACAACATTGCTATGACAGTGCAGAGAGCCTTAAGTAACAGATTAAGACATTACAATTTTGGTGACAGTAAGTTTATAGCATAGGTTAATATGTTAAGGTTAAGTATTAAGGTTAATACATAAGGTTAATACCGTATGTACCGGCTCTTTGAGGTATTCCCAAGGTGCTGCTGGAGAGATTGCTCACGTCTGATAGTTTGTGTGTGTATTGGCCTTTAACAATCTCCCTCTTTATCTGGACTGATATATGTAAAATTGTGATATTTCTTTCTTTTTTACACAATTTATTCTGACTAGTCTGTCTGACATGTATTCCTATTCTGTATTTTTATATACATTGACATGGACCATGCACCTGTGTCTTACATCAATATACAATTGAATTGAATGAATCCATTTTAAATGACCTCAGGCAGAACCAGGCCCGCCTGAACCAAGAGAGCAACCAGAAGATGTCCAAACTGCCCAACCTGTCCCCTCAGGCCATCAAACATCTGTGGATCCGCACAGCCCTCACCGAGAAAGTCCTGGACAAGATTGTACACTATCTGGTGGAAAACAGCGGGTAAGTACACATCCATCAACCATACATTGGTGAACTTATTTCATTCTTTCAGGATAAATAAAGGATCCCTAATTGCAGCTTAATATGTGTTTGTATTTTTAAGTTTAGTTTGGATAAAAGCGTCTGCTTACTGAGATGGGAGTGACCCTCTTTAGAGTTATTTGTGTGCTCTGACTGTCATGCCAACGAGCTTGGTGCTTTGGTGTAGAGGTCAGTTTGGTACCCCAGAGTGCCCAGGTTTGAGTTCTGGACAGTGGGGCAACTCTATTCTCCTTTGCCACAGCAATAATGTCACACAAATGGGGCACCTAAGTCTGGTTCATGGGGCAATAAGTTGCAAGGCGAGGCGAGTCGTGCTGGATTTGTGGTGCATAGGTGGAGGTCCAAGGTTTGGATTTGTGTCGAAAATCCACTCATTTCAAGCCCTGTAATTATTGTTTTGACTCCCCATGGCCCATGAACCAGGAAGTAGATGGCATGACTTAGGTGCCCCATTGTCATGAAACTGTGTTTACAGTTATGTGCAAGATGTCTGGTCTGAGATTTAATAAAAGGTGTTTCCTTTTTCAGCAAATTCTATGAGAGGGAAGCTTTGCTGAGAGACCCAGTGGATGGGCCAATCCTAGCTTCATTACTAGGTGTGATATTAACATCTCTTTTCGCACAGCATGCTGCATAATCAGACAAAATGTTTGAAAATGGTAATGGACAATGAATATTCAACAGATCAAACTGTTCTTCACCAATCCTTAATCTGGTGTTAGCTCTACTATAGAATAGAATAGAATAGAATAGAATAGAATAGAATAGAATAGAATAGAATAGAAAAGAATAGAATAGAATAGAATAGAATAGACTACAGTAAAATAGAAAACAATGTATTTTATTCTTGATGTACACCTGCAGAAAGACAACTATGGTCTATGTACAATGTCATAGAAAGCTTTTCACAAAATTTTCACTAATTTGGAATACATACCAAACACAGATAAGAAATGAATATGGGTACAAGAGAGACAGAATTACAATAAGCTTTTTTATTGTACATAAATGATTGCACCTTACTGATATTATGAGTTTATCCCTGTTATATACAGGGATCACTATACTCGGGAGGATCCCAAGGCCAGGACAGCCAGTAACTGAAAAGGAATAGAGAGGGTGTAGTACAAATTTGAAGTGAAATGGAGGAGAAAGGAGACAAAATTGCAAGGAGGTTTTGCTATTGCACAGAAATGAATGCATGTGTAGCGATGTCATCCCTGTTTTGTTTTGCAGTGGGTCCCTGTGCTCTGGAGTACACCAAGGCCAAGACAGCCAATCACTTCTGGACCGATCCATCAGCCGACGAGCTGATGCAGAGGCACCGCATCCACAGTGGACACTGCAGACAGGACTCCCCCACCAAACGCCCCGCACTGGTACGACCCAGGCCTCTCTGCCTCCCTCTTTCACACCTCTCTCTGTTTCTCTCCCTCGTCCTCTCTCTCTCTCTCTCTCTCTCGTATGTCTCTGCCTCTGCCTCTCTCTCTCTCTCTTTCGTATGTCTCTGTCTGTCTCTCTCTCTCTCTTTCATATGTCTCTGCCTCTGCCAGGGTCATGTGATGTTGTTATGAAAGCCGAACCTCCAGACGTCTTAGTGTCACCACCATATCATACCAGTTGATTTCAAGACAACATACTTTAACTGATCTATAGTCTGAGAATGTGCTATTGCATGTTGTGCATGAAAGATTGAATAACCTAGAATTAACGTTATCATCTCTGCTCAAAATAACTCTCTCTATATATACTAAATATTACTATGAGTAATGTATGCTTCTGAAATATTGATCATGTTTTATGTTAGGGATGCAAACGATTAATTGATTAATCGACTTTAATCGATCAATGCGTTAATCGATTTAAAAACATTAAGCGCAATTAATCGACAATTCAACCTACAAGAGACCCAGGTGAAATGGTCATGTCAAGCGTGTGTGTGAAGAGGGGTGTGGATAGTGGGAATATTTAAAACACCTTTGGATTAAAGAATTGAAATAGAACTAATTTAATTGTGGTATTTTATCTTATTTTTAATAAAAAAAATTAGATTTAGTAGTTTTTTTTTTTTTTCAAGAAACATTGAGATTTCTGTGGAAAAACGCCGCTTATCAATTCATCGTAAGTCGATCAATAAGGCTATCAACTAATGATTAATGAATTAATCGATAATTTGCATCCCTAGTTTTATTGCATGTCTACAACTAACAACA
Organism: Engraulis encrasicolus; assembly: GCF_034702125.1. NCBI lineage: Eukaryota > Metazoa > Chordata > Actinopteri > Clupeiformes > Engraulidae > Engraulis > Engraulis encrasicolus. The sequence goes on along the minus strand of NC_085868.1, from coordinate 13,934,220 downwards.
CAATGTCCCATGTGGTTTGTTAGATAACCAAAAGGCAGTCAAGTGGCAGCATGGATGAGCGGCCGACCTTCTGGGCCAGGGACTATGTGGAGTCGCTCCATCAGAACTCCCGTGCCACGCTACTCTACGGCAAAAACAACGTGCTGGTGCAACCGGTATGTGTGCTTTTGAGCATATCGGCACGAAAGATCAGGGTTCGACTTGATCTTCTTCACAGATAGGAAGACCAGGAGCAGAACTTAGATTAAATGTTTTTTTTTTTAAAGAATCAGTGAACACTGATGAAAACATGAATTTCTGTACAAATAATATTTTTTTCCAACATCTCAGAGTTTTTTTTCTACAGTAGTGAGTTATATTTACAGGTATATTCATTATGATTGTTTATCCTTTAAGAGTGTACTGTCACACCGGTGTGATGCGAATGTTCGATCAGTGAAAGTTCTATAGAATTCTGGGCGCCAATTTGGAATTTTAGAATCTTACATTGTTATCGAACACATAATTTTAATAGAATGTCCAAAAACCCACACTCTAATGGCTAATGTTATGCGGTTTCACATAGTGCGGCCCTTTATACAATTTGAAGCGGCCCTTTGAATTTCTCACCCCTGGATTAGCATGACGTAGACTTCCGTCACTTCCGACACGTTGCGTGCTATCTCCTATGGCAGACGGATGATATGGAGGCCATCCCAGGGTACCTCTCCCTGCACCAGACCGCGGACCTCATGACCCTGAAGTGGACCCCCAACCAGCTGATGAACGGCAACATGGGCGACCTGGACTATGAGAAAAGGTAGCAGTTCTCACCTTCACTAAGTGATTGAGTTGAACATCACACAGCATCATTTATTATTATTATTATTATTATTATTATTATTATTATTATTATTATTATACAAATTACAATCACCCAACTGATGATCACTGCAAATGACCGAATACTAGAGTTGTTATTAACGTCGACTGTAATATTTTTAGTAGTTTAGTTCCAGAATTCATACTGCCCTTTCACACGATACCTTTTTCATGACTGAATACTTACCACCACCACCATCAAATTCTAAGTATTCATTAGGACTGGGAAAATTGCACTTTTCTACATGAAAAGAGCTCCTCCATGTCCATTTTGAATATCCAGAAATAGACCTTTTTAGCTGTTAACGTACTGTACTTTGGTCATACTAGTAAATATTAGTTTATTACTTAGTAAATATTCATGAAAAGATCAAATTTGGCAATAGGCAGCACAGTTTCAATGAGCCGCATAGTTGCAATACCTACTCTGGCCAGTCCACCATCCTACACAGTGCACCTTTGAATAAATGATGAGTTACATGATCATTATTGTATTGCTACATCGTTTAAAAATTATATTATTCTTGACAGCGTGTATTGGGATTATGCCATGACGATCCGTCTTGAAGAAATAGTGTACCTGCACTGCCATCAGCAAGGTGAACCACACATCCTCACAATAAAACATTCTGTAGATACCAGTGTCTACTAGATATTTGGTAAAATCATGATTATGAATGAACACCATGTACTCAAATGGAGAGAAAAGTTAGATGACTAAGTCTTTCCATTTCATTAGCCTTCAGAGATGCGTAGAGTGGAGTGTTATGAAACAATAACCCTATACAAGGCACACTGCCTATACTATACAACACTATACTGATACTATACACAACTACGTCACAGTATCTACAGATATTGGCTACAGTTTTATAATGAATGTCTCATGTGTTTAGTGGACAGTGGCGGCGGTACTGTGGTGTTGGTGAACGAGGATGGAGTAGCATTGACATCAGATATTAGTCATTTTGTTGTAATTATTCTCAGTAGTTCACACTGCATATGTCTAGTGGAGTTGGTGAGCCAGGATGGAACAAAATAGACTACGGCATTCAGCATTCGACACCAGATATTAGTCATTCTGTTGTAATTATTCTTAGTAGTTCACACTGCCTCTTCATGTGTCTCCAGTGGACAGTGGTGGTACGGTGGTGTTGGTGAGCCAGGATGGCATCCAGAGGCCTCCGCTGCGGTTCCCCAGAGGCGGCCACCTGCTGCAGTTCCTCACCTGCCTGGAGAACGGGCTGCTTCCACACGGCCAGCTGGACCCTCCCCTGTGGTCCCAGAGGGGGAAGGTTAGTGCATTAGCCCACTAACCTGAACAAAACCCTAGTGGTAGAAACTAGAAAGTATATTTTGCCAGGGTGGGTTGATCTAGTATTATAAATGCAGGATAATTGTGGTTGGGCCATGGGTCTGTCCTCTGGCTCTCCAGGTTTTCAATGGACCTCTGTTAGCATGACTTTTACTCATGATAAGATGTGAAACAATGCTAAGTGGGCATTGTCTGCAGGTCCTTTGAATTACACAGAGATGGCCCACTCCTCTAAAATAACTTGGATAGCCTTTTACCACTGAAACAAGTATGCCGTTTTTTTTAATTTTATTTCAATTTTTATTATTTTTTTATTTATTTAATTTAAAAAACCCTTTTCTGTAGAACACATTTTCGTATGTAGATTAACACAACACAGCTGATGGAGGATGTAGGCTTGTTGTTTTTCTGCCCTTGTGTCTGTTGTCATCGGAATGATGATGAAGTGATGTTCTGGAAACAAAGCTTGTCTGCAGTACATCTCAGTGGCGTCTTTTGGTCATAAAAATTAGGGAGGACAAGGAGGTGGTCAGTCGGTAGATGCGGGAAAAGGGGGTTAGTAATGGCAGATGTTTAGTATTAGGTTGTAGGCCTAATAGGTAACTTAATTGATATGGCATTGTGTTGTCTGGAAAGCTGACTTTTGACATCTATAAAATAATTTAAACAAACTTTGTATAATATATTATCATACATAACTGCCCAAAGTGTTTGAGGGGAAAGAAAGAGAGTGAAGAAAAATATTAAGTTTATAGAAAGTAGAAAGTTTCATAGGGAGTATATCTAACTTTGACCAAAGGCAGCTGGCATCTCACCCTGTCAGTTGTGTGTGTGTGTGTTTTTTTTTTTTTAAACCATAGGCACAAATGGACAATTCTGAAGATGCCTAGGACATTGAGTGACTTGTATAGCCTAGGACAAAGGGTTTTAAACTCAACTCCTTCCAACATATTCTTACAGATTTTCAAACATTTTAAACCCCTTTCATTATCTTATTTTTCAAATCTTATTTATGATCCATAACATGGTAGGCTACATGGCTTACGACGTTGTGGTCGCCTATCCGTTTTGCGTTTGAGCCTGCGTTGAGAGCGACAGCAGCTGTGCAGCTGTGGAAGGAGGAGCTGGCGAGCGTTGTGGAACGGTGTGCGTTACTTTGTAAATCCGACGAGTATTCCTAATTCAACCCAAATGAAACTACATAACACAAGGAGGTCTTTGACATAACATGATGTAGGCTACATGTTGGAAGTTTAGCCAGAGACGTTTTATGAAGAGGTTAAAGCTGTCATGTTTCTCGTCTTGAGGAGGGAGAACAGAACGCCAGTCTAGGGTCAGTGCATTCATGCACAGCCTAAAGCATTCTTATTTCCATTTGTAAATAACCCTCTTTTGGGAGAAAAGCACGAAGGATAAACGCAAATGCAAGCATTGAGGGTATTATTTGTGCACGTAGGACATGCTGAACCAAGACTACCTTTTAAAAATGTTGGTGATCGTGTCCGACCATTTGAATCATGAATGCGATTTGCATCCGTGCTTCGTTTGCATTGTGTAGTGATCGAGTGACGTGAGAGACTGATATAAACACACTGACCTTTCCACTCGGGTTTCAATCTAAATCCAGGGAGTGATATTGCGCGATTCACAACATGAAAACAGTTGATCTTTTGTTCGTATTTATTAAGGGTTCATAAAACATTCGCCAATTACTCCAAACTTTCCACTGTCTGCTGCTGGATTCTTCTCACACGGTAGATTTGTATATCGTTGTCATGACGACCGAGTTCATGCTTGTCGTCTGTCAACCCAACTCGTCATATTCTGGTTGGGTTTCGATAAATTCAGCTTCGCTGATAGGCAGATTACTTCCATGGCTCTAGACCCGCCTAAAGGGAGGAAAGTCCTCCCTAAGCTCCATTCACTTCAATGTTAAAAAGTAAAGCCCGCGCTACGCCCGAGTTTTCACCATTTATAATGGAAGTCAATGAGGATGGAAGGGAGGACGGTCCTCTAAGGTCTATTATGTGAATTAGAAGCGCTGAAGTATATGTTTTTATTGCTAAATAGCTATAAAATACCAACAATTATATAACAAATATATAATAAATATGTTTTGTTTTCTGTAATTTATACTGGAAGATCTGGCTTTATTATTTTGAGGGAGGATTGTCCTCCCTTTCCTCAATGGCAAATCCGCCATTGGTACATCTAGCTCGAATTTCACAACACAAGGACAGCTAGACAGATTGCAAATGACACCTGTCGTGACAGCTGTGATATGTCTGAAGGTCTCTTGAATTACACAGTACAGACAGTGTATGATAAAGAGAGTAAATAGGATGGGAGTGAAAAGAAAACTGTTTGGACATCACAATGAGATGGCTGCACACACAGTGTAAAATGTGTGTGTCAATATTTCAGTGTGAAGTCATACAGTGTACAGTAAATGAAGAGGTGTCAAAAGTTAAAGTAAATTCATGGTGTATGTACAAATCCTAGTAATGCTGATACCTAATGAGGTAAATAGCCTGTGCCGTTACTGGAAAAACACTAAAACACTAACAAGAACCTACCACAATCTTGATTCTACCAGCACAGAGTGATTGTCAGACAAGTACACAGGTCTACTTTTTTACTCAGATACAGTAATGCCTCTTTTCCACTGTCGGTTTTCTGGTAGGCCTACAGCTCGGCACAGCAAGACTCGGCCGCCACTTTTTGCTTTACGATTGAGCTGCCTAATCGAAAAGCAAAATGTGGCGTCCGAGTCTTGCTGCGTCGAGCTGTAGGCCTACCAGAAAACCGGCAGTGGAAAAGAGACATAAATACCCTGTGTTGGAAGGAAAGTGGGTTCCTTTTTTTTACTTTTACTTTTCACACCTCTGACAACTCTGATTTTGGAGCCAAAATCAGGGAGAAGTCTGCCAGTGTAATTTCAACTCTACAGCTCTTAATGTTTACACAATATTGAGTGGAATTAACTCTGGAAATTCACCTTAATGTTGAGTGAGACTAAAGTGTTATCTGAATTGGAGTGTATTTCAACTCTGTAAAGGCTCTTTTCCACTGCCGGTTTTGTCGGCCGCCACTTTTTGCTTTATGATTGAGCTGTCTCGTGCCCAATCGAAAAGCAAAAAGTGGCAGCCGACTCGTGCTGTGTCGAGCTGTATGCCTACCAGAAAACCGGCAGTGGAAAAGATCCTTAAGAGTCCTATTTACACTGGAATGTTTGCTGTCTGCCTTGTGTGTCACCAAAAGGGAAAAGTGTTCCCCAAGATTCGCAGAAGAAGCCCACATGGCTCCTGTGAGTCCGTCTCAGACAGAGAGGAGGACGAAGCCACAGACTATGTCTTCCGGATCCTGCTCCCTTCCACACAGGCAGACTTTGGTAATGTTTCATTTGAGACTTTGCAATGACCTTCAATATTTAGCATTGGAAACTGCCATGCCAATGTCGTTAAGCATTTGTCATTTGGCCATGCCAATGTCTTTCTTTGATTGTGGCATTGTTCTGACGAATGGTTTCATTTAGACTGGTTAATTCCACCATTTTTGTTTTTCTATGATTTGTTTGTGTTTTATCATCCCATAGTTTATCCCATCCCCTCCATTTTGTAGGCAACTTCCTGTTTCGTTGGCTGGGTTTAAGTATGGCACTGATGTCATTTCCTGATCTCCTTCCACTCCATCCCTCTCTTCGCCTTCTCCATCTCCACATTCCACCTAGTGTGCCTGCAAGCTTTTGGTACAGTGTCCGCTTCACCCCCCACTAAGTCCAACTTTTTTTTTTTTATCCAACCTTCACCACATGGAATGAATGAAGGAATAGTGTTTTGTGTCTTCAGGTTATTTAATACCACAAATGTAAACTTCATCGCAATGTATTTAGTTGTGAATACTCTTTCATGAATTTAAACCAGACTGGGTTGAAGTTACACGGCAGTACACACCATTGTGTGTGATGGCCAGGATGACATTGTGGCTCTTGTTTGATGATGCAGTTGCACCTGAGCTGATAGATCCAGCCATGAGCCTGTGGCAACCGTCGCCCCGCAAGTCCTCCTGCTCTTCCTGCTCCCAAAATGGCTCCTCGGATGGGGGCCTCCCTGACGGCTGCAACCACGACAGGCCAGTCTCCTGATATTATCACACATGCTAATAACCTAAAGTGTCAGAGCAAGATTTTAATTGGAAAATAAAGGCACATGCTGGGCACAAGCTTGGTGTGTCAAGTTAAGTCAGCGTAAAGAGATGTGCTCAGTATATTGCCTACCGTTTTTGTGTTGCAGTAGCTCCAATCACCTTTTATTTGGTTGCAATTTACGTGCAGTATATTCCAGTGAACACCAGTAGGCCTACACGATAACTCTGATTTAAAAATGCAAAAATGTATGTACATTGATTGTATATGTTCTTTCACAATGGGATTTTGGAAAGCTTCTTACAGATATGTCAGCATAAAACAGCATGCAGTAATTTAAACCTGCAAGCACTTAAAGTGACTCCATTTTCAAATCGTGTCTTAAATACATTTACAGGTATAACACAGCTGTCTCGGACAGTTTCACAAGGGAGGAGGGGAAATAACATGCACTTCATTTTTCCTCTAGTTTTGGCTCATTTGTTCCTCTCTCTCCTCTCGCTTGCAGGGCTCCACTGAAATTACTATGTGAAACCATGAAGTATCAGATCATATCCCGGGCTTTCTATGGCTGTAAGTACAAAAAAA
>NC_085868.1:13847312-13922312 GCF_034702125.1 Engraulis encrasicolus | reverse complement strand
ACTAACTAATGCAATAGTTATATGCATCTTGAAATTGAATATTGGTTATTACTTATTTGTAGTGGGCATATGGCATATACCGGTACTGTACAATACGTACATTACATTACACTGAGCTCCGCTTACGTCAGCTTCTCACTCCAGGACCAACTTCCTTACTTCCATTAGTCCTCAGCGGCCTGTGCATATCTTTGTGTCACATAGACTACAACTTTGCATCATTCATCTTTAGCAAATATGTTTGTACATGTACACAACAGAAGTGGACACCCTGGCTTCAAAGACTAGCTTCCAGTTATTCCTTCCTTCCAGAGGCCACATCACTGGTTACCTGACCTGCCAAGCTTACTAAAATGTTACGCTAATAGGACTGGAGAGTTGTGAATGTGAATTGCTGTGGTACTTTCTGAAGCTGGGATGTTCACCTTTGATGCACGTCACTAAAGCCTCAATTTTTTTCGAATTCATTTACTTCATTCATTGTATATTATATTCACTCATTTACTCACAGAGTTTGTTGTTAGAATTCATTGTGAATCACATAACTGACCAATGTATTTTCGTGATATATTTTGTCACAGGTGTTTGGTTCTGTTGATGAAGAGGACCAACCTGAACTGGAGGCCAAGCCTGAGGATCAAAAACCCATGCCCAAGCTCTCCAACGGAGCTCTTGCCAATGGCACCAGCTCACCAGACTCGGGCCACCCGTCGTCTCGTAACTTCTCCACCACCTCTGGCCTCTCCGACTACTCCCCCAGCACAGACGAGGCCTCTGCTCATGACTCCGGAGCAAGAGCTGGAGCTTTGTCTCAAGTTCCTGTGAAGAAGTCGGAGCCTACTGCTGAAGCTCTGACAACCACCACTGCTGACTCCCCGCCCAAAGAGTCCCTGCCAGAGAGTGACATTGAAAAGTCCACCTCTGCTTTGGAACAGGACACAAAGGCCATGGTTGAAGAAGAGGATGCCAAAAAAGCTGAAGTAGTGTCTGATGAAGCATCAGAGTGTGCTTCAGAGAAGGAGGAATTTGACATTCTTCAAACTGAACGTGCAGGTCCATCAGGATCAGAAGAGGAGTTCACAGCCCCAGCACCAGCCTCAGCATTGGAATCAGGTTTTGGTGAGGCAACAGAAGCAGGCTCACATGAGGGTGAGGTGCAGCCATCTGACAGCAGTCCTAAATATAGTGACACGCATCAGGAGGACATCAAGATTCCAGAGAATGTGAATTCTGAGGAGAGGGCAAAGACTGAGTCACAAGAAACAAAAGCTGAGCTAGAAGTGCCAGAAAGTCACAGCACCAAATTTGATGTGGAAAATGTAAACACAAATAGAGCTCAAGATAGCACGTCAGATAAAAATCAAGATACTGAGTCAATTAAGGTAAAGACACCAGAAAAAGTTGATGAAAAATTGATTGACTTGGAAGAAAAACCTGAAGTTACAGATTCTACAGAGGGAACGATTCAGACGTCAGAGAGTTGGTATGAAAATCTTGAGGAAATCTCCTCAGACAAAGCTCCTGAGGTACCTAAAGACAGCAATGAGAGCCCTAGAACAGAGTATAGCCCAAGTCATTCAAAGTTAAATGATCCAGAAGAAGATCCTGGGAAGGAAGAGCCCAAAATAGTTGAACCACAAATCAGCAAATCCTCCATACCCACAGAGCTCATCATGCCGGAGTTGAAACTAGCAGTGGGGGTGTTGCTGTCAGATGAAATCAGGTCACCAGAAGCTGCTGAAAACACTGGTCTGGCTGTCCTTGAGTCAACAGAGCCTGAGTCATCATCAACGGAAGACTTCATCTCATTGGAAATGGATGAGATTACTCCTGTGCCAGACACTGAATTGAAAGAAGCAGATTCACCGCTTGCGAATGAGTTCTATTCACCTGAAACATTCCAAAGCGAAGACTTTCATTTAGAGACGGAGGTAAAAGAAGCAGAACCATCAACTTCAACAGAGGTCACTCCATTCACAACATCCGAGAACGCTGTTCATCCTCAATCCCTCTCCACAGAAATGAATTTGCCCTTAGCAGAGGAAGGTCTCTCATCAGTAGCAACAGAGATCACTGTCCAGGAAGGATGTGAATCAAAACAAGAAATATCCCCAACAGAAGATGTCCTATCATCAAAGGCAGAAAAGAGAATGACTCCTGAGGAGTCAGTAGAGAAGAGAATACTTCAAGAGTCCTCAGAGACAGAGGAGAAGGCCGCACTTCAAGAATCCTCAGAAACCGGGGAGAATATTACAATTCAAGAGTCATTGGAGACTGTGGATAACACAATAATTCAAGATTCAGAGTCGGTGGAGAAGATCACAGACTCTTTGAAGACAGAGGTGAAGGCCACTCTTCCAGATTCCTTGAGGACCACACTTCAAGAGTCCTCAGAAACAGAGGAGAAGACAATACCTCAACACTCCTTGGAGACCGGAGAGAAAATCACACTTCAAGAATCACCCGAAATTGGGCAGAAAACACTATCAGACTTGTCAGAGACAGAAAAGGATAAGATTCAAGACTCCTCAGAGCCAATAGACAACATCATAGTTAAGGATACACCAGTTACAGCTGAGGAGACTAAACTTATAAGCTCTGAACTAGAGGCCAAAACAAGTCCAACGAAGGAGATGAGAAGTGTGTCTGAGTCTGAAGACACAAAGGTATCCCAGCAGGGCCTTGGCTGGTGCCTGGAGAGGAGAGACTCCAACACAGAGTCTGAAGGCTGCGTTTCAGCACCACCACTCCTCAACCAGCACTCCTCCACTCTTGACATGGCTGACTCCGATGACTCCCCCTCCGCCCTCGAAATGGAGGACATCCCTAAGAACCTGATCTGCATGTCGGCTGAGGACCACTGTTGGAAGCAGCCCCTGATCCTGGACGCCCCCTCGTTGCAGCGCACTCCCAGGGAGCCTGGTGCGGACATGCCTACCTTAGAGCTCCACCTGGAGGTGGGACCCAACACAAGCCCAGAGGCCACTGAGTCCATCCTCTCTGAGGAGGACCCAGATGTGGACTGCCTGTTCCCAAAAGCAGACTCATTGGCTGTCAAAGGAGATATGAAGACTGAACTGGCTTCACCTGTGTCTTCTATTGGCACTACTTACTCAGTGAGTTCCTTTTTCCCTCATTATTTATTTAGATTTTTTTTTTGTTAATGTGTTTATAAGGTTCAATCTGATACAATCTAATATAAAAAAAATAATACTAAATACCAGAAACACTACTACACTAGTCTGTGAGTTCTTATCAACATATTGTTTACATATTTTGCATATCCTCTGCCTTCCTCTTTCCTTCTGTTGACTGTTTTGTCAAGACATTGTACTGAAATTATAAATGTGCAGTATATATAAAAATTATATCTAATACAGAGATTGCTAACCTTCATAAATAATCATGTATATCATATGCCATATCATTGAGTTTCTTTGGAATCATACATTCATCTTGCCTGTAATTCATATTGCCATTCATTTTCTTATTGACATTTGTCCACAAACTTATTTCTTCTTGTTTTGATTTTAGCAAGAACTTCTGGATATGTATCTGCTCAACCTTCACCGCATTGAAAAAGATGTTCACAGGTGTGATAGAAACTACTGGTATTTTACCGCAGCCAACTTGGAAAAACTGAGGAATATCATGTGCAGGTTAGTGATAGTACAGTATGTGTGCATTGTCATAAATAAGTAATACATGACAGAATGTTCTCTGAAGCTGGCGCATCCAATTTAGCATTGTTGATGTTTTACTTGTGTTTTGTTAAGTGTTTTAATTACTTATTTAATGTTATTCATTAACTTTTTAATAACTTGCTTAATGTCACTCTTCAGCTATGTGTGGCAGCATCTGGAGATAGGCTATGTCCAGGGAATGTGCGATCTCCTTGCACCTCTGCTGGTCATCCTGGATGATGGTACGTTTTTGTTTTTTTTAATTCACACATTACACATATCATGTTACAATATATCCATCAATTAGAAGCTGACATAAAACAGCTTTTTAACTTTGCATTGCAGAGGCCTTGGCCTTCAGCTGCTTCAGCGAGCTCATGAAGAGGATGAACCAGAACTTTCCTCATGGGGGAGCCATGGACTCACACTTTGCCAACATGCGCTCACTCATCCAGGTATTTCTGACAGTCTGTCAAGTCAAGTCTGTTTTATTTGTCAATTATTCACATGCACTGAACATACACATTTTTCACTCAGAGCCTTTGTTATTTACCCTATTGTCACCAAAATGGTAATGATCGTATCTTAGTCTGTTACTCTTGGCAATGTTGCTATGATGTTATGATGCTTTTTTTTGCCAGCAATCGGTTAGGGGTCATTTAGGCCTTTTGTTTTCGTTTAGGCAAGAGTCGTCTAGGCCACCCTGCAGTCGTTTAGGCCACAAGAGGTGCCGGTTAGGCCAGTGGAGCTGCCATTTAGGCCACTTGAGCTGCCGTTTAGGCCAGCTTTTTATTATTATTGTACAAACACCAATCACACCAACCCTAACCCCTAAACCACACCCTAACCCTAACCCAGACCCTAACCCTAACCCTAACCCACACCCCAACCCCTAACCCCTAACCCTCTGTCTTATGATAACGTATGTACAATAATAGTAAAATGCTGGCCTAAACGGCTGCTCAAGTGGCCTAAACGGCAGCTCCAGTGACCTAACCGGCACCTCTTGTGGCCTAAATGACGGCTGGGTGGCCTAGACAACTCTTGCCTAAACGAAAAAGGCCTAAACGACCGGTCACCCAGCAATCTCATCTGCATGAAAGGACTACCTCTTTTCTTAGGCAAACACACATAAATTCAAAACATATTTGACTTACACACATGCTGTCTAATTACCACCAATTCTTGGTCAGAAGAACCACACTTGAGTTTAGAAGTAAAGCATTTTAGCGTCAGAATGGGTTTTTTCTCAAAGGGAATCCACTCAGATACAATGAGGTGGTTGTATGAAATTCCATTGCCCAAGTACAGAGCTTATCAACAAAATCTACCGTATGTGAACTAGTAAATGAATTATATCTGTCATCTATATGGACCTCACAGGTTTACATTTTTTCCCGTCTTAGATCTTAGATTCTGAGCTCTTTGAGTTGATGCAGCAGAACGGAGACTACACTCACTTCTATTTCTGCTATCGCTGGTTCCTGCTTGACTTTAAGAGGGGTAAGATAAAGGTTGTTTTACTACTTTCTGCCCTCTTGTATACTTATATACCTTTTACACAATGTTGTTTTTCACTGAACATTTCTATGATGCATGAATACTCTGTATAGCCTCTGGTACGTTTCAATTTCGGGTTCGGAAAGTAAAGAAACACTCAAGACACGTTTTCCTTGTGAAACAGGTGTCTTAACCGAATACCTGATCCACCTGTTTTGTGTACTCATTGTGATCATTAGGATCAGCTGATTTACAGCTGGTTGGATCACATCACATTTTTGACGTTTTTTTCTTTTTCTTTTTGAACCCAAAAAGGGTGTAATTAGTGATAAATTCTTAACCTTTCTCTGGGATGCTGTGGTGGGATGCACCCGTCCATGCTCATGGGCACCCAGGTTCAAGTCCATCTCTCTCTCTTTCTCTCTGTCCCAGTCGATTCCTGACATGCTCTTAACTGTGTCTGTCATAATAAAGGCAAGTAATAAAGTCCTAAAAACGTATATTTAAAAAAAAAAAAAAAAACCCGTAAACCCGCCCTGCTGTGGCCTAACAGTGGGGTGCTTGTTTACTGTGCCGGCGGTTCAATACCCAGGTCGTTTGCTGAGCCTTCCCCGTTTCTCTCTTCCCACTTGCTTCCCATCTCTCCTCCACTGTCCTGTCATGAATAAAGCCCAAAAGCCCCCAAAAATATTTCTAAAAAGCCTTAACCCTTTTCCTGTCCTCTCCAGAAATGGTGTATGACGACGTGTTCTCTGCATGGGAGACCATCTGGGCAGCCAGGTCCATCTCCTCCAGCCACTTTGTTCTCTTCATCGCCCTGGCACTCGTGGAGCATTACCGCGACATCATCCTGGAGAACAACATGGACTTCACTGAGATCATCAAGTTCTTCAATGGTGAGTGGCATACCTGAAAAGTAAAAAAATGAAAAGTAACTGAAAAGTAAGAAGAGGTCGCACCAATCAGCAACTGCCCTTTATTACACAGACATGTTCTTCCTTCCTCTGTGTGTGTCCCTGTGTGTAGCATATCTGCAATGTCAGTTACCGGCATGGGTGCCGCTGGGGGGGTAGTTACAGATTCTAAGGGCCCAACCACTAACAGCACTGACATGGGCCCTTAAGGGGGCCCAAAATTCAAATCTTTAAGGGGGCCCTGGCGGCGCCCCTGGTTACCAGTAACTGCTCTATGTGGGAGATTATAGTGGTGCCATACAAACACATGGACAGAGGCACTGCCGGGGTCATGGTAAAAGTTAACACAATTCTGTGTGCTCGGCACTGTCAAGGAGCCCCTCGAAGGCTCGAGATTTTTGGGGCCCGGCATATCAATCTGACTATTAATAAATAAGGCTGTATCTTCTGGAGCTTCAATGTCTTTGAAGAAAGAACGAGAGGGCAGATATCAATAGGATAGTTCGCTCATGGTATCTGTCTAGAATGTTTCATTTTACTTATGAGCAGGGCTCTAAATTAACACACGCCAACACGCCAAACACGGGTGAAAATTCATTTTGGCTAGTAGAAAAAAATACCTACCCGCCAATTTGGCTAGTAGCGCCCGAGTACAAACCGCTGCTCTGACGAACGTTATAGGGCGAGATTTCCTACATTACCCATGGACACTAGCGTCACGACGTAGCCTCCCACCGTGGCCGTGGGCTTTCCAGTGCATCGAGCGTGAACTCCATGCTGTTGCGCGCGCCAGGATTGAAAACATTTCAGACGACCAGCCTTCTGTCAGCTAAGCTGCGCTCACACTATTCTGACAGGCAGCTCTCCTCCTATGCTCTCGTCGCTTTCGCTACAACCTTTTTAACGTCACTACTGCTATTATTACTATATGAACCTTGCTGTAACAGGCTGCATTTTTGAAGCAGCGAGGCCCTGACCGTTTCAATAACAGGACTTACGCAGATTATGCATAGCGCTACTTCTGTTGTGTAGACTATGTTTTGTGCGAGTGATGAGAATGTGGCGGGGGTTAGAGCAAGGTTCTGTGTGTTGGTGAATGCTAGTAGTAATTGTAAATAGTGACGTTAAAAATGAGTGGTTGTGGAACGAAATAGCGACCAGGGCAGAGGAGGAGAGCCGACTGTCAGAGTAGTGTGACCGTAGCTGTCAGTTCAGTTGTCTTCTGAAATGTTCTGAGTCCTGGCGCAACTAAGTTGGAAAGCCCACGCCATCGGAAAGAAAAAAAAAAGCAACCAACGACGAAGCTGTGGAAGTAACAAAGGAAGCGAAGATTCCCGGGATATTATTTACTTTTAATTAAACTAGGCTTCTTGTCATTTTGTTGCGCATGGTAGAGAAGAGCTCCTCCTCTCTCCTCTCATTTTCCTCTCATCTCTTCTCCTTCCTTGGGGTGTGCGTATGTGAGGTTTTGTAGTGTTTGGCTGTGTGCTTGGTTACTGTATGTTAAAGGTCTGTTATGTCAGTGGCTTGTGCGATGTGATTCAGCTGTTTTCAGAGGAATTGAACAAAAACTAATCAAATTAATTAGGCCTAAGTAATGAAAGTAAAAAATAAAGCAGAAGTTAAAAAATAATGAAAAAATATATAGCCTAGGCCTATAATATGCGTAATTATTATGTAGGCATATAGTAGCCTATGCAGGCCTATAGTGTATCTGTTGTAGAAACAGTTGGACAAAATGACCATTTAATTAGAAAAAAAAATAACTAGCCTAATGCATAGTTTATTTTGGCGAGATTTAAAAAAAATGGCTAGTTGAACTTCTGTTTGGGTGGTAAGAAAAAATGTCCACTAGCCAAATTGGCTGGTGGTGGAAAAAGTTAATTTAGAGCCCTGCTTATGAGGTATCTGTCTAGAATGTTTCATTTACCTTACGAGTTATGTCTAATCTAGTGAACTGCTGTTGCTTTCCCACAGAGATGGCGGAGAGACACGACGTCCCCCAGGTGCTGGTCAAGGCCAGGGAATTGGTCCACAAAGTTCAAACGCTTATTGAAAACAAGTAGGGAGACCACTACATCATATCTTCCATTCCAGTCCAATCATGCCATTCCTTCCTGTGCTGCCAAAAACCCACCAGCTGCAGAGTGTTTGTGGGACAACACAAGTCATCATGGCCCAATCAACAATCATGCACATGCGTTGCTTGACCAGTGTTCTCTCCATGGATCAATTCAAAATGTCTGAAGAACCTGATACAGTAGAATACAAAGGATGTGTTTTAATCTGGAAAACAGATTTTAGTTGCATTTAAATTTTTTTCATCATTGTAGCCTGGGGCATAATTATCTGCTTTTTACATGGTTAGTTGATCCACCGTGAATTATTATGAATAAGGATCTGAAATGTATGGATTTTGAAAGAGGTGACTAGAATTGCAACAGTTAAATAACAATATAAATATTCAGACTTGTTGTGATTTAATAGTTGCAATGTCACAACCATCACTAGCCTGAGTAAACCGAGAAAGCTTCCTAAGCTAAGAAAGCCATAAGTAAATATTCATACTTCGACACGAATATATTTTTTTAGCTTCTTTGAAAAAAGTATCGCTCATGTGATGTCTATAATGTTCAAAATTATGACAAAGAGAAATAGAAACTTGGATCATTCCTAAGCACAAACTCTGTGGTTGTTAGTGGAGTGTGAATTCAGAGGAACCTATATTTATTATTTATGTTAACAAAATGGATTCATGCAACCCTCATTCACACAATAAGCTCACGTTGAAAGTAATATGTGCTCCTCTTGTACGTTAGTACTGTACTGTCTTTCTGACGTATGTAATTCTGTTCATGGCTGACTGGTTACTATCTCTTTCAAAGTGACTGGTTACTATCACACTTTCATTGTTGTCAAATCTCGGTCATGAGTCAACCTGTCAATTTCCTTCATTTATCTTAAATGGGTGTATATTGAACAACTCTTGGTGATTGGACATGTTTTTGTGATTAAATCTACAATCATTTCTCGCAAAATTAATGGGAACCATATGTGAAACTGAAAACAGTTTGTACTAATGTAGGCATCAGTGACACAGAGTCTGACAAGGACATCAGATTTGTTGTCTTTTTAACAACCAAAAACAGTCAGGTCAGGTCTTGGTTTAAATGTATACACATTTTGCTTGTTTCATCTATCCATCCAGTTTTGGGAAAGATGTTGTCCAATTTGGGTGTTGGTCACATGACAGATTATTGAATCAATGTGCCTCCATAGCCTATAACTTATACCATGAAGTGTTTTTAAAACAACCCAAGAAAACTGAAACCAAATGTAACACAGCATTGTTTCAAACGGTCTTGCTTTTGTAAGCCTCTGTAAATTATAGTAGCCTTTCAATAATCCCAGTGTCATACTGTATGTGTAAATGAATAGAAAGAAACGCTATACCAACTGCACAAACATAGTGTTTCTGTGTGTAATAAATGAATAACCCCTTACTCTTCATTCAGGTTGGAATCAGTGGAGACAGAAAAATAACTCTTTGCACATACTATTGTAACTTTTGCCTTATAGGTTTACTGTAAATTCTTCTGTTCAGGGATTTGTCAGTGATTATCTGTCATGTTGACGACGACTTGCTTCAATCATTATCTTGCAATGTGCGACTGGAGTGTTTGTGGTAAAGTAATATGATCGAGACTCTGCTAGATGATTAAAAAAAACCCTCCTGATCAATTCATGAACTGTGAAAAGTAAAATGTTGAACCAACCTTTGAAAATTAAGGCAAAATACTGCTGCATAGAAGCCTAGTAGACCAATCTTTTTGGCAGATTTTATTTTCTCTCCTTGGTCTAGCCTTGCTCCATAGGGGATCGTAGCTGGGCCTTGAATCTGGCCTGGCACTAGTTTTGAATCTGTGTAGCAAGTCATTGGTATGGCCTTAGCACGGTGACAACACCTTTTGAAAGCCAACCGTTGGTTCCACAGCCCTGCCTATGGAGTGAGCCCAGACTATACGTTTCATGTTATAGTCTGGCTTACCAGTCTAGCTGCATAGATGTTTTACATTGGTTCAGAATATGAATTCCATTATAAAGTTGAACCGCAGGGTTAAAACATCCATGTAGCATTTTTTCCCCCCCGGTTGGTTCTGCATTTCACTTTTTTTAGACTCAGCTTTTTCTTTTTACATTTTGTTCACCTATCCTATCAGGATTCTTTGTGATTATTAGATCCTGTTTAGACTATCCTGGGAAACCAGTGTCTTTGGTAAAAAAAAGAGAAAAAAGTGCCAGTGTTTCAAACACTAATCTTTTGTCGTTAGTATCTTTCACTCACCCAATCTGAGAATTATTGATGTACGTTGCTGCTGTTAAGAATTTACACTGTATAACTAAGACACATTTAATGTAAACGAAACACGTTATATCAAAGAACAAAGTCAGTGTTAAAATGTGTGAAATGGAAATAAAATAATTATATATAAACATATAAATACATAGATGTACATACATCGTAAGCTAAAAAAAATCAAACCTATATATTTTTATTGTAATGTGATAATAATGTGAAACTGATGTGATGTGAATTATTTATCAATCTGTATTAAATATGTGTGACAGTGTAAAAATGTGTAAGAGTGAAATTTTTTTTAATCCAAACGGTCTCACACTATAGGCTATTGTTGCATGTTAAAATGTTTCAACTTCACTTCAGTCTGTTTTCATGTTTTCAAAAGCCTACACTATCTTATGAAAACATTCGCTCATGACACCCCTCAAATGTCCCAAATTTGTCAATGTCACGACGTTCACACAAGTATAAAATTAGCATTTAGGCCTACATATTGACAAAATGGCATCTACTGATCACCAGCTGTCATCACAGAATACCCTATAATACAAAATAATTGAATTCAATGTCATGGACTATTGGCAGTCATGGGTAAGCGGTTAGGGTGTCAGAATTGTAGCCAAAAGGTTGCCGGTTCGACTCCCGACCTGCCAGGTTGGTGGGGGGAGTAATCAACCAGTGCTCTCCCCCATCCTCCTCCATGACTGAGGTATCCTGAGCATGGTACCGTCCTGCCGCACTGCTCCCTAGGGGCGCCATTGAGGGCTGCCCCCTTGTACGGGTGAGGCATACATGCAATGTTGTTGTGTGCAATATGCAGTGTTCACTTGTGTGCTGTGGAGTGCTGTGCCAAAATGACAATGGGTGTTGGAGTTTCCCAATGGGCTTTCACTTTTGTCACTTCATTGCTCTAAAATGGCAAACCCAAGAGTGTCCTTTATTATATAAAATCGCACAAACTAAGTAACTGTTCTGGCAAAAAACCCAATTTATTTTCAGGGAAAATCAAAGTATTAACAGCTCTAGCCACCATGACATTGTAGGCCCAGTTGGCTATAGGGCCTTATAGGCCTATATTGAAAATGACTGCACAGTGCATTTTTTCTATTTACTGTCAATGCTAAGTATACTTCATTATCAGCAGGCCTATGCTGCATACAAGAAGGCAAATTTGTTTATTTCGCGCCACAATAAAGTAAGACAGTGCATGAAAATGTGAGGATGAGAATGTAATGTTATGAAGTAGTTTTAAAATAATAATAATAGAAACCCATTATGCCAAATCATGCAAAAAAAAAAAAAAAACAGCTGCGTTCGCTTTAAGAAAGTGCAACGTCATCAAAACTCGACTGTGCGTTTTGATCTTTGCTAGACCACGTGGTTCAAGGAGAATCATTCAGGAGGAAGTCCTCTGTTTGGAAGAAGGGGGATGGATAGCTTCTTCAGCTAGCTTGGATTTTTAATTGCATACAATTTAATCTAATAAGCATTTTCAAAAAATATGAACAGCGTAGGAGAAGGATGCACTGATCTTAAACGTGAATATGACCAGTGTTTTAATCGCTGGTTTGCAGAAAAGTTTTTGAAAGGCGATCGGAGTAGTGATCCATGTACCGAGATGTTCAAGAAATATCAGTCGTGCGTTCAGGTGAGAGATAATGTTTTACATTATTATTTGTACGATTATATTAATGCATTATTGTATACTGTTATTGCATTGTTGGGTTCTGGCTATCGTTTCTACATTTATTTTTAAATTCATGCTAGATGATGTAACCCAAAGCCAACAGCCTGGGACAATGCACATTTTCTAATGTGTAAATCGGGTTGAATTTCATCGAAGTATGAACATATCTATGAAATGAACTGCAGCAATTGAGGTGTCTGCAATTTCTGCGACAAAGTTCCTTTGGTCATTCGTGGTTCCATTGACAAATCCGGAAATGTCGTCTGCATGACTTGCAATGTAGTGTTGTAGCAAAGACCTTGGATGTATGTGGTTGTAGTCATTACTCTGTATTCCAATTCTGTCTTTTTAGAAAGCCATCAAAGAAAAGGACATCCCAATTGATGGCGTAGAATTCATGGAACAGGAGAAAGAGAAGCCTGATAGCTGAAAAAAATACCCCCGAACTGCTTCCATTCTCCTGGATAGCCCTCTGACATCCCAGAAGGACTTCGAAAGTCAACCGAGACCCATCAGTGGAGTCGGGAAGAGGGCCACACATGTCGCACCAGGCGGACACTCGGGAGTATGACATGATATGCCCTTGTGGCACTATGAAGTAAACAGTACTGTGACAACACCGCCGGCAACCGCACAGAAAGGACAAAAAGCCTCACACTTCAGAGTTGGATTTCCCTGAGTTACGCCCCTGCGCGTGCATGATTTCTTTGCAGTCGAAGGACACCAGTCCAGTTTGTCTTGCGGCTGGCCTAAGTTAAAATAATTACACTGTATTTGCAACTTGGAAAAAACACTGCAGCAGTCAATGTCATCTGTATGGAGACGGGGTAGAAATCTCATTTAACTGCGGACAACCCTCACCTACATGAACATCCTTGCCGTTGTGCATACTACTTTTTCATTTTAACTGGTAACTCTTGAGATATATCACAAAAGTGCTACGTATTTTTGTTGTTTATCGCATTTGTTTATGCAAATATGGATATGTTTTACTGTTGATGTTTTACACTGAAGAATAATGTGCATGGTTTCTGCTGCGAAACACAATAAAATGTGTGCTAGTATTGCCCAACTTGTGGTTTATATGTTGCCTATGGTGCTTCCTCATGTACAAACAACCTCCAAATAGGTGACAATCAGCCACAGATGTTCACAATACCATAGGCCCAAACACAGTACACATTATTGGAATTAGTGCTGGACAAAATGTACAATTTCCATGATGTGCAATACTGGCTGACACACTAAAGTATGTAAGGTGGATGGATGCAGGTTATTATAACACAATATATGTTTATAGTGCAATAATCACCATATGCCAGTCTCAAAACATAATGAAATAAAACTGGTGGGAAAATTAATCAAGTGTGGCTAAATTAAGTGATCTTAAATAAAATGCAAAAATAAAATAATAATAGAACATAGGGGAAAAAAAGAATTAGGAACCCAAGAATAACTAACAATCGGACCACAATGTATACTAAGCCCTGCTATAATATAATTGAAAACAAAAAGGTAAAACCTCAACAGAGCCTGTCTGTCTAACATTCAGGGAAAGCTAATTCCACAGGGAGGGTGCGCTTAAGATGAAAGCCCTGTGGCCAGCTGACTCCTTCCACACCTCTGGGATGGACAAGAGACCATGCATGGGCCGCAGAGTCCTAGCAGGTACTGTGTATAAGGTGTAAGAAGCTCAGAAAGATATGTAGGTGCTAGTCCATGTAGTATGGCTTTTTATGTGAGCAACATGATCAGTTCAAGTCACCTCTAGCCTGAACTGGCAACCAGTGAAGGGAGGTTAGTATGGGTGAGATGTGAGCAAACAGTCTAGTCTTTTCCTTCTCAGTTTAGTCGGTCAACCCTTGCTGCAGCGTTTTGCCACTATCTGACGTGTACAATAGAGCCACTTAAAGGACCACTTCGATCAATTTCAATATGCTGTTGTATTGCTCAAGCTACCCTTGACTTGTCAGTACCCGGTGATGCCACATTTTTTGGGTCAGCCCTTTCCGAGATATGAGCTATTCTAATGGGGGCAGCGTTTGGGGGCGCAACTACAGTATATGCGACGTATGCTTTGCAGTGGGGCACCAGAGAAGGGGGGGGGGGGGGGGGGGGGGGCGCCAAAAAGAGAGGGTAAAAGAGGGAGAATACTGTTATTCAAAAACGTATACATATACATATTTCAAGGATCGCAAGGGTTTAAGGGGGGGGGAGGGGAGGGCACCAAAATAATTCTTGCATACCCCCCCAGAAATGAGTAGTTGCGCCCCTGGCAGCGTTTGTTTACATTTATTATATATATATTAAAAACCACCAAATATTTTCCCAAAACGTACTGACAACTCCAGGGTAGTGTGAGCATTACAACTGCATGTTGAAATTGAAGTTATGCTGAAACCTGAAACTGATCAGAAAACATGCAAGGGGACATTGCATAGCACATTCACCAATAGTGTATAGGACAGGAAGATTGCTCATAGACCATCCTCTTCTACAAACTAGTTAAACAATATTCAACAAACACAATTGCATTGCACAATCAATGCATTGCACATATAATGCTGCACACAACATATGCCACTCGACACAGATAATATTGGAAAATGACATTTTATTCATAATGACCAAAGCAGAATTTGAATGTGATTCAATCTTTTTAATTGAAAAACAAACAAAAAAACATTCTTTGCATACAGCCATCAAAGGGTACAAAAATGAATAAGCAAGTTAAAATGATTATCCTTTTAATTTAAAACAAAACAAAACAAAAAACCAAACCAAAAAAAGATGCGTATGACCGAGAATAGTGATGTACCAGAAAACCATCCAAGGACACTGTTGTCCTACCAGTATTTAAGCAGATAAGTAGGTCGGGCTAAGCATTCAAAAATTAATACGGTCGACTTCAGAGGATGGCTATTATAGATGGGATAGTTCACACGTTGTGCGCCCATTACACAAAAAAACACAACATCCACCACACCCAGGCATGTTCAGACTTCCAGTGGTATGCTATATTGGCAAAAAGCTCCCATGGTTCACAAAATGGAGGTCATACATACATACAGACATACATACAAACACACAGTTAACAAACACACTTCAATTGAGAGGGCATGACAAAAAAGGTAAAATCCAGGGAGACACATCTCATGTACATCGGAGATTTGTAGAAAAAGAAATTTCGTACATTTAAGGCCTTGATTTGAAAGGTTTTTGTCAAGAGACATGAGCTGGAGTTGGGGGGGGGGGCAATCTCGATGGAATGTAAATTACAAAGTAAAAACGGAAAAGGGCAGGGGGAGGACTTCAAAACTGAAAAACAAAAACGAATAACAAATTAACAAACGAACAACAAATTAAACCAACAAAAATCAAAAAGGTTTGGGGGGGGGGGGGGGGGTGGGACACATCGGCACCTCACCAGAGGAGGAGGGACAGAGCAGGAGGTGGGGAGGAGAGGAGAGGAGAGGGGGATGGCTGGTTCACCGGTAGTGGCGCGGCGGGGGGCTCTGATGCTGTGAGGGGAGCCGGCGGCTGGGGGGGCAATGGCGGGACATGCGGCGCGGGGGCGGGGGCGAGTCGTAGCGGTGCGGGGGGGAAGCGCGGCTGCTGCTGTGGTAGGGGGGAGAGTAGCGCCCCCGGGACCTGGACCGGGAGCGGGAGCGGCCCCAGCTGGAACCCCTCTCCTCCATCACGCGGATGTAGGCAGTCTCACCCTGCAATGACAAGAGCACAGTGTTGGATCAGAGGACGGTTCGGATCACTTGACTCATAATTTATTATTTTTTAAAATATTTTGTTTTAGGGGCTTTTATGCCTTCATTTCACAGGACAGTCGAAGATGGTGACAGGAAGTGAATGGGACAGAGAGACAGGGGAGGATCGGGAAACGACCCCAGCCGGACTCGAACCAGGGTCCCCGTGGGTGGGCATGCAAGCCCAAATGTGGGGGGCTTAGCGTGGTGCGCCACAGCGCCCCCCTTGACTCATAATTTAGTTGTAATGACATACACTTGATGACCAAAGTAAAAAAAATCTGGAGGCAGTCTCACCAATTGGCCTATAAGTATCAAAGTTCAAGAGAGCCCTTGTACACAAGCCCTCAGCAATGCAGGTGCAGGTGTGAGGCAGGAGAAGGTGAACAATGAACACAATTCAAAAGACACGGCACACTGCTTACTGTTCTTTTTATTACTTTATTTGAAAAAGAACAGTAATCAGCGCGCGGTATCTTTTGAATTTTGTTCATTGAGTATCTTTGAGTGTTGTGAAAAACATATGCATTATTTAAGACTCATTAATCTCCCCTTGCAACAACGGTTTAGATCACTTGGCTCATAGATAGTGGTAATAGCACACACTGCATGACACAGAGTAAAAAAAAAGGGGTTATGTAGGCCGTCTTCCCCTGCAACATCAGAAGACAGTACTTTCATTTGATTGTTTTTGCTCAAAAGCAGGGTTTCGAGCGGTTTCAAAGCATGGCCATGTGACATCACAGAGCAGCGCTAACAACGGCAATAATAGCAAGTTGTGTCACTGTGTCACATGAAAACAACAACACACAACAGGGCTTCTATTGGGCACCCATGGCATTTGCACAGGGATAATAGCAAGCTCTTTCACAGTATGACATCTTGCAAAAAACCCAGTCGATTAATAATTCTCTCATCTTCTCAAATGTAAATTCAAATCAAATACTGTTGCAGACCCCGCCTTCTACCATTGTTTACAACATTTGTCTGACTCTTCTCTCTTTTTCCTTAGATACATGCCCCTTGTCTTCTCAAGTGTAACCTCATACCAAGAGCTGTTAGAATGATGAGGCAGCTGAAAATTCCAAAAATCTTTTAAGCTCATCCTGGAAATATCACGATAATCAATAACAAAACCTTAAAATTTCTTCAATTCTTCTTGGTCAGTCAAAAACACACTACACCTTTCCAATCCCACCACCAAGACACTGCTCCTGCGTCTCAAATGGTGCACTATGATGTGCGTATGGCGTATTGGTTACGCACTGAAACATAGTGCCCAAAGTGTGCAAGTGTGTCATCTGAGACACAGCGAGTGCGTTGCAATATGCGTCATTGCCTCCTCCATTTGCTTCTCGTACCTCGTACCAGGAAGTAATATGTCATGATGACATCACAGACAACAGCATTATATTTCAATATCTTGCAAAAGCTCAATTGTAGAGTCTTTTTCTCATTTGCAATTGGGATGGTGAATGAAAAACAGTCCCTCAAAAGTTGTTGTGGCTAGGCTGACAGCTGAGAAACTTTATTGTTTTCTCCACGGAGGAGGGGCCAGGAGGCGGGACGAGGAGACAAGCGCAAGTGGAGGAGGCAAGGTCGCATATTGCAACGCACTCAGCATGTGTCTACATGAAGAATGAATGGCTTCCAACGCTCTGGTAGGTCTAGGCATCACAGCCTATGTAAAGAAGGCAGGGTACAGGAACTAAAAGGCAGAGATTTTTTTAGGAAGGGGAGATAGGTCAGAATCGTTAGGTGTCCATAGAAATCAACGGTGAAGATTCGTAACGCAAATATGGCGTCTACCCGCACATCTCCCGCCTTTCTGGTAACAAGAGCCAATGTGCCTGCTGAGCTGCGTTGCCAGTGATCCAATCATCTGGCTGCATCGGCGCACGCGAAATTATGCGCATGCTCAGTTGTGAAAAGCCGTTGGTCTCGTGCTGTTATGGAACTACTGCGCCTGCGCTTTGTCAAAAAAAACGTGAGAAAAGTGGCTTAAAAAGCTTTATTTTGACTCGTATGACACAACCAAGTAGTCTAGATTGATCAGTTTTTCACGGTGGTTTCAACCATATGGTTTTCACAACCGCTGGGTTCCCCTCCGTCCTATACTCAGTTTCCCCATTGACTCTCAGATCTGGTCTACTTAATCGCGAAATAGCAATCCGAAGGCGTCACCAAGATGGCCGCCATATGTCCCGTCTCAATCTAAACTGTCTCTGCTAAAGTCTCTTACCCACTTGACATTCTAGAACTGTTCTGGCTTCATAAATATTCCTGAAAGTTGGCAGGGGGTGACTGACTACTGGTTTGGCTCGCGTTTACATAGCAGAGTTCCGTACTGTAGGTACAGTAAGTGAGCAGTCGCCCCGGTGGCTGCGTGAACACAATGGCCAGGCTGTCACACCATGGCTAATAACACCAGCGAAGGAGTCCTCATCAAAGCCATACCAGTTACTCATTTACTCACTAGTCTTGTAAATTGTAGGCAATTGGATATTGAGGTTGGACTGTAGCCAATTCCCTCAGTCTGGTGCAATGCAATGCAAACCAGGAAGCAAATAAATGGATAGCCAGACATTCCGTTGTCATACTACTTTCGGTGAGAAGTCTATCATAATCACAGCGCACACACTCGTCTAACCGCGCCATGAAATTTAATTAAAGTCCTCTTGTCTGCATATTCAGTTGCATATTTAAGGTTGCTTTGTTATTGCTTCCCTTCTTCTTTGCTCCATAGGATGCATCCAACAATAGCCTACAGAGCCATCTATCCCCAAATTACTTCTAATCCCTCGCCATTTCAAAATCTGTTGCCATAGTTATTAAAAGCAGATTTTAAGACAGACGTGATTTGTAGAGGCTCGCGAATAAGGAAGCGACCTGTAAACCCATATACACAGCCCTTCCTTCTTCAGCCGCTTGCTGTTTCATTTAACCCATTTTGTCCTAAGCCCTTTTTGGAAAAGGGTGCCCTCTGCCTATTAAATCCTGAATATCTCGGCCTCCGAAGCACATACAAACATGAAAAGAGATGCATTTAAAAGAAAGGACCTTTCAGCTTCTAACTTACCCACATTTTTAATAAAACAGCTCAAATCTCAAGAACCTGAATGCAGCATATGCGTGTCTCCAGGTCACTGGGCTAACTTAGCCCCAGTTTCACTTTGACTGGGGGCATCATGTACAGTACAGTAAGACGCCCCCCCCCCAGAGGGAGAGTGTGTGGAGAGGACCGTTTACAGTAACAAGTCCCCAGTGCCTCTCTTGCCTGGTGAGACTAAAGGGGGATTCATACTTGGCGTGACTGGCGCTAGCCTCCTTCATACTTCACTCGCGACCTCACTCGCGCCGTCACGTGACCCAAAATGACGTCACACGCCGTGGCGCGAGCTGCCGTGGCGCGACGTCGTGCACCCCACATTTTTTGTAACTTGTCGTGCGCCACCAGCGACCATGCAGGTAGGCAGACAAAGCAGGAGTTGAAGAGAGGCTACAACTACTGTAGGCTATTACAGAATGGATCCTGCATCATTTTGAGGATAATAAAATGTCCTAGAGAGTTATTTTATCTTCTCTCTTAAATGTTGTTCAGTGAAACAATTGTTTACTTTGTTCAGAAGCACGTTGTGTTCTGCGATCTATTATAAATTCTGCCGCCAGAACAATGCTCTCACATGGTCTTGGAATGATCTGGCAATGTAGGCTACAACAAAAAATATATGTTTCAATGTGGTAAGTCACAAGTCAGACGTTCAGTAGCCCTACAGCAGCCGTGTTTGGCTTTCTATTTTATACATCCGTAGAACTCACGCTGAGAGTTGCAAAAGATACTGCCGTTTCTCTCATGAACAGCAGAGGGCACTTCCGACAATGCGAGCGAAAGCCTGTAAGGGCGCTTTTGAAGTATGAATAGTCTGGCGCAAGTGATGACGTCATTAATGGTTCTCGCGCCAAACGCGCCAAAGTGCGCACGTGAAGTATGCAGAGCCCTTAAGGTGCTAAGCTAGTTTCCCCTTACCTGTCGGGAATGTGGGTGGTTGAAGGGTACAGTAACACGTCCCCAATTTTCCACTTGGTGAGGGCTTGAGAAAAAATGCCCGGGGGACACCATGTGAACCATGTAGGCTACAGTAACACGTCCCCAATTTCCCCATAGCTGATGAGAGCATTGCTCTAGTTCAGTGTTTCTCAACCTTTTTTAAGGCAAGGCACCCTTTCAATTCATGAAAAAATTCAAGGCACCCCAAACAAACAAGCCGTACAATGGCAATGGCATCGCATCCGATACCACAAAAGCTTGGAAAAGTAACATATTTGGAAATGTCACACGACCTACGTTTGAAGTTGCAGCTGACTGGGGCGACCTATATTTTACTTTATTGTGCGAAAATGAAGATGAAAGATTCCACTGACTAACATTAACTTGTCAATTTAGACAAATATGTATTATATTACATAATTTGCCACGTTTCCGCGGCACCCCTGTTGAGAAACACTGGTCTAGTTAACCGAGCTAGTTTCACCTTAGGCGAGGGCATGTGAGGAATGTAGGCTACAGTAACAAATCCCCAATTTCCCCATACCTGGTCAACACGCTCGTCTAGTTTCCCAAGCTAGTTCCCCCTTGCTCGGGGCATCATGTGAAAATGCTCATCTACTTCACTAGCTTACAGTTTCACCTTAATCGTTGAGGCATGCAGGGTACAGTAACTTGTCCCCATTTTCCCCTCACCTGGTGAAAGAGTCATCTAGTCAAGGGGTTCCCAAACTTTACCATGACAAGGCCCCCCATACATCAGCAGATTGCAGAAAAGCACCCCCCCCCCCCCACACCCCCCTTACATGGGCTGTGCCACACTTTTTTTCTGTGCGCCTCCTTTCACAACCATAGTATGTGTGTGCCAGTGGGATATATAAAATAACGATAATAGTAGTTATGTTCAGAGATGCAATAGATTATTATAATGCCATTAGTAACTAATGTGAATGTAGTTAAGCATAATTTTATTTATTTTGGTATACATTCATTATTCATTTTATTTTGAGCTACTACACTTTTTGTTCAAAGTTCCCACAGATTCCCTAGTACCATCTCGCGTTTCCCCAGGGGTCCCCGGTCCCCACTTTGACCACTGATCTAGTCAACAGTTTCCCCTTACTTGATGAGAGCATGTTGGGTAATTCGGAGACATCGTGTAGGGTACAGTAAGGCGTCCCCGGTCCCCCCATTACCTGATGAGAGCGGAACTCTGTCCCATCGAGGCGCCTCAGGGCGTATTCCATGTCTTCCCTACGCAGAAACTCCACCACGCCCTCGCCGTCACGCTGCACATCCGCAAAGCACACGTCTCCGGCCTCACGCATGTGATCTTTCAGGTCCTGCCAGCTGCCTGTCGGAGGAAGACCTGGGGGGTGGGAGACAGAAAGATAATTACATCTTCAGACACCGTAAATGTCACTTCAGATACCAAACTGCTTCTATTTTATCACAACAGAAATGTTAGACTTTAAAAGAAGTGCTCTCGGTGAATTTATCTTATCAGCAAATCACCAAACTGATCCCAATAAGTGACTAACATAGTATCAAGAAGTACTTCCATGCATGCAACATTCTGCATCAATGCTTTTTAATTGCAAATTCCACCCATTTAACGCTGGATGTTGGTCAATGGAAAAGAATGAAGGTTGTTTGCATTCCACCTACCAGGTGCCACATACTTGCTGCTCTGCATGCTGTTTGTATGCTGTAAGTGAGCTACAGTAGACCAGAATATTCCTCCTGCTGAGGCCAAGTCCAGTGAATGAGAGAAGGGAGGGTGGGTGGAGATTTGAAAGCCTACTACGACCCACGAGCAGCTACCTACCAGTCACTATCACCCGGAACTCGGACCTCCGAGATGGGGGTCCGAACCGTCCTCTTGGTCCCCCTCCCATGGGTCCACTAAACTTGGATCCGGAGGAGCGGGGGTATTCCACACGCAGCTTACAGTCTCCAAATCCATATCCATTCCTTCCATAGACGGCGTCCTCCGCATCCCTGGGGGAGAGAGTAAAGGGACTCCTAATTCTCTAGTAATGACGGAGACACCTGACATTTCCTTTCCTCCATGAGCTCTCTTTCGTTGGAAAAAAATTTGAAACTGCACTGGCCCGGTAGTAGCTAACTCACCGTGGGTCCTCAAAGCGCACAAAGGCAAAGGGGATTGTGCCTCTGTTGTTCTTCAACTCAATATCTCGGATTTTTCCATATTTGTAGAAGAGATCCTCAATGTCCCTCTCCTGCACGTCCATGGGTAGGTTCCCCACGTAAATCCTTCCGTCCGTCATAATGGCTTGCTTTTTGGAAGAGATGGCGTTTTCCGAGCACACAAGGGGCGAAGAAGATCCCAATCCGTTCTTTTTACAATCCCCTAATTACAAACATAACACGCTGTGAGGGCAATGATGTGGCAGTAGTGCGTTGAGTTCAAGCAACACACCAAGGACCCGCTCCGGCGCCCAAGTCTGCAAACTTCAAAACATACAAGCGTTAATAAAGTATCCCGAAGGAGCATTCTATTTCGACATCATGCAACCATCGTTAGGGACACAAGTCAGGGTCATGGCAGGTACACGCTGAGAGAACAAATAGTTACATTTGGAAACAAAATTGCCACGGTGTAGCCCAGTGGTTTTCAGTGTGTAGTGGGGGCCGGGACCCCTTGGGGGAATTGAAGGGGTGCTAGGGTGGCCGCGGCAGGTTGGCAGGAAAAGCATAGCAAAACAAAATCAGCATTTCAATAAGTGTACTAAACTAATGTACATCAAAATAAAACCAAAATAAGCTTAACAATATTCCCCCAGTTAAGAACTGCCTTGTGTTTTACTGAACTGTGTTAAGTTCCCAGTGGGGCACTGACACACAGACATAGACTATGATTGTAAAAGGGGCTGGACAGGAAAAAAAAAAAAAAAAGTCTGGCACGACCCATGTAAGGGGGTCCTTGACTGCAATATAACTGTATACGGGGGCCTTGGCAGGATTAAGTTTGGGAATCCCTGGTGTCTACACAAACAGAGTAGGCTGCAAACTGGATTTGTTTGTATTAGTGCGATACAACAGAGGTGCACAAAATTATGGCAACACTGAACAATTTTAAGTAAAGAGCTTGCAAGGCGCTGCTACTACCAAACACACAGATTCTACATGTAAGCGCACAACAAACACTGGTGCAGAGGCAATATCGTTTCCAGCAAACAGTTCGGCAAAACCTATTAGTTCAATGTTACAACATATATAGTTATTTTTAAATTATGTAACCAAAACAATACATGTGTTGCTTTAAAGGAAATGCCTTCGATAGTAAAACATGGGTTAGCGCCATTAAGAACGTCGAGGTCAAGTCAAGAAGCGCGAGGTTGTAGTAGAGCATAAAGCTACCTACGCTCTCTACACTGCTGAGCAGCATGGATAATTCCCACGTTACATAAAACACTCTGGGGTGGATAGATCGTTACACTAGTTAACTAGTTAACATTATTTCAGGCGAACTTTTGGGGGAACAGATGTACGTTAGCATAAGGACGAGAAACGCTAATGTGTCCATCAGGCCTCTGTGCAATAAGCCAGTAACTGTGGTAGACAGCTGGACCAGGAAGCTACAGCGCTAGCAATTTTACCAATCATATGTCGACACGACGGTGCATTTAGGGTTACTGTTGAACTGTACTGCAGTGTTTCTAATATTCAGTAGAGCGATTGGTCGTTGCTGGAGAGGTGCTAGTCGGTTATGCACACTAGTTATGATGGCTAGGTTAACCAATGAAACCTTTGTTGAGTGCTATTCATTGTTAGCCACTTTTCGCGAGCAGACTTCCGTCAAGATAGCTAACGTTAGCTACCCTTCTTGGACGCTAGTTGCCTACAAACACACTGACGTTATCAGTTTTGGTGCGCGATTGGCGATACGATCTCCCAGAATTTTAACGATATCAGTCCAACAAAACATGTGGACAAGAAGTATTCGAAATAAAGATAAGCCTGTTAGAGTTTTTACCTTTAAGAGCAGAGCAGAATGAGCAGGTCTCGCGCTTCCTCCGGGGCAGGAAGTATTTAGAATTGCCTCAGACCGCTCCCACACGGTTGTTCAATCAGAAGGCGACCAGACTGAGACGAGGCTAGTCGAAGCTACTGTTTGCAATCCCGCCCCCCTCAATGTCAGTTGTAGCTGTTAAAATCGTGACAGACTGGTCTGACTAATATCAAAGTAGGTTATTTGAGTAACTCACAAACCTGTCATTACCACGTGCTGTAAATACCACACGAAGGAGTGTCTTATTAAAACCACGCTGTGTTCTCTACTTAACCGTTTTACCACACACATTTTGTTCTTATGCAGTGTGAAGTGAACTGCTAAATTCAGGCCTACACAGCCTGCCTATATCTGATAGGGCTGTTTTAATTATGAGGGAACAAGAAATCAAGACCAACTTCACAACTGTCTAATAGGCTATGAATGCCCTTTTAGAAAATCAGAGCAACATGACCCAGGGTAGTTGAGATAAATTGGCAAAACCTACTTCAAATGGGCTGACTGGCGCCATTCCGACAGTATTTGATTGCCATACCGAGTCAATTAAACATTGTTGCGAGTAAAGGCGCGTGAACAACGTTCTAACTCATTCTAACATTTGCAACAATGTTGCGACACGAGCGGAAAGTGGAGAGAGTAATTTTGTCACGGTCCAACTGCCTGAGTGTCTGAGATCTTTGAAAAACAGTTCCTGCCAGCTGGAAAAAATGTTCCTGCAATAAAATTCCAATGTCTGAATGGCGGTATGTCTGAATGGTGGTATGCAACCTGCCAGACATTACAAGCACTTGGCTTTTCATGCTCCTACATCAATTATGCAAACAACAAAGACAACAAAAATGCAAAATAAATTGCAAAAATGTGCCCCCAAATATGCAAGCATGCACCAAAGCTGTTGTGTCGCCATCCACACAAGTCATTGACCATATGGGGGGCAGGTTCACCATCCTGCCTTGTCAAAAAAAAATCTGGAAGTGTATTCCTGGGCCCGGTACACTGACCTGTTTGTCAAAGGGCCGGCTTTAGTTTCAGTTTGATTTCTGCCTCAGTAGGTAGCCTATGTTTCGTTTTAACATCTGCCACTCTCGGGAGGATTTAGAATGTGTCAGTCAGGCCCACTTACAGTACTTGTGTGCGACAGGTCAGGGGATCAAGGCATCCTAGAGGTAGAATAAGTATTTAAATTGAATTAAATGTCGGCATGTTGAAAAGGTCAAAGGTTATCTTATCTGCCCCTAACTAATTGACTGCTACAAGTGAGCATTGTTTGTGTACTTCACATGGGCGCGGTCAGGAAGTGAATTTCATATCAGTGGTTTCTCTCCTTTGTGTTGGTCTTGTTTCTGGAAAGTGTTTGCAGCTGCTTACTATGTGTTATATCTTGTTAACAGCTGGCCACTCATTTGCCTTTTCTCTGCTTTTCCTGTACACTATGTCCAGGACCATGAGCATGCTTTCGGAAAAGACCGTTCATATTTAAATGTAGACCATTTGGATATTAACTCAATATGTAAATTATACATAGTAGGCCTGTAGTGTGCAAGTATGTAATTGGTCCAGAGACTGTTCAAAAACCCTTAGTGTGAAGAACGTGTGTGGTCTCCCTGTAGCTTTTATGAGTGCTTTGTCATCATGCACAACAATAATACAATAATCTGGCGGAAATTGAAGAAAATTATGCAGGATTGTACAATGCATTTTCACTATTTTACTTGTCCCACATATCTGCAATGTTGATGGATGATGCAAGGAAGAGAGACAGAGGTCATGGAGGATTATATTCAAGAAAAAGAAACATGAATTTGTGAGTGGAAAACTAATAAAAAGTAACTGTACTTTTACTCAAATTACATTTCAAGTGAAGTACTCTTTAATTTTTGAGATTTTTAGATGGGTACTTTAACTTTTAGGATTTAAGGCAAGTAAAGATACTTTTACTCGACTAAAATTTTGTTGTGCTTTTTTCCTCTTTCCATATAAGCACTCTGAGTGCTTCACTTATTCTGGAGCAATTTAGGATTAGTTGTTTTTATCAATGACACACACTCCAGTGACGAGACAGACCCATCACAGAACAAGCAGCCTGCACAACATTGCCAGCAGGGGGAGTTAGTGCCACTGATAAGGTACTAGGCCTAATAACAGCTGCACCACCATCATTCACAAACAAAAGGCATTCTTTAAAGGTATCTCTTAAAGGGGTATGCCACTATTTTGGGGCTTAATACAGTTAAAATCGTTGGCCAGAGTTTATAAAGGTGGTAAAGTGTCTTATTTTTCATGTAAGCCGTTGTCTTGCTTTAAGACAAGTTAAAACAGGGAGCATGTCGCTAAGCTAGTGAAAGTCAATGGATCCGTGTAGCATGCTACAATGCTACACGGATCCATTGACTTTCACTAGCTTAGCGACATATTCCCTCTTTTAACTTGTCTTAAAGCAAGACAACACTTAACATGAAAAATAAGACACTTTACCACCTTTATAAACCCCAGCCAACGATATTAACTGTATTAAGCCCCAAAATAGTGGCATACCCCTTTAAGCCATCTGTTCATGTTGATTCACCTTATCAATGTCTTTCAGTTTCAGACTCTAGGCCAGTGGTTCTCAACCTTTTTTCAGGCGAGGCACCCTTTCATTTTCTGAAAATGTTCAAGGCACCCCTAAGCAACAAGCTGTAACATGGCATCGCATCGGATACCACAAAAGCTTAGAAAAGTAACACATGTGGAGACGTCACACAACCTTCGTTCGAAGTTGCAGCTTTCTGGGGCGACCTAAATGTACTTTACATTGTGAATGACAGATGAAAGACTCCACTGAGCACTAACTAAGCAATACTTTATTCATTTAGACAAATATATGTTAAATTACATAATTTATTTATCAGCCACGTTTCTCAAGTCAAGTCAAGTCAAGTCAAGTTTATTGTCAATTTCTTTACATGCACTGGTCATACAAAGAATTTGAAATTGCGTTTCTTGCTCTCCCATGCAGACATAGACTAATCTAGGTAAGGACATAGACAGTATAGACATAGACAGTACTCATACATGGACATAGACAGTATGGACGTAGACATTGCTCATACAGACATTTAAAGTGCAAGACTGGACAACAGAAGACTTGTAGAGAACATACATTAAGAGGAGGTATTTTGTTGTTCTTTTTTCTAAAAGTCCTTTATAGCGTTCTGACATAGTAATAGTAGCATTTGAAGAAATAAATAATTAAAAAAAGGTTTTTATTAAATACACCAGCAGCAGTATGTGTGTGTGTGTGTTTGTATGTGTTTTGTGTGCGTGTGTGCGTGTGTGTGTGTGTGTGTTGTGTGTGTGTGTGTGTGTGTGTGTGTGTGTGTGTGTGTGTGTGTGTTTAGTGCAGGTAGAAAGTGCGGTGTGCGTCTGTGTGTGTGTACCTGTGTATGTGTGTGTGTGTGTGTGTGTGTGTGTGTGTGTATGTGTGTGAGTATGAGTTGTGTGTCAGTGTGTGTATGTTTGGGTTTAGTGCAGAAAGTGCAGTGTGCTTGTGTGTGTGTGTGTGTGTGTGTGTTTGTATGTGTTTTGTGTGCGTGTGTGCGTGCGTGTGTGTGTGTGTGTGTGTGTGCATGTGTATGTTTTGAGTTAGTGCAGGTTGAAAGTTCAGTCACAGATGTAGTAGTGCAGGTGGAATGTTCAGTCGCAGATATGGTGGTGGGGATGAGGGGGGGGAGCGTTGTCAGTGGCCTGGCTGGCTAGAGGCTGACAGTGAAGGGAGAGTGGGTTGAGTGTTCAGTATCTTGATTGCTTGATGCATCGTGCTGCTTGCAAGCCTGGTGGTACGGGAACGGAGGCGCCTGTACCTCTTTCCAGAGGGCAGGAGGCTGAACAGTTTGTGTGCAGGGTGGCTTGTGTCTTTGATGATCATCAGTGCTTTTCGGGTGAGGCGTGCGGTGTAAATGTCCTGCAGGGAGGGGAGTGGTACTCCAATGATCTTCTTCGCTGTGTTCACAACACGCTGGAGTGTCTTCCTGTTTTTCTCCGTGCAGCTTACCTCCCCACACTGTGATGCAGCTGGACACGACGCTCTCTATGGTTCCTCTGTAGAATGTTGTCATGATGGAGGGTGTAGCACTTGCCTTCTTTAGTTTGCGCAAGAAGTAGAGACGCTGATGGGCCTTCTTCGCCAGTGATGTAGTGTTGGTGGTCCAAGAGAGGTCGTCGCTGATGTGCACTCCAAGGAACTTGGTGCTGCTCACTCTCTCCACAGCATCACCGTCGATGGTCAGTGGTGGCAGTTGTTTTTGGACCCTCTGAAAGTTGACAACAATCTCCTTGGTCTTGTTGACATTCAGCAGGAGGTTGTTGTCTTTGCACCATCTGGCCAGCAGGTCTACTTCTTCTCTGTAGTGGGTCTCATCGCCCTTAGTGATGAGGCCCACCAGTGTTGTATCATCCGCAAACTTCACTAGATGGTTAGTGCTGTGGGTCGTTGTGCAGTCATGTGTCAGCAGCGTGAACAGCAGGGGGCTGAGAACACAACCTTGCGGAGCCCCCGTGCTCAGGGTCAGGGTGCTTGAGGTGTTATTCCCTACCCGTACTGCTTGTGGTCTCTGCATCAGGAAGTCCAGCAGCCAGTTGCAGAGGGAGGTGCTGAAACCTAGTTTGTCCAGTTTTCTGATGAGTTGTTGTGGTATTATGGTATTGAATGCTGAGCTGAAGTCAATGAACAGCATTCTCACATATGAGTCTTTATTGTCCAAGTGGGTGAGGGCTGGATGGAGGGCAGAGCAGATTGCATCCTCTTCCTGAGGGGGGCCCGTGGCACCCCAGGGTGCCCCGGCACCCCTGTTGAGAAACACTGCTCTAGACTCTCACTGTTTTTGATGAGATCAACAAAAAACAGCATACCTTTATTGACAGAAGAATCCTTAACAGTATGATTAGACAAGGCCAACAACCTGGAGCAGTCGGACAAAATCTATGGGAAGCCAGATCCTCAAGAGAAAAAATGTCCTGTATGGCATACACCCCGGAAACTGTTATCCAACCGTACACACAAGTGCAGATTGCACAAAACACCTGAAGCTTCCTCCCTTAAGTATCAAGGGCTCATTTTCCCTCAGGTAAGTGATCTGCTGGGGGTTGCACTGTGTAGGATGATGGCCAGAGAAGGTATTGTAACTATGCTGTTCACTGAAACTGTGCTGCCTATTGCCAAATGTGATCTTTTCATGAGTATTT
The DNA here is from genome assembly GCF_034702125.1 of Engraulis encrasicolus. NCBI lineage: Eukaryota > Metazoa > Chordata > Actinopteri > Clupeiformes > Engraulidae > Engraulis > Engraulis encrasicolus. The sequence continues at coordinate 13,893,103 of NC_085868.1, read as the reverse complement.
ACAAAGTAATAAACTAAAATTTACTAGCATGACCAAAGTACATTAAGTTTCGCTATATCTATTTCTGGAAATTCAAAATGGTAGAAAATGGAGAAGCTCCCCCTTTTCATGTAAGAAAAGTGCAATTTTCACAGTCATAATGAATACCGTACTTACAATTTGATGGTGGTGACAAGTATTCATGAAAAAGGTAACATTTGTGAATGGGCAGCATGAATTCTGGAAATAAACTACTAAAAATATTACACAGTCAACCTTTAAGTTTTTTTTCCTTAGGTAAGGAAAAGCACTATAACAGGGGTTCTCAACCTTTTCCAACCTGGGGCCCACTTGAAATTTTCAAAAATGTCTGGGGGCCCACAACAGGACCAATAAACAGTACAACTCAAATAAATTAACAGGAACACACACAAAAATATGACTTTGATTTTTAGAAAATGATTTCAAGGCCCACTTGAAATATCTTCAGGGCCCATCAGTGGGCCCCCGGCCCACAGTTTGAGAATCACTGCACTATAAGATTTACTACAACAAAGAGGAATTTACAACAATATTCTTTTTAAGTCCCTAACATGGGCTGCAAGTCAAACTCCTGTAGGAGCACATGTGCCCCTAAGTGAAAAATGTAGGGGCACAGATAAAAAGTTTAGGGGCGCAGTGTGATTTCGTGACGAATCTTCATTATTAATACAGAGATACATACCATACAGGGAATATACTTTTTCCACACACAAATACACATTCTACAGGTGTAGGGCTACAATTAGTCTGAGGTACCTTGAGCATGGTACCATCCTGCCGCACTGCTCCCTTGGGGCACCATTGAGGGCTGCCCCCTTGCACGGGTGAGGCATAAATGCAATTTCCTTGTGTGCAGAGTTCACTTGTGTGCTGTGGAGTGCTGTGTCACAATGACAATGGGAGTTGGCGTTTCCCAATGGGCTTTCTATCAGCAGTCATGACCTGAGGAAGAGGGCCCAGAGACCAGAGGTGGAGGAAGTACTGAAGTTGTGTACTTAAGTAAAAGTAGAAGTACCCTGCGAAAAAATTACTCAAGTGAAAGTAAAAGTTGTACGCCAAAAATGTACTTAAGTTAAAGTCCTAAGTACTAACTTTTAAATGTACTTTTTGAGTACAAAAGTACAAGTAGGCCTTCTCGCACAATGGCTGTCTTTCTCCATGTCTGCCTACTTGATCCAATAGGAAAAAGTTAGTGCAACGGTTTTCGGTTCTATTTGAACATAACTATGGAGTCCTGTTAATGTTTTTTAAAGTGTCTTTTCTGTCTGGGTGTCAGTTTGGACGAGGGGCTTGGTCCCGCCTCCCTGCCCGCAGCTGAGGCTACTCAAATATCCACGAAACACAACAGGAAAACCTAGGATAAATGTAACTAGTAACAAAGTCTTCTACTAAAAATATAAGGAGTAGAAAGTACAAGTAATAGTCAAAAAATGTAATTGAGTAAAAGTAAAAGTCTGCATTTCTATTTTTACTCAAGTAAGTACAAATTCCAGAAAAAAACTACTTAAGCACAGTAACGAAGTAAAAATACTTAGTTACGGTCCACCTCTGCCAGAGACGAGCAGTGAAAGAGCACCATTGGTGGCCCTACAGCAGAGATTCTCAAACCTTTTGAGCTAGGCACCTCCTGCTGGAGCGAAACATTTACCAAGGAATCTTGCATAATCACACCCCCAAAGTTATCTTATCACGACTCATAAATATCATATCACGATATCATAAATGGACATTTCAATGGAAATGGTGCCTTCTGCATGTAACATTCTTTTTTTCTTAAATGTCAGCCTACTACCAGAGAGAGTAGAGAGAAAGTATAGGCCTACTTAAAGGGATATGCCACCCCCAGGCCAAATTAAGTGTCTGCCCGCATTCCCGAGGGTTAAATAGCAATTTCATGGACTGCATTGTAAAAAAAAAAACGTTTTCATTGACCCCTTGGTAATGTGCCGCGAATCCCAACGTAGAGAACCACTGGCCCACAGCATGCTGCGGTAGGGGGAAAGACATCATTGCAAGCAGTGATGGGCAAAATAGATTCATTGGTTAAAATCCAGTGCCACATATTCCACATGACCTTGTTTTAACTCTCCAGTTCAACCACATGTTTCAGCTGAATTGGACAGGTAAAACCTAGTCATTGTGGCACTAGACTGTAACCAACCCATTTTGCCCATCATTGATAGTAAGCGCTAAGCGGTAATGTGTGTAAACTGTTGAGCAGCTATTGTGTTCTGCAACCTGAACCAGCAACCTGAAAATCTGGAAGCATACATTTTGTCCCAGTAGCTACTACATATTGGACATGTTTCAGCTGCTACTGTCAAAACAAAGTGTGGTGAGGCAGCCTTTAGCTATTATGGTTCAAAGCTTTGGAATCAGCTTCCTGAGAGTTTTAAGACTTAAGACAAAGCTGGTCTCTGACGCCTTCTCTTAGAGATCCAAAGGTTTTTGATATTTTTTTATCTGTCATTTTTCCTTATTTCTTGCTTTTAACTTTACTTCTTTTTATTCCATTTTCACTTATCATGCCTTCTGCTTTTTCATTGCATGCATTGTGCTTCTATTGCTTCTATGCTTTTATTTTTTGTTTTGTTTCATGTTGTTTTGTATGTGTTGTTTTAGATTGTTTTATCTTGCTTTACTGTACAGCACATTTAATTGCTTTTATGTATGAAATGCGCTATACAAATAAAATTGCCTTGCCTTGCCTTGTCAAGGCTCGTGACTTTTTCTTTTCACACGTGGAGCACAGCACACAAAGTATGTGCAGAGTTCATTTTTTCAGATGTTTATCCATACTGAGCACACGTGCAACACATAACTTTCATCAATCAGTGCATTCCATCAGTCTGCAGCTTAGCAAATGGTAGATAGCTCGATAACGTGTCTCATGTCATGGTTGTACCTAGTCATGGTTATGAGATTTACAATTTCTGTCATTCACCCATTACAGAGGGGAAGTACACCTCCTGCTACTCAACAACAGTACATGACATTACCATTTTATTATTTAGTTTTAATCCTAGAAAATGTGAGTCTTGTCTTCTTGTGTTACATGTAATGTTTTGTTGTTTCGTCTAGTGTTGTGGTAGCGTTATTCCTTGTCTTTTATGTTTTTCTTTTGTAACTTTTAAAATTGCTGCCTCTTGGCCAGGACTCCCTGGGAGAAGAGTCACTGTGACTCAACGGGACCTTCCTGGTTAAATAAAGGAAAAATAAAATAAATAAAATAAAGACCTCACCAATGCACTTTTGGAAGCAAAAAATCCTATAAACACACTTCTCGCAACCTTGTGGACAGCCTTCCTGGATGAGTTGAAGCTGTAGTGGCTGCAGAAGGTGGACCTATCGTATTTAACCATATGGGTTAGGAATGGGATGGCATTTTAAGTTCACATTTGAGTCAAGGCAGTTAGCAAATACTTTTGGTAGCCTAATATAGTGTATGAAAGGTTATACCTGTTATTTTGATGCTGGGCTGACAGACAGAAAAAAAAACAATATGACGGAACAAGATATGTAGCCTATTGAAACTGTAAATGCAGGACTGTATTGAAAGATTTGTATGATTCACATTTTTAGTTGTCAAAATATTGAAAAGAAGGGGGCGCTGTGGTGCACCGTGCTAAGCCCCCCACATTTGGGCTTACATTGCCCACGAGGACCGCGGTTCGAGTCCGGCCGCGGTCATTTCCCAGCCCTACCCCATCTCTCTCTCACAACCGTTTCCTGTCTCCTCTCATACTGTCCTGTCATAATAAAGGCCAAAAAGCCCCAAAAATACTTAACAAAATATATATTGAACAAAAGCCTTTTCAATGACTATTATAATGTGAAGCTCTTTATTGGAGAAAACAGCCTACTACATCTTTATAGGTGGCGTATGACAATATGGCAACATCTCCTATATTTTTTTTGCTTTGGATTAACCTGTATGTTCTTTATATAACCTCTGTTGAGACAAATAGTCAAAAGGAAAAAAACAGTTCCATCATCTGTAATGATAACCAAGTTACCAAAGATAATTGACAGAATTTGCATAACAAAACTTTATACGTATAATAAAATCCCAGCTAATTTGAATTCAGTCAATTCTTCTGACAGGTCCAACTTTTCATATGACTCATACAAATAAGTGCATCACACATTCTGCATGAATGAGCAGAGACAGTGGTAAGAATATGCTCTTTGTTATCTAACAAGTACTTATTTTTAGTGGATGGACACCACGATGTATTGCAGATTTTTAATGATGGTATCGCTATGTTATTGTGGAACACAACTACTCTGAGACAATATTAGGTTCTATCACCTTTCAGAAAAGTTAATTAAATCAGCTGCAGCTGTTCTCTGTACCTACTCAAATCCAAAGTGAAGCGTTTCATTTTTTTTCTTTCTCTGTGTACAGTGTTCTGTCTCATGTGTGACAAATTGTGGGTGACTGCAGGTTATTGTGTATGACACGAGCATGTTTATACATTGAACCTTCAGAGACAGCTGATGCTGCTGACACAATGGAAAAAAGAAAAAAAAAGAAAAACACAAGAGCTACCATAGATAAGCATGCACACTAGTGGAACAGGTTTCTGTTCCATCGGTGTATAGCTTGTGTCATGAGAATGGAGGTTCTCAAACCAACTGACTATAGCAGCGGCTCTGCAACCTTACCAGTGTCTTCTGTTGGCGACTTTATGATTACAATTTCTTTTGTGAAATTGTCCCTCCCAAAGTATCGGCAACAGTAAGTGAAACAAGTATTTTCATCAAATAGGCCTAACAGTAGTTGACATGCCAGTCATACTTGTACTATTATACTTACACGAGCAGGTGATTTTAGAAATCCCTGCATTTTGTTGTGTAAGTGATGGTTAATAGTGGAAGTAGAATGTGGAAGATTTTTTTAGAGGTTATAGTAATGGGTTAATAATTAACTCAGTTGATACTGCCATGGGCATTGTGCAAATGGAGCTAATTGTAAATACATGTATTGTTTGCGCTGAAGTGGCACATTAGAGTGAAAGTGCACTGAGCAGCAATGGGACTTACTGCACGTATGTTTTTTTAGTTTTGATTTTATCTCCGTTTTCTCTTCTTCTCTTTGGCCTTCTCTCTCTCTCTCTCTCTCTCTCTCTCTCTCTCTCTCTCTCCTCCACTGTCCCTTTGAGTGACCAACTGATTTTTATACTATGTCACAAGGACAATGAAAAGTCTACACTGAGGTCAGTCTAAAACTTGTCTTTGACTATCCAGATGAAGTATTTATGGCGTTTTGTAATCTCAAAGAAGTTGTCAATATTAACCCCTTTATAAATTTGTTGCTACGAGTATGGTAATGACCAAGTCGTGGTGCATTACTAAAGGGCCTGTGTTGTGTCATAGTATTGTAGTGCTATGGTAGTTACATTTCAAACACTATTACAGCGTGCCACTGGAGGTACGGTGCACATTAAGGGGCTACATATGTTATTATTCTTTCACAGTGCTCTTTTAGTTCACTGTAGCCAACACGAATAAATGTCGGTGTAGTTCTGAATACATCTCATGTGCTGTGGGTTACAGGTATTCTTGTCCAGATCTTTGTCTTTGATCATTAGCATTTGGACATTTTCCATGCCCATATATCCAACTGTTCCGCTACACCTGACTTGCACAGCACTATAACTTGGAGTGTGAATGCAAAGTCGGGAATTGCCTGCAGGATTGAGTTGCTGCCTTCGGAGTAGCCTAATGAAACATTACTTTCAGAAATGACACGGTCTGATTGCATTACGTTCCCATGATCATTGAAAAACATTCAGACACCAAAATAGCCAGATGCATGACTAAGCAATTCCTCCATGTTTCATGTGTCAACATGTGGATGGGGGGTGATGGGGGTGAAGGCTGGTCGGCTTGTTTTGACATATATCAGAGCTTGACATTCAGTAGTGGCAACTGTAGTGTGTGTGTGACTCGTATAGAGCCTTTGGGTCATTTAAAGATTAGATTTGCATTTCATGACAGCCCTTGAGCAACTGACATTTGCATGAAAACTGTTGGAAGAACTGGAAGAACACCAACTCACCAAAGTCATCTGTTCACACTCAGGTGCATAAGTTTTAGTAGGCCAATTGGTGAATGAATGCCTTCGTAGACCATTATGTCGAAAATAGCACATTTTATGACATCTACTGCATGGCCACTTGACCTTTGACCTTTTGAAATATACACTTTCTTCATTGAGTCTAAATTTCTGGGAAGAATGCATTTTCCCAATGCCATGACATTCACACAAGGATGCTATTAGAAGAATTGGAGTTCTTGGATTCTTGGAGTTTATTTATTTATGTAGGCTTTATTTATCCAATTTGCTCTTTAGGCAATAAAGTTACACATTTTCACAATATTATATATCTGAGTCATATAAATACAAAGAAATTGCCTGTACCTATTGGCAATTGTTGGACTCACAGGGTCTTGTAGGGCCCTGAAAGACTTGAAGGAGGCACCAGAGAAATTCTAAATGGGAATTCTAAAGGAGGCACCCCCAGAACAAGAACACAAAGTATTCAATCCAATTCCATGACGTGACGTCAGAAGTAAGCAAAGGGTCGAATGAGCGCTCTGAAAAAATGTGAGAAAATCTATTTCCACTGCGTCAAAATAACCAATCGATAAGAGGCAGTGAGTATTGCACTTTGGTTTGGTTAGTTTAGAATAGACCCATGTATAACTGGAAAGACATAGTGTTGTTTTGGTATTTAATGTAGGCCTATGTAGACAACATCAGTTTCCGAGTGGTCATATTTTGCGATCTCTGAGGGAGGATGTTTTCATTTCTGTCGCACGTACAGCAAAAAACGATTAGGCCTACTACCGTATTCAACAACTATTTCCTAAATTAAACATATAACTATTAAAAACATACTAAACGTACCGTATATCGGTGTATTTTATACACTTGCAGCGCGGGCATAATCGCTACTCATTACTTTTTTACTTTGGTCGTATAAGTTCCCCCAATTAGCTTGCTAACACCCAAAGTGGTTGTCTAAGTTAAGGAGTGTCGGATCAAGCTGGCAAAGTAAAATTGTCAGAGATTAATATACATCTATAACGGGTTTTGTATCAAACTTACCCGAGTGTCACCGTGAAGTGATATTGTTGTGTAAGAGACGTCATATTTGGTTTGGAAATCCACTTGCTGACTGGCCTCTCCATCTGAAGAGATAGGCCTATAGATGATGGTGATGTCTCTGCTAGCTTGAACAATATGACAGTAGGCCTAGTTGTGTCCTGAACTTTTTGTAATCGGATTAAACGTCTGCTACTCTTCATGGGTCTAGTAGTTACTATGGTTGGAAGGAGAGAGAGTCTCAAGCTAATCCTATCTGTAGTGTATTTGTCAGACCATAGACTTAGAATAACAAGGGCATAGAGTAATAAACACTTTTGAATAAATGCATCACGTTGACTATTCACAATCTGAGGAGACTTTTGGGACACCACCAAGAAGCTGTACTGAAAACAAATCCCTACTTGTGTGTTCATTCATTCATTCATTCATTCATTCATTCATTCATTCATTCATTCATTCATTCATTCATTCATTTGACTGCAAAATCAATATGTCACCTCTGCCAGTGTGTATGTATTTGGCTTTGGTGTGAAATGTTATTTCTCCCCCTCAGGCCACCCAGCAAGTTGCCTGTGCGAGCATGGGGCACCCGAAGAGTGGTCAGCGTAGGTCCGTCCCACGCCGGTTCATTCTGGGAGGGCTGTTGCTGTCTTTCATCATGGCCTACTACTGTCTCTCCTCCACAGCTGCCAATGTGCACGTGTAAGTCTACACTCATTCATGATTGCAAGATTTAGTATATTTATCATCATCAGTATGAATTGAAAAGTGTGAGTACCACTGCCGTTGTGACACATTGCACACCATAACCTAGAGTGCACACAACAACATTGAATTGATGGTATGCTTCACCTGTGCAAGGGGACACCCTAGCAGGAGGTGGACCAAAGGGGCAGGGCTCGAAATTAACTTTTTTCCTTTGTGTCCCGCAATGGTCCCGGATTCCACTTTGTATTGTCCCGAATGTAACCAGAAGTGTCCCCATTTTTTTCGCGCCTAAATAAGTGGTAAATTATGTCCACGTTAAATTTCATGTGTGACTGATTTTTTTTTTTTTTTGCAGTGCAACTGTGAATTCAGGTTTTTAAGAAAAAAATGAGGGTGTGTTAAAACATCTGTGCCTTGTATAGAAAAATGCCTTGAGTAACCGTGCACTTCGTTTTTCAAGAATACGAGCATGGTGATATGAGGAAATCTGCATTCAATGACATTATATTTGTCAAACTGATTGCTTATGCACCAATATAGCCTACCCATCATGTAGGCTATTATAGACTCTATTGCAGCCAGCCTGTTACTCTGTTGTAGCCTATTTAGCCTACAGAAAAACAGCTTTAATTTAGTCTACTACATATCAATAACAATTCAGTGTCTGTTTAGCTTTAGTTAAAAAGTGGCAATAGTCTAAATAGTCTGACTTTGGCCACTGGTTGTGATGGGCATGCCGGTGGAAGATAGCCAGGCCGTGCCCTCCTAGTGATGCAACAGCTTCAGCCAGTCTCGAAGAGATGTGAAAGTCTATGATAATCAGGCAGGTGGAAGAAGATGCGGTAGGTTTTTGGACCGCATTAGGAGTATGACAACGCATTGCAAGACGTTTCCTTTCCGCTTTAAATTCACATGACATTGACATTTTGATAACCTAAAAATAAATGCACAAGAGAAAAAAACTACGACCGCACACTTAGGCCTACCTCACTTTCGAGAAAGAGAAGGAGAGAGGATAGCATGGAGAGGGAGAGGGAGGGAGGGGAGAAAGACAGGGATTGGAGAGAAACAATGCGCTGGCAATGCTGTACAATTGAAGCGCGTTCTTCGTGCTTGTAATCAAAGAAGTCAAGGTGGACTTTTTCCCTTTTCAATTTGACCTTGGCTACTAGGCATTTCTGCTTTTACCAGCACAGAAACAATAACACGGATACTTCGACATTAATTAAATAACTGCGTTTGTATGACAATGTTCAGAATATAGCGCCTTCATTTCCAGCCACATTTGAATGAAACTGCTTGACGTTCTTGGCTAACAACTAGGCCTACCTCTGTTAGCTTGCTTGCCGTTTCCCTAACTATTTGTTACTGGAAAGTAATTTACAGGCAGTTTCTGATATGTATGAATGAGGGTTAATCTACTTTAGAGCCAGCTCGCGTTTCTTGTGTTTTGGGCGGATAAGCACGCGACAGGTGGCAACAGACTAGGCTACTGCGCATTGTTTGGGGCTGTTGCTTGCTTACCTGAAATATTAGCAAAACCGAACTCAATTCCTCTCACAGCTTAACCATGTCTACTGGAATATATCCTTATTGGCTTGCAAAATCAACAATCCAGAGCCCGTTTTCTCGGAGAGCATTTCTAGTTCAGGGTGAAATGGCATAACCAACCGGACAACCTCTCAGCAGCAGTCCGAAGAACAAGGCGCTTGCAGTCGCAGCTGCGAAATCTTAATCAACATTCTAGAACACAATGCGGAGGGTTATCAGAAAGTTTTCTGTTGCTATTTTCGATGATGGTTGGTGTTGAGTTAATGTCCCTGTGTAATGGCTTTGCAAATATAATAGCCTACTTTTAGAATCTTTTCATTTATATTTTTGGACGGTCCCGGCATTGTCCCAGTAATGATAACTTTGTGTCCCCACAACATTTTTTATGGTCCCCGGGACGTCGGGACACCGTTAATTTCGAGCGCTGCAAAGGGGTATCATGCTCAGGGATGTATGGATCTGTCCTGGAGTAGGCTGCTGAGTTTACTGGTTATTTACTCCCCTGACGGGGTGGTGTCAGGAATGAACCCTGATTTTGTCTAGAATCATACCGGCAACTGAGGTGGTTGGATCAAATGTGTGGCAGGGTTTTTACTTTTCATTAACACTTTATTTTCAATGTATCTTCATCAATAGGCAGAGTGAAAAAAATGGATGAACAACGATGTAATACCGGTATAATGTTGTAGTAGTGTTGTCCTTACGTCATTAATTTACTTCTACTGTATTTCTACTTTTGACACCTCTCCATCCACAGGATTTCAGAGGCGACCCCCTGCCTCCAGGCTCAGAGTAGTAGACCATCCACCAACGCGTCTCACAGATCCTGGCACCAGAATGCTTCATTTTGCACTCCAAAGACCAACCTGATGTTCATGAAGACCCATAAGACAGCCAGCAGTACCCTTCTCAACATCCTCTTCCGCTTCGGGGACAAGCACCAGCTGAAGTTCGCCCTGCCAGATGGACGTAATGACTTCTTCTACCCGGCCTTCTTCCAGCGATCGCACGTCCACCGCTACACAGTAAGAATACAAGTGTTAATATAACTTTTATACTGTATGTAGTTTTCTTTTTGTTATGTATTTTATGTTAACAACATACCGATAGGTCTTTTCTGCATGCGGTGGAGTTAACCAGCCATTTCCACCACAGGCTGTAACCTAGGTTACAGCGTTGTACAGTACGAATAAACTACTCTACTCAACTCTACCTAAAGAGTTGAAATTAACTCTATTTCAAATAACATTTGGTCCCACTGAAAAATAGTGTTCATTTTACCCTTTATTCAGTGTAATCTGTGGTCCTTTTCAGTGTTAATTCTAATGAGTATTGTGTTAATATAATACACAATATTTACTTTGTGTGGTCTCAATATGGTTTGCTTACAAGAGTCCAAGGTACGCTTGTGACTAGGTGTAATAAGTATATTCTGAAATACTGACACCCCATTTTGCATTTCTCACTGTGTGCACCAGCCTGGCGCCTGCTTCAACATACTGGGCAACCACATGCGCTTCAACCTGCCGGAGGTGGAGCAGCTGCTGCCCCGTGACGCGTTCTTCTTCACCATCCTTCGGGACCCGGCCGAGGTCTTCGAGTCCTCCTTCCACTACTACCACGGCGTGGTGCCCTTCACCTGGTTCATCCCGGGGGAGGACAAGCTAAGGGCGTTCCTGGACATCCCCTCGCAGTACTACAGCCCCGACGGCTTCAACTCGTTCTACCTCAAGAACCTGCTGATGTTCGACTTTGGCTACGATAACACCATGGAGCCCGATGACCCCCGTGTGACCTCTGCGATCCGGGAGGTGTCCGAACGCTTTCGGCTGGTCCTGCTGGCGGAGCACTTTGAGGAGTCTCTGATCCTGCTCAAGGACGCCCTCTGCTGGGACATGGAGGACCTGCTGTTCCTCAAGCTGAACGTCAGGAGGGGCTCCTCTGTGTCCCGACTCAGCCCGGCGATGAGGGCCCGAGCGCTGCAGTGGAACAGCGCCGACTGGAGGCTCTACCGCCACTTCAACCACTCCTTCTGGGCCAAGGTAATGGGAGTAGTAATAATAATAATGATATAACTAGTAATAAATGAGATGGACATCCTGGGCTCAGAAAGTAAAAGGCCGGTGTTCTGACAAATTTTCCTACATTGTAATTTTTTCCTACGTAGGACATTCTGTCAGACATGTCTGTCAAACTGTCCTACATCGCCAAAGCCATAGATGTCAAACATGTCTGTTCAACAACTTTTCCTGATTTTTCCAAATGTCCTTCTACTGACATGCTTCTGCAACGTCCAACAACTCTGCCAAAATGATCACAACCCAAACAAAAACGTCAGTATATGCTTATAGCCACCATGTTCATGTAGGACGTCCTGACGATTCAAATGACAGGCTATGCCTGTTCTGATGCTTGCAGAAGAAGCTACTGACTTACTTCATCATATCGTATTTGTGCATTCTTTAACCAAAATGATGGAAGGTAACAGAGAAATACCATTGCATGCATTCCTTATTCAAAACTTGTGTTTTATTTTTAACCAAAGTACTGCGTTTATCCGCCAGTACTGCAGACAGCTGATGTAGGATAAAATTCCGGTAAAGGACGTTTCATGTTCTGCGCGTGCGCAATGGAGCTTTGTAGGATGAATCTGAAGTACTGCAGATTAGCTACAGTAATTGGAGACTTCAACAACATCACCTGTGGTGACAGTGAAGGAGGGAAAACATGGGCTTTTACTTTGTCTGGTTTGTCCACTTTGCATAATAGCTCTAATCATGACATGTAATGACAGGTGGAGGCGTACGGTCGCGGGCGGATGGCCAGAGACGTGGAGGAGCTGAGGCGGCGTAATGCGGAGATGAGGGCCATCTGTGTGGACGGAGGAGCCGCCGTAGACCCCTCTGGAATCAAGAACACAGAGCTGGCGCCATGGCAACCCATGGGCGAGAAGTCTATTATGGGGTACAACCTCAGGACGGACATTAGCGCACGGCATGCCGAGCTTTGCCGCAAGATGCTCACGCCAGAGATCCAATATTTGACAGAACTTGGTGTGAATCTCTGGGTGACCAGGCTATGGGGTTGGCTGACGGACAAGGTCTCCTGGTTCACATAAGTAGGACCAGGGCTGCTGAAAGCTTTGGCTGGGCCTAGGACAAAGTCACCTGAAAGCCCCCCACCCCAACCCCCCACCAAATGCATACAATATAATGAGGAGCCTATTCTTGTCCCCCTCTCTTCCTGGGCCTGGGACAATCGACCTCTTTGCCTGCTTCCCCAGTCAGCTTCCCAGAGTAGGACACTTTTGACACAGAAGGAGGACAGTCTGCTGGTTTCATAGTTCATTTATACATCATTTAAAACAGTTTGTTGGAGACCTTGACATGAACTTGCGTTCCTGTTTCACGGTAATCACCTTGTGATGCCTCGTCCTGATATTGTTCTGTTGCTTCAAAGACTGAGGCAAACTCAACGGCTAACACTTTCTGTGAATAATTTTGATATGTTGATGTAAATAAGTTTTAAAAAGGCAATTCTTTGATCACATTAATCTCAAAATAGTTAAGCATACTGACACTTGCTTATCTGGAGCTGTCCTCAATATTTCATTACATTACATTTCACTTAGCTAACGCTTTCATTTGTTCAAAGCGACTTACAGCTATTATTTTTCAGGGTATTGGTTACAGTCCCTGGAGCAATGTGGGGTTAGGTGCCTTGCTCAAGGGCACTTCAGCCATGGATGGAGGTGTAGGGAGAGGTCAGGGGAATTCGAACCGGCAACCCCTAGATTGAAAGACCAACTCTCTAACCACTAGGCCACTTGGATTTCAGGTCCTTGTGCAGTGACAGCTAGTCATTGCAACATTGTATTACATAGATTATCAGTTTGCTACTATCTTTTTTTTAATTCAGTGTACCTGAAATGCATGTTTTTTTCTTTGCTGTATTTGTTGAATGATACTCTGGATATTAATCCATACCGGAGTAGTTGTATTTCCTATTTGTTGAAAATATGACTGAAATATATTGCATACTTTCTACTACTTGATGCAGTTTTATAAAATAGAATACATAAATAAATATATATTTACCTTAAATATCTAACATTGTTTTATGCATCAAATGTGTTTTCAGCTGTTTACAAAAACTGAATAAAGTACTGGTATGGATTTACAAAACACTGCAGTTAACTAAAGTTAAGCTATTATGATGTCACAGCATGAGTAAATAATCAACAACAATTGTAAAAAAAAAAAAAAAAACATTTTGCATCAATGTTGTTAATTCATCTATAAAAAAATAGGCATTACTTGTATTGTTTCACTCTTTCTCCTACCCAGCTCACAAGGAAATACTTTGAGGGTTTGAGTTTCCCACACAGAGGATTTTCAACTGAAGTGGTTCAAAGGAAATTGTTCTCATGGAAACTTTTCTGAAAATTCTTCAAAGTCACCCCTGTGAAGCATGACCTCAAACCATCACACACATCAGATGCTACCGTCCCTACCTCCCACACAGTATAATGTTGATATGTGATACCACTTATGGCCATGGAGTGGCGCTGTGTCTTCTCTCTAAATAAAACCTGTCTCTTTTACAGTCATACCTCAAATACAGTAATTATGGCCTATGAAGCACAGAGGGGTAGAATGTTGAAACAAATTATTCCTTCATTTGAAAAAAGTGGTTGCACCATCAGTCGTCTTGTAGTCTAGGGGCATGGCGGTCTGCATGATGGGTATGAGTTTCGCTCCAGCAAGGGGGAAAGAAAATAGCCTGGCTCATCCATTGAGGTCTGGCATGGCTTGCCATGTTTAACCATTACATCAGCTAAAAGCAAATTTAGATTAATTGAAAAGCATTGTTTGGTCCGGTCTTAATCTTAATATACCCTATACCACAAGATCCACAACCTTGTCTTTCACATGTTCATACTTCTACGCATGCTTCAATTTACTTTACCCACCACTAAAGCGTAACGACCAGCCTACAGCCACATGTTATTACTTTAACCCGGTACTACCGTGTATGGAATATTTGGGACTCTCCTCCTTTGGATAAAAGCTGAATCAGTAACTAAATCTGCCAGACATCTGTAAGAGATGGTGTATACAGAACGATGTATACACAGTACTGTAGTACTGATAATACCAATATCTGTCTAAACTGGCAAATGTAGGAAGTACTTCACTAGCTGGGGGGTATCCCAAGAACATGGTCAAGATAAACCTGGCTAAGTTAACCTTCAGTGCATCAGTTTTTATTTAAAAAAAGAAAAGAATGTTCACTTAGAATCATTTATTATGTTTTTGAAACATCATTATCTATTAACTAAAATTATGTCTAAAAGCAAAGGACAGGCACAACCTGATGGTTGGCAAGAATTGATAATTACAAAAGAATGGGAAAAAGAACTATAAGAATGTTTTTTTTTTTACACTTGTATGTCGCTGTTTTTTCTCTCCCCCCCCCCCCCCCCCCCCCCCTCTCTCTCTCTCTGGGATATTCCTTAGTTTCTGGCCACTAAGAAGTTAGGTGGATTACTTTAAGATATTTTCTGATGGAGTATGTATGCTTTTTATTTTGTTGTTGTTGATTTGTTTGATTATTATTGTCCTTGTTCCTTTTTGTTTCTTTTTGTTTTGTTTTTTATTTATTTTTATCCATGTTATCCTTTGTACCACTGTGTCTTTTCTTCTAATAATAAAAAAGTTAACCTTCAATAAGTCAGTAAGTGGTAACCTTCCTAAGAGATAGCTCACATGTCATTTATTCACGAAAAAGGCCTCCAGGCTCTTCTATAACAAGTTTTACCACTACCTCAAGGTATACTTGGTTTAGTACTGAGGTTTATTCCAGGTTCTTGGAATACCCCCCCTGCTTTATATTTAAACTGACAGACCAATTTGGCTTGCATGTATTGTATAAGACTCTTGAGAGAAATGGGATGCTACGTATTGTTTGTTACTAAAAAGGTGAGAGACATTTGGGATATGAACTAAGTTATATATATATTATATAGCCACTATATGAAGACCATAAAAAAGAGTGAAATGCAGCGAATTAGTGATAGTTATAGGCTATATTTTAAATAATAATAATAATAATAGTAGCAATAGTAATGATAATAAAACAAAAGTCTCAAAAGTATGATAATCGACAGTATACATAATATTTAAAACGTAATTGTAACTTTAGTTTTGTGGTGTTATCGACTACATCCTGTCATGATCAATCCCATCTGAAGTTAATCAAGGGAGGAGTGGAGACGCAGGTATATATCCAGGGACAGATAAAGATTCCATGGGCCCCTAGACCAAAGGCCCCTCTCAATGGGTGTTGCTAGTTTGCAAATTTAAACGATTCAAGGTTTCAGGCCAGATGTCAGAGTCTATGTTGTTTGAGGTTTGGGGCATTGTCCCCTTAGAAAATGTGAAAATTCAGTTGTTAAAAGTGCAAGTTTAGCAATGGACATAGTAAATATAGGCTTGGGTTTCAGGGCTCCCAAGACTCGGGCCCCTGGGCCAAGGCCCGATAGGCCAGTGTAGTAATCTGTTCCTGGGCATATCCCCCTGCTCTTTTCCACAGTAGCTGTAACATTCTTTCTCGCTATAGCCATCCAAGCCATCATCTGCTGTATACAGTGTCATGCTCCGCAGTTTGCAGAGGTTCTGCTGTAGAGGCAGCACGGCTCCATTTCAGATAGCAGTTTGTAGCTTTACCATATCTTCCATATCCCTTACACTTAGTAGTGTATTAGTGTTGCGCTGGACCACAGGCATCCCGTCCAGGACCCTGTCCTGCCATTTCAGGCTGAAGGTTTAATTGCCAAAGGGGGAAAACAGAATTTGTGATACACAATAAAACAATCCAAAGGAAAAAAAGATATAGGCTAGAATTTAGCAACATAGACCACATATTTCCCGATAGATGTGCTATGTTTTAGTGGTTTGTTAGTAGCCTCTAGCTAATTGGTTTCCTAATTAGACTGTGCTTTATCTAAGTTCTATGAAGATAAGTAAATCTGTTCACAGCCATGCTGTAGAGCCACCACTAATGCAATCATGTGAGTTTACTATACTGCCCAACAAAGACAAAGTGTAGTAACTATGCCAACACCGAAACAGAGAAAAAGACCTTCAAAGTGGTGGTATTACGTTGAATATTGTTACTGAAAATTTGACATAGCAATGTATCTAACACACACACACACGCACGCACGCACGCACGCACGCACGCACGCACGCACGCACGCACGCACGCACGCACGCACGCACGCACGCACGCACGCACGCACACACACACACACACACACACACCTCTATTTCCCCCTCAGCCCATCCTCCACGACGAGACAGTGAACAGAGAATGATGTTGTCCAAAGGCTGATGGGTGAGCCAACTATTCATTGGCCAAGGCTATCAACAATAAATGCCAAAACAACAAAGGTAACGTGTGTGTGTGTGTGTGTGTGTGTGTGTGTGTGTGTGTGTGTGTGTGTGTGTGTGTGTGTGTGTGTGTGTGTGTGTGTGTGTGTGTGTGTGTGTTTTTGTGTTTTTGTGTGTGTGTGTGTGTGTGTGAGAGAGAGAGAGAGAGAGAGAGAGAGAGAGAGAGAGAGAGAGAGAGAGAGAGAGAGAAGAGAGAGAGAGAGAGAGAGAGAGAGAGAGAGAGAGAGAGAGAGAGAGAGAGAGAGAGACCAAAGTTGTGACTTTGACCCAGTAAGTGAGATCTGGTAGAATCTGCATTTTGTCTTGCCACAGGACAAGTCTGACTGTGACACTATAATTGGCACTCTTCTTTTTTGCCACACTAGATAGGCTATAAGCCCACCGCTTACCATTATTATAATAACCACACTGAGAGCAAGCCAAAGACTTTCCCAAACTGCAGAGAAAAGTACTTTGAATGTTACAAGGATGGAACCTCTGACTGACTTTGATGTCATTCTGGCCAATGAGTTAAAGGTTGTGTTTCTATTGGCCAACTAAAATTACGTGCAGGACAGGGCTCGATTTCTATTGGAGGTTTCTGAGGCCAGCTTCGGTCTGATTGGCGCATTCCCCTTAGATCCAGACAGTGTAGGCATCGGTGGATTCTTCAGACTGTGCCGAGCCGACACACAGTTCTAGCGGGCGGTGGGGGGCCTGCCACGGCTGGAGTGGGGCCTGGCCCCGGGCCAATAGTGTTCAAATTGCTCATTGTTGAGTTCCTATTAACTACCAAGTTTTAAAGTATTGGTAGGCGACTAACGCAGTTTCTTGCTGTTGTTGCTGACCCCTTGTGAGGCTGTGCAAGTTGTCAGTTATTTTGAGAAGGGTAGCTTTGGCTAACTGATATCCATTCAACTTCACGACCTGATTTTGCATTATTGCTGTGCAACAGCAATTCTGTGACAAAACTGGACGACATGAAGGGGTGTGTAAGTAAAATTGTCTACATTCATGTTTGCTTACTGTTGCATGTGCACGACTGTGTTAGTTGCCGAAATATCATCTCACAAGAAAGGCAGTCGAATAACTTAGCCAGCTAGCAAGCTAAAGCTTTTTTTTCAGCACTAAGGTAATGGGAAATGGCGTTTTTTCGGTGGTGTTTCACTGCGGGGAAACTGCACTGAGGATTTTGACCATGAAACAATGTCTTTGCATCGCAGACAACCAGCTAATTGGGTCGATTGCAGTTACCTAACACTTCCAAGTGTTATGTTGGGCAGCTAACCTTAGCATAGCATAGTATGAGTTCTGTCTACTTGCAAGTAGGGACAAACTAAATGCATCTGACGAGGTGTTTAGTATCTCTTTCTTAATTTGCCTGCAATTAAATTAGCGCGTGGGTGCTCTGTGCCAGCATTGATGTCTGACAGCAACTGAGTGAAGTGTTGCACTTGCACCCGGTGGCTTTGTTCTTTAGTGCTGAATCCCAACCGGAAAGTCGTGGCAATGCGACCAAATTTGGGAAATGGGGAATAGAGTTGGAATTCTCTTTCTTTTGTCTGGGTAATACCAAAGTTACTTTCTATATTCATCTCTGGTAATACTGATACATGCACGTGGAAATACAAATGGTGTCAGTTCGTTACAGTGTCATAATGTAGGGTTTGAGTGAGTCATCATAACCCCAAGCTAAACATGCGAAAAACTGCACTTCTGCTGCTAGACAAAGCCACGGTCAAGATCGAATCCAGGTTTTCACAATTTTAGAAGCTAGAACGCCACGACAGATGTACACGAGCTATCAAACTGCAATACTCGTGCTGGTTTACTGGGTCGGTTGAGTGCAATGCTTGGGCTGCTTGCTGGGCTTGTAGAAGTGTCGCTCTGCAAACGAAATATGACCGCATGTATATCGATGTGCTGGTAGCTGCTACTCTCCTTCCGTCACCTCGTTTCTCGCCCAGAATAGCCCACTGATATCCAGACGGTGAGCATTTCGCTGCCCTTAGCTGACAGTCGAAATGACGCCCTTTATCCTCATTTTTGCATAGGTTTAAGGTTGTGCTGGTCTTAATCGTTACGAAGGTTCATATTTTACATTGGAAAGTGAATGGTGAGACACAATGGTCTACGGATATGACTGGGTAGTATCCTCATACCTAAAATTAGACATCGAGACGGATGAAGTCATCTCCCATACTCGGTAGGGACACTCGAATTTAAGGACATGGCTTCTTTTTCAATTTGTCTTTTAACTGAAGTTGAAATAGCCAATGCACCATCAAGCTCCTTGGTTGTCTGTATTTCAAATAGGACTGGCTGTTGTATCACAGGTACAATGATGGTTGTTGGTTGTCAAAATGCCGGTGTTGTACTGTCTTGCAGTTCCACCCCCTCCCTCTTCTCTGGCGCGCCGCGTCTGCAGTGCCGCTTTCCCTCAGATGATCCCGGTAAGCTCTCCAGCTCAGAAGTAACAGATTTTATGATTGCAATGCTGCTGAAGAACCTGAACTTGAATGTAAAAATATATATATTTTGTAACCACTTCAGGCTTGCGTTTTTGTTGTAAACAAGCGGTGCCAATGCTTAGGATAGAATTGCCTGCATTTTATTTGCACAATGCTCTTTTCTTGGCATGCAGTCTGAAGCACATGTTTATTGTTCTCCTTATCTTATGCATGTTGTGAATTGCACTTGACAAAATCTCCCCGCCCGCCTTCAAGCAATTTTAGTTCTGGTCCCGGCTCGGTTTATTAGGACATTGAAGATAATATGAGGTCTGTGTCCTAAAGTCACCTGCGCTTCGTTAGACCGTAGGGCGAATGTGCATTAAGGACACTGTGTGTGTGTGTGTGTGTGTGTGTGTGTGTGTTTGTGTGTGTGTGTGTGACTGTGTCTGTGTGTGTGTGTGTGTGTTTAGGCTTTGGTTTTTGGAGCTGAGTCAAGAGGGGTGTGCCTCCCCACTGTCTGAGAGAGAGAGAGAGAGAGCGAGCGAGCGAGTGTGTGTGTATATGTGTGTGTATGCGCTTGCTGCAGGCAAAGGAGGGTTCAATGGGTTCAGCTGCACTCGGCGGCGGCAGCAGCAGCAATGGGGATGGGGAGGGAGAGAGAGAGCGGAGAGAAAGGGAGCGTGTGTGTGTGACCGATCTAGCTAGCAAGACTGTGTGTGAGTGAGGCGGAGGGAGAGACGTGACCTGGTTTGACTGGAGCAGGAGGCAGAAGGCTCTGTACTGTGTTTGAGCTGCATTGGGAAGGCAGGATCAGGACAGGAGGGCTGGGGGCCGGCGAGCCACCCCTGTGCCTGTCATTTAAACCTCAGCATGCTCTACATATGCAACGTGTGTGTGTGTGTGTGTGTGTGTGTGTGTGTGTGTGTGTGTGTGTGTGTGTGTGTGTGTGTGTGTGTGTGTGTGTGTGTGTGTGTGTGTGTGTGTGTGTGTGTGTGTGTGTGTGTGTGTGTGTGTGTGTGTGTAATTAATATAAGCCTAAGAGCAAACATTCCAGACAAGAATGTTCCAATCCCGTTTGTCAGACTTGTATGCTCTAGTGAAGGGATTCACAAACTTAACCATGACAAGCGCCCCCGCTGAAATCATGCTCACCCCCTTGGAGAAAAGGAACATTACCACCTGTAGTTTATGTCAGTTGCCCTTTTTACAGAGGACACAACTGGCTTTTCTTCTTTCATAGAGATGGCAGTAAATATAGTTTTAATCTGATATGAAGTGACAGGAGCTGGGTAGCTCAGTCAAATTTTCTCAAAGATATTTCCAGAAAGCAACACTAGCAAAATTCCATTCCAGAAAATTATTGTATCAGCCTTACAGATTGATGCCAGTTTGTTGACATCCAGTCATAAAAAAAAGCGTATTGGTTTTAGATGTCAAGTCCTCTGCCACCTCAGTAAATCCTATGAGCACAGAAAATGGATCAGCCTATCAGATTGAAACTGGTTTGTTGACATCCATTCATAAAAAAAAACACATTGGTGTTAGACGTCAAGCCCTCTACCACCTCATTGGCCAGATTGAAAATCTTATGAGTGTGTCGAAATTCCGCACAGACTCAGCAAAGCACAGAGCGTACGTCTGATGTGTGCCTGGCCAGCCTTTGGCAGCTTGTATTGTTATTGTTGTCTGTGAGCCTCAGTACTCTTGCGAGAATGAAGATATTTCAACCAGCATCCACAAGGCTTTTGGGACATAAGGAAGTCACCCAGTTGCTTTATTCAGGCATGAAAATCCCTCACCTTTCGGCGAAATTCGCCGTTTTTTAATCAAAATGGGTCATTTCTGTGAATCGTGTAGATCCGAGAAAAAAATGGGGGGGGGGGGGGGGGTACATCTAAATGACATATTAAAAATCTACCGATTTATATTTAGTGAAACACGGTCAAACTGTTTTTTTTTCACGGTCAAAGTTGGAGCTTTCCTATTATTTTTTCCATTGGGAATCGGATACTAGGTGAATGGACTAAAATTTGAGTAGTTAGGATAAAAATTCAGTAGTTTATCCAAACTGTGACAAAGATTTTTTGTATTAGGCCTACAAGTTGTCTGAAATATGATGATTAACTGTTCAAACGAGATCACAACCAGGCAAGCGTTGAGGGGACATTGGATAGTGTTGTTGAGAGGAGGGGGTGCTTAGTTGCCATTGGGGGACATTAGTCTATTTTATTTTTAAGGGGGGCATTGGCAGGGGTTTTGATGAGGTCAATGGGGTGATGGGAAGATGAGGTCAAGGGGGAATTTATTTTTTTCAAAGGCTGAGAACCAAAACCCATTTTATCTGTCTGTCTGTCTGTATCTATCTATCTATCTATCTATCTATCTATCTATCTATCTATCTATCTATCTATCTATCTATCTATCTATCTATCTATCTATCTATCTATCTATCTATCTATCTATCTATCTATCTATCTATCTGCCCCCCTCATCAGACATGACAGCATGACAATCATGAAGTAACGAAGATGGTTGGCAGTTCTTCTTATGTTCACTGTCCCTGGGTCGCTACAATATGCGCAAAATTCATCATTTAAAGACGGTTTTAGCTAAATTTTCTCCCATGGGAGAGCATGCCCCCAGACCCCCCTAGTATGACTCTTATACAACACTATCCCCCAAAAACACCACTGCACACCACACATGCGCGCGCGCCACTGCACACCACACATGTGCGCGCACCACTGCAGCACACGCGCCGCCCCGTGCCACCGCGCCACACCGCACCTTTCTCACCTTTTTCACCCCTGACCCGTTTTCATGCCTGTTTATTACACACTGAACAACATCTGAACTTCTTGTAGATGCATATATTAAGGTTTTGTTATGAAAATACAACACAATTTGATGATATCTTGTATTACGGTATTGCAACTAGCTGCTCATTGAAACCGTGCTGCCTATTGCCGAATTTGATCTTTTTATGACTATTACTGAGTAATAAAGTAATATTTACTAGGATGACCAAAGTATAGTAAGTTCTGCAGCTGAAAATGGCTTTTTCTGGAAATTCAAAATGGCAGACCATGGAGAAGATCCCCCTTTTCAATTTTCCCGGTCATAATGCATACTTAGAATTTGATGATGGTGGTAAGGAGTCATGAAAAAGGAAACATTGATGAATGTGCAGCATGAATTCTGGAAAGAAACAGCAAAAATATTACACAGTGCACCCTTAATTGCTTGATTATCATAGACTTGCAATCGCGATTCGATCTGCCGCCGCCGAAGGTGTTGCGACACTAGGAGGGCGCAGCCTGGCTACACCCTTAATGTCTGTCATTAAAGTTTATTTATTGATTCAGAAAACCTACTCAAGTGTTCTAGTGTGCCTGGACTACAAGTTTGACATTAAAAATGGCTTTTTCACGTTGACCTATCACTGTTGTAATTGTTCAGTAGCCCATGATATGATGTCACCTTTTCTCTGTCTTCTCAGGAAGTCACATCTACGTAAGAACCTGAGCCATGGGAAGCTCCCGAGAGGTAAGGCACGCAGACAGTGGGGTGACAGTTTAATGTGGATTTATTTAGAAATGACCAGAAAATGGGTTACTGTTCTAGACTGCAGCTGTGGTGGTTGATGGTAATGGGACAGCCGTAACCTAATTGTTAGGGAGTTGGGAGTCTTGCAGTCGGAAGGTTGCATGTTGAAATCCTCCATCCCATTGCTCCAGGGACTGTAATTAACCCTGTTCCTACGTAATAACTCGACATCCCTTAAGATAAAGGTGTCAGCTGCGATGGGAGCAACGTAGTTTATTGATGTGTATGTGTAGTGGTGATAATGAACATAAATGGTGTAATGATATTAGAAGTATGTACAATAATTTGCATTAATACGTTTTCTTTTCTTATAGGGGTAACATCCAAGTCCCATTGTTTTCAGGGATGGAGGGGAGCGACGATGAAAACTCAACATTCCTTTCAGCTGATGTTGGATAGATAGGGTTTTTCCTTTTCTTTTGTTATAAAAACATGGGGGAGAGTTAATCCCCAATCTTGTTATGTTTTTAATATATCCTTAGTTGTTTTCTTTTGTCTGTATGTTTTTTTGTTTTTTTCCTTTTCATGTTTCGGCTGAGCGGTGATGTGGGAAATAGCTGAACCTCGAGTGTGGAGCAAGGCTCCATTTGTACATTTTTTTTTTTTTTTTTTTTTTTTTTTAAATGACTATGTTAGGAATACTCGGGACTCTAAGCCTTGATGATATTTTAACCTTCTCGGGAAAGGGGTGAAGGGAGCAAGACGCCAAAAAAAACCTAAAGAGACAACCTGAGGTAGAGTTGAGGTGATATGAGGCAAGGTGAGGCTACTGGAGCTACCCTGGGTACCGTTTCTCGAAAGCGCTGTCGACCAGTTAGCAACTTGGGAAATTGCATTGCAGTCAAGTAAGTTGCTAGCTTCGTTGACAGTGTCCAGAAATGATACCCCTTCAGCCCATGCGTCTGTGTTTACAAACCCCAAACAGGGCGCCGCCATACGGCCCCATTCCGCTTGCAGCAGCATGTCTTCCACTTGTCCACTCAACACACACACTGCACCGCTTGTTTCATTCTCTGCATCCCAATTGTACTTGTCGTCGTTCTGTTAATAAATCTCACCAAGCAGACAGTCATGGAAACTCAACTTTCCCGATTCTGAAGCTCTTCGAGCCAAGCACAGGTTTTTTTTTGTTTTGGTTTACAAAACAGTTTTCAATAAAAGTTTTGTTCAGGGTTTAGGAAGGATGTGTTTTTCAGTATTTCAACGTTAGGCAAGTTAAAAACGGGCACCAGTTTGTGAATGCGACGGTTACCAAATGCTAAACTTGAAGTCCAGTCCACAAGCACACAGTTCCATGTGCATTGTTGGCCCTATTTTTTGAGTCACACTAAATAAAAGATGTATGTTCAACCTCATCCTACAAACCACAGACAATATAAGGTCACTACTCACACTCTTAACAGTTATTTACTGAGGCTAAGAGTCCCTATAACATGTATTTGAACTGCTTTTGGAGGTCACGGAGTGTTGTTTGGTCGCACTTAACATTAGTGTACACAGTTGCAGTGTACTTACCTCATTAGATATAGTAGAATTACTGGTGTAATAACGTGTAATACTGTTAATTTGCACTTTATCATTTCAGCATTAGGGTGTGTTGGGCCCCAGTCAAGCCCATTGCCTCTCTGGGAGAATTTAGCACTTTGGTATAAGAAAAAAAAACACTTGTGTCAAAATTAAATTATGGTATGTAGATACACAAAATACGTTCATGTAAGACTACAACACTAGTATGTGTCATTACACGTTATTACACAATGTATCCCACTGTACTTAAAGAGGTAAGCACGCTGTTGCAGTGCAAAGTGTTGCCTGGTGTTTTTTATTATTATTTTAACAATTCTTAGAAATGTTGCTTTTATTTTTTAATTTTGTTTTTTTACATTTCTTTTTTGTTCGGTTTCACTTTGCTAGTATAACAAAGTATCTATAATCATGTGCGTTGTGATATAGACGTAGATGTAGAATTGCATTGTTTCCTTGTGGTAAGTGATTGAGATGCTGCCACGGATTTGAGACACTGATGAATGGTGCTATTTTGGACTTTAATCTGCTCCTTGGTAAGATAGCTGGGGGTTGGTTTCATTTTATATTTTCACGTTCTGAGAAGGGGTGTTGGTTTTTTTGTGGTCTGGTCGCTTGTGACTTTTGGTCTGGAATGACGTGGTTGTTCGATTTTTTTCTGTTTGTTTTTTTCTGTGCGGCTTTCTCATTGGATTTATGGATGAAACAAACAAACAAACCAAAAAAGTTGAAAATAGGCACAGCTGATAATATTTTCAGAAGGCGGAGATCCAATCACTTTTTCGGAAGGTGGGAGCAATCACAAAACTGCAATCATTTTAAAAAGCTGTTTTTGACCCTCGGCACAGATAAAGACTTTGGACATGATTGTTTTCAAGGCTAGTTCCCGGCACGGGTGACTTGTTTTTCTAGAAAAATGTAATTTTCCCTCTAATTATGCATCACATGAAATCCCCCACAAACTACACTCAAATATGTGTATTTTGTGGCACACTACTGTCATGGGGCACACTACCCCACTACGATTTGCACAGTGCATATTGAAATAACTGCTTCCATAATTCATGCAATCAGTTGAAGCAAACCTCTGGGCACTCGCTACAGCATTTTGCAGTAGATATGCTTTCTGCTACTTCCATAGCTTTGCATAGTTTTGGACTAGAGACTCTAATGTTGTGGAGGGGGGTGGTGGAGGGTACAAAGTGGCGGTTCATTTGACCCACAGTACCCTCCCAAATCAGCACACCTCCCCCCCCAGACGACACTCGCTCTCTTTTGGGGGTTCAGGGTTTTTTTTTCTTGCTGTGTGTTTACCAGCAGGCAAATCACCTATTCAGTACATTATCTATTAAGCTGT
This sequence comes from Engraulis encrasicolus, assembly GCF_034702125.1. NCBI lineage: Eukaryota > Metazoa > Chordata > Actinopteri > Clupeiformes > Engraulidae > Engraulis > Engraulis encrasicolus. The sequence goes on along the minus strand of NC_085868.1, from coordinate 13,867,333 downwards.
TTTCTGGTCAGCAGTCAAAACTGAAATTGTGGTGAACCTAATTGTGTTTTTTTAATTATCATTATTAGAAATGCATTTTTTTCCAAATATGTAGCATTATGAAGCTGAACAATCTACACATAATGACTTAATCTTTTGTAATGTAAGAAGTTGTTTTTCTTTGATAAGATAACAAACCAAAAAGCTTTCTATTAATTATTTTGGCTAGTGAGGTTAACTTAAAAAAAAAAAAAAGTATTATTATCAGTATTTGCAGTTTTGTCTTTGCTTCCTGTCAATTCATAACTTTCAACCGTCTCAATATGACGACCAACTTGAAAGCCCACATATAGTTTCTTAGTCTTCCATTCTTTTTTTATTTGCCCCACTTTGGGGAGCCCTCCTAGCTTACTGTAGTCTGTCCTTGACTTGTTTAGAGACTGTCTTCTTGCATGTTTCGTGCTGTTTTGTTTTCCCCTTCCTACTACTTTTTCCCCATGTATTCTTCTTCCTGATAGACTAGGTATATAATGCCAGCTGTCCTGTACATAGCAATTGACTAGTGTAGGCAAGGTGTGTGCAACAGTATGAGGTGTACCGTGTTCTTGAATGTGTATGAATGGTATTGGAAAACTTCTGGAAAAAAATGAGTTAAGAAACGCTCAGTGCCAGCTTAGTTCCAGTATGCTAATTATAACAAAAGCACTTATTGTATTCCATGCATTTTTGGCAAATTTAGCTGTACTTAAATAAATTTGCAAGCTTTGAAAAAGAGAAAATGACTGTGTGTGCTTCTTTCCATTCATTAACAGTATATGTCATGCACTGTAGCATTGCCCCTCTCCTCCATGCTCTTGAAGTAGCCGTATGCAGTGAAGTACCTGTGTGGAGTGGAGTGGACCCATGACACGGGAGTGGATTTTCACTCCCATCCCATCCCGGTCCCAGAAAAAAAATCCCTTCCCGTCCCATCCTGGACTGGAGTAAAAAAAAAGGAAATCCCATCCCGTCCCACTCCTTTAAGAATGTCTCCAGTCCTGCCCACTCCCACTCAAAGTCATTCATTTTCGTTATTTTTTATTCCCGCTCCTGCCCACTCCCATTCATCTTTATTCCCACTCCTGCCCGCTCCCGTTCATCTTTAAAATTTTGACTCCCATCCCGCGGGAATCCCACGGGACCCACAGGAATTCCCGAAAAATGTCATCCTCTATGTGGAGTCAAGTCACAGGGCAGCCCCCAATACTGTACATGCAATCCAATGGGGTCCTATGGGGCCCCCTTTCCCTGGGCCGCAGTCAGCTTTTACTATTTGGCGGGGCGAAGGATAAAGTCATCAGAAAGCCCCACCCCTGCCCAATACATATATTGTAATTAGGACCAAAGTCTCGCCCTACTTGTAATAGAAGGTTGGGTTTCATATTTTCATATGTTCATGGTGGGGCTCCAGGGGCATAGTAGCAAATTGTGGGATCTATGTACAATCAACAACCCCCCAACCCCCCCCCAAAAAAAAACACACACCCCGCCATATATCTACATAGATCAAACTGAGTGGTGACTACCCACTTCAGCCCCCTGTGTGGTGACTCCCACTTTACCCCCCCTGAACAACACCCCTGGCGAGACATCCAATACAGTCACCTCATAATGAATGACTAATGCACCACCTAAGAATGGTGGCTGATGGCAGCCATTTGGCAGAGGCTCCAGTTTTACAGTATGTGGTGCGGGGCTATTTCCTGTACCAGACATGGACACTCGTTATTTAGACCTGCCAAAGACACCATTAGTGCTTACTGTAGCTCTAAGGCTGCTCCAAGTCACCGTATTGGTCCTCTCAGCAGGTTTGGTTTCAGTCATTTCGGGCTGTTCCCAAGGTCATTTGCAATAGATCAGTTTCACTCTGTAAATGAAGCCTGCATTTGACATTCTGCACATACACATCTGATGTAGTGAAAGTTGTATTATATATATATTTTAAAAGATTTTTTTTATTATTTATGAACTTCAGAATAGAACGGAAGAGACATTTTCACTTCTGTGCACTTCTGTTTTGGTGCACATTTTCACTTGCCGTTTAACTGACAGTGGTTCGAAGCTCCTTCAGTATTGGATAATGTGTGAACCACAATGAATACCATTTTTCAACCACACTGATTTTTTTTTAACTGTCAAAGATCTGCACTGTCACTGAGCAACCACCAATCATGAACTATTCAAAGGTTTGACACACTATACCACCATCTTAACTTGATTCAGAAGCAGCCATTTAAAAAAGGAAACCGATACACACTCCTACAAACAGGAACATTTGATTTACAACATTTTGTGGTTTTGGTATCTGCATCATTACACATCTCCTGGGCTCTGTGTGTTTGTGTGTGTGTACAGTATAACACATTCATTTCCAAACAAGGGAGTGGTGAGGGTCAAATAAATGTTGTTGTCCCATCTTGTCAGTGTGTGTAGGCGGTGAATAACGGTCGCCTATTGCACAGTGGCACGCAGTGGTCACATAACACAGAGCGTACAGAAAAAAACAGGCATTGGTTTGTAATCTGGCATACAGGGCATGTCCTGGTGGCCTGGCAGTTCTCAAAGGCCACTTGCTGTTAGTTTTTTTTCCTCAAAGACATAGTCCACAATTTGGATGGGGCATGCAAAATGCCTGGGCCCTTTCCTGATTACAGTCCAGCCCTTCACAAGAAATACTGCTGTGAAGACAATTTGAGTCAGCGATTCTTTGCCGTAGTTTTTCGCCACATGACTTAGCAGAGGCCCACTGAGTCCAAAAGACGTGGCCAGGTTCTGACAGCCGAGATTCCAACACAGCTCTTGTGGAAAGTTACTGGCCCCTGGCTCTGGACTTCTGTACGAACACATACAGTACACACACACACACACACACACACACACACACACACACACACACACACACACACACACACACACACACACACACACACACACACACACACTAGGAATATATAATACGAGTGAATGATTCCTATAATCACACATCAGCGAACACAAACCAAGAGGGGATTTCTGGTCTGGCACCTCATGGAAAGCACAGAATGATGACCTTAGATGACTGAAAGTCTAGATTTGAGGATGGGGAAAAGAGCTTTGAGATCTCTGCTAAGCTCAGGCTCTACAATAAACTGTTTGCATTTGTCTTTGCCCACACAATGTGTCTTCAATGCCTCATGACAACCACTTTTTGCAATTAAGCCTCCTTATTGAATTGGTTAATAATATCACTGTTTGGGGGGGTTCTACCTGGCAAACAGTGTTTCATTTGTTTGATGTTTGCTTTAGGGCATACAAGAATTTGAGGTTACCCACATTTTCAAAGGGAGGACATGTCTTGTCAGAGTCTACAGATCCAGTCATGTAGAAGCTCTGAGCTTTTCTTGTGGGAAGGGGGAAGTTTTCATCTCTTAAAAGGAATGACAGGAGAATAGGACATATAATACATTGCTTCACTCGCAGAGGAGAAAAATAACTTAAATGTCGTGTTTTCCTTCTGTTAGTGCACCAAACACGGACCTCCAACAGTTTGCTGATCTACTTATGCACTGATATGTGTGGATCAGATGGTTCAAAAAGTGTTTGAGGTGAATCAGTGTGGTTTCACTCTCAAACTTCTCCTCTTTCTCTGGTGATAGACCTGGTTAAGGTCAACCAATAAGAACATGAAGATATACCTTAGAACAGGGGCGCAAATGGCCATTCGTTTGCTATGTGGCCCGACTCGGGTTTGATTCCCGGCCTGGGTCCTTTGCTAACCCTTCCCCGTCTCTCTCCCAACTTGCTTCCTGTCACCATCTGCACTGTACTACTATGAATAAAAGTAAAAAAGACCAAAAAATATCTTTTAAAAAAAGAACAGGGGTGGGGAACCTTTTTCATTCAAGGGGCCACTTCAAGTTCCTCCAAGGGCCATAAAAGTCCCTCAAGGGCAGTACTATGAACACAAACCAAGAATTCCCCCTGCACTTTAGGCAGCCACCTTTAAAACAGACCCCACCTTCTCTAGATCCCCTGAAATTTAACTTTTTATATAAAATTATATTGGAAATGTAATGTATAAGATTCCTTTACAAAACATGCCATATTTCTGGTGAAGCTGCATAATAATGAAATTATAGCAGGGGCCGGATAAAACGGCTTCAAGGGCCGTAAATGGCCCTCGAGACGTAGGTCCCCCACCCCTGCCAAGGTAGCCTACTTTAAAGACATGTTTTTAGGCTAGATAGGTTATAAATGTTCGGCAAATAGTGATACCTCAGTGACACAACGATACACCCACTTCGTGGTACCAGAGCTCTGCATGGCACTTAAGTTCAATGGCACTTATGTTTTTAAAGGTACACTGTGCAGGAAATGGTCAAAAAAGGTACTGCAACTATGCTGCTCATTGAAACTGTGTCGGCTATTGCCAAATTTGACCTTTTCATGAAAGTTTACTAAGTAATAAACTAACATTTTGTATTATGGCCCAAGAACAGTCATTTTTGCAGCTAAAAATGGCTATTTCTGGACATTCAAAATGGCGGACCATGGAGAAGATCCCCCTTTTCATGTATGAAAAGTGCAATTTTTCCAGTCAGGAATACTTAGAATTTGATAGTGGTGGTAAATATTCATGAAAAAGGTAACATTAGTAAATGGGTAGCATGAATTCTGGAAATAAACAACTAAAAATCTCACACAGTGTCCCTTTAACGAGCCAAAGTGTTAGAACCTCTGTTGAGTACCTTCCTCTGGATGTCTGATTTGCACTCAAAGGACCAGAGTGATCAAAAAGTGTCCTCAGCCTGAGCCTAGGAGTTGTTTCGACAGTACTCACAGTGCTGTAACCTAACGCCAAACTTGGTATACTTGTACAAGAAGGCTTGTCATAATATTTGAGCACTATTTCAGCGATTTTTAATTGTGATTGGTGCAGCAAAGCAGATATTAGCACAGCTCAAATAAATTCACTTCAATTAAACAAAAAATCTAACCAAAGCAAAGCTTACAGATTGATCATCCCTCAGAAGACCCCACAAGGTTCCAAAGCACACAAAAACAGCTGTATGTGTGTGTGTGTGTGTGTGTGTGTGTGTGTGTGTGTGTGTGTGTGTGTGTGTGTGTGTGTGTGTGTGTGTGTGTGTGTGTGTGTGTGTGTGTGTGTGTGTGTGTGTGTGTGTGTGTGTGTGTGTGTGTCTTACTGATATTTTAGGTCTGCTGTAACAATTACATCTCTCCACAGTTTTTGTTTCATTCAGAAGGTCCACACCCGGAAGGAAAAGGGACATTATCCTGTTTACATTTAGACAAAGTGTGTTGCTGGTTTTTTTTCCTCGTTCCCTTGGGAACTGCACAGGATATTTAGAAGACACTGCGTGAAGAGGCTGCTGCTGCTGCAACCTTGAATGAACTGCAGCGACGCAAGTTCAGCATGACCTGATATGCCTCCCCACTCCCCAGTCAGTCCAGCGCAGGTGTCAGTAGGCTACATACCTTCATGCACTCCCTACCCAGGCATGTTGTGGTTATCTACAGGAGGAGAGAGTTCAAAAACTTGCTTTGCCGCACACTATTTGCAGTGTTCATTCAACACTCAGAGAGCAGAACTAACACTATGGATATCGACTGTTCTCGTGTTGAATTAACTGTTGAAATGACTGTGATGAGGAGGCATGCATTATTTAAGTTACTTTCTTGTTCTGCCAGGTTTACACTTATTTGGAAGAGGAAACCAATCCATCATGCTGAATTTTATTTACAGAAACAACATTTCGGCCAGTGGGGCCTTTCTCAATTCTCAAGTCAAATGTGAGAAAGGCCACACTGGTCGAAACGTTGTTTCTGTAAGTAAAATTCACCATGTGTGGTGTCTTCCTCTCTGAAGGTTTACCACTTTATCCCAAGTTACCTACTATGTGGTGAAATAAGTAAACATACAGTAAACCATGAAAAGAAACCCTCCCAGGCCCAGGTTGCTTTTTGTGGGGCTGTGTCTACTTGCATGTGTCTGTGCAAGGTTGTGTTCTCTTACCAACTCCCCACCGTATGGGAGTGAAAATAATGGAGTTGTTTGTGGGAGTTTTGAGTTAAATCATACTTGGCTTGGTTCTGCTCGTGACCCTGGACCGTTTTTTTTTTACCCCCATTCCCCTGTTATGAGGAGGTGAGCGAGTGCATCTGGCAGCCCCTCCTGGTAAACTGCCACAACTGATTTGTCCAAGGGCCAGTAACCATTTACACAGGCAACATGTGCCTCAGATGAAGCTCCATACATAGGGTGCAAGTCAAACCAGTCCCTCTAGTCCTTTCCTGGTGCTTGTGGCCTTGTGCCTTGTGAGGCAATGGCTCAACGTCACTACTAGTGATCAACACTTTATTCAAGATCTTGCAAAAGCACGGCCCTACTGTGGCCTAACGGTAGGGCATTGGGTTACCATGTCGGTGACCCAGGTTCGATTCTGGCCTGGGTCATTTTGCCCGCCCTTCAACGTCTCTTTCCCCTCACCCGTTTCCTATCCCTCTCTCACTGTCCTATCACAAATAAGGATACAAAAGCCCTAAAACAAATCTTGCAAAAGCACAATTCAAAGGTCAATTGGGGTGTTTGAATGGGGAAAAGCCCCCCAAAAGTTGCTTTGCTTTCGTTGACAGTGGGGAAACATCTCCACGGACGCAGGGTGATGGCGAGGCAAGGGGCCCCCAAGCAACAGGAAAGGATAAGGGCCTCCGCACACCCTCTCCAACAGCACTGCGGAGCACTTTCGCTTTCTGCACAATTCTGACCCCCAAAACCCAATTTCACACGAACATAGCATTGATAGTCAATGGGCGGCTCCGACAAAATAGAACTCGTCTCTAATCGCTAGCCGACATCTGCGAATGTCAGCGGACATCGGCACCAGTGTGCGGGGTTCTATTGAAAACAATGGAATCTAACTTTTGCGCAGCAGTGCTCGGCACTTTGTCTTAGCCGATGTGTGGAGGCCCTAAGAGGGTTTTTTTTCAGAAGACAGTGGAGAGAGGGACAGGAAATAAGTGGGGAGAGAGAGAGTCAGGGAAAGATGGCAAATGACTCCGGAATCGAATCCCGGGTCGCCAGCATAGTGGCCACAATGCCCTACCATTAGACCATGAGAGAGCAGAAGAAGAGGATCTGACTTTCACTTACTGTACGTGTGTAACTTGTGCCTCCAAAGAGGCTCAACACATCTAAAGTTTCTTTAAAAAAAAAAAAGATTTATTTGGTCTTTTATGACTTTATTTGACAGGACAGTTTGAGAGGTGGACAGGAAGTTCAAAGTTCAAAGTTCAAAGTACTTTATTTGCCATTTGTGCATAAACTAGTAGTCCAAGCACATAGGAACTCTTGTGTAGGCCCTCTGTGTCAATAAATAGAATTAAATAGAAAAATAGGAAGACAAAATACATTAAAAGTGATAAAAATCAAAGAGATCAAAAGAATACAAAAAAAGGTGGATCAAATGTTCTTTTTTGCCATCAGCCTCACTGTTGCTGGGAAGAAACTGTTGAAAAACCTTGCTTTTCTGGTAGCAATGTTGTCCGCTCTACTGTGTCTCAGTTTGTATGTGCAGTTCTTGTGTTTGAGCAGAGAGTTAGCTGGATGGAGTGGGTCTTTAATGATTCTCTCTGCTCTCCTATGGCTGCGCTATGGAAGCGAATGGGAGAGAGATGGGGAGGGGTCTGCAAATTACCTGGGCCGGGAATCAAACCCGGGTCGGTCACATAGCAGACGAGTGCCCCACCGGTTGGCCACGGCAGGGCCAAGCTTTCATCCTTTCCTCTTCCCTCTGCCGTTGTTGTCGACTTGGGTAAAGCAAGTGTTGGACATTCATTATTGGATCTTCATTTAACGTTCAAACTTCAAATATAATCTGTCTGGGGGACAAAGAGGTCTTGTGGCACATGAGGAAATATAGGCTTATGTACTGGTTTGACAAGTGCTACTTTACAGAAAAGTCGTATTTATAGGTTATTTATAGGTTATTTATAGACGAATATCCAGTATAAAACTTAACTTTTCCCAAGACAACAATAAGGACAGAGGACAGAGGAAAAGTTGTGAGTTTAGAGAAGTGACTTGCACCCGCTGTACGATGCTGTAGTGTAGGCCCACGGTGCCAGAGGTGCATCTTGCCACCAGGCAAGGCAGGCAGCCGCTTGGGGCCCCCAAGCCCCCGGATAGTGGATAACAGGCCACACTTTACCACAGTAGTGGCGATTTTGGTTCAAATGTTCATTATTTTGCATTTTCGCTTGGGGCCCCACCTGACGCTAGAATTGCCTCTGCACGGTGCTGTGCTGTCTCATTGTGTGCTGCCATTTGAAAACATGTGGAAACGATCATAAACCAAACCATCCTCTATTACCTGTCTCGACAGGTCTGTGGCGGTAGATAGATAGGATAGGAGATAACCTTGAGGTAAACCTGCTGGCAATTCAACTTGGAAATGGAAGCTAAAGCATTTAAAACTTTGAGTTAAAATGTGTGCTGTTGTTGATAGACCAAATATACAGGGCCTGTATTACAGGCCAATAACCTAAACATTTAGACATATTCTAGCAATTTGCAAATACTTTTTTGTTCTGGATACTGGATGCGATGCTCGCTTAAAACAGAACAAATGTTTCAGGAATGGCTTCCCTGGTTTGAACTGGTATGCCCCATGAAAAGGATTTTTGCCAAATAAGTCTTGTGAATGTCAGGCAAATCATATCTCTCGTGAGACATTGTTATAATGAAATGCCTTCCCAAAACCCCTCCTGCCTAACTTGGTCCCCAGAAAGATTCAGAGATTAGACCCATAATCCGTATTAGTAATAGTACTATAATTTCCATCTTATTTTGTGTTAATTAAAAATTAAACTTAAAGCACACTTTAAATGTGTTCAATGATAAATGCCAGTGAACATGCTTATAGGCAAGAGCTTAATTGATGTTGTAAAAAAAAATAGGTCATGGAGTTGGTCATGTGCCCAAAAGTTATAAGATGCATTGGTGTTGTCTACTTCCAGTCATGTTACTCGGTGAAGTGGGCGACTAGCTCCCTCTGCTGCTAATCCCTCAGTAGTGAACAGGGTTTTGGCTCAGCCAGTGTAATTACATGCAGACCACCACACCACATACAGTTTAAATTCTTCTAAATCATCATGCAAGCATCTTTGTCAACGTCCCTGTCCACACTGCCTCAGAAATATTTAGCAATCAGCATCCATGCCATGTCATGGTCTGATCTTTTTTTTTTCTTTTGTATTCAAATGTGATGACAGTTGTGGACCCCCTTTCATGCATTGGCAGTTACCCACAAACCACTTCGTGGAATTTTGAACTTAATGTCATTACTGTAAGCTGCTTACAGACATTATAGAAAAGGTTTATTTTGTTCAGTTTTTTTTTTAGCCTTTATAAAGACAGTACAGTGAAGATAGAGACAGGAAACTAGGAGAGAGAGGTGGTGAATAGTGAATGTTTGGGAAATGATCCAGGTTGGATTCAAATCTGTGTTTAGCAGTGCTTGTGGCACATAAGGAAATGTGCAATGTGACACATAACGAAATGTATACTATCTACATGTAGTATTAATAGATGGTTTGACAATAAATGGACAGTCATGGGTAAACAGTTACTGCGTCAGACTTGTACTGTAGCTCAAAGGTTGCCGGTTTGACTCCTGACCTGGCAAGTTGGTGAGGGCAGTAATTAACCAGTGCTCTCCCCTATCCTCCATGACTGAGGTACCCTGAGCATGGTACCGTCCTGCCGCACTGTTCCCTTTAGGGTGCCATTGGGGGCTGCCCCCTTGCATAGGTGAGGCATAAATGTAATTTCATTGTGTGCATTGTGCACTTGTGGGCAGTGTACTGTGGAGTGCTGTGTCACAACGGGAGTTGGAGTTTCCCAGATGGGCTTTCACTTTCACACAAGGGCTACTTTTTGAAAAGGTCACATTTACTTTTCCCAAGTTGACAATGAGTACAGAGGTATAGGCAATGGCCAATGCATGTAGCCCCAATGTGTTACTTTGTTACGCCACAGCACCTCCACATTTGTTACATTTATTACAAGTTCCCTTTTTTGATTGATTGCAGACAATTATATCCAACATCCACTGAATAGAAAGCCCAAAGTCACAAAGTTTTTGTGAAACAAGTTTATTACTGAGAATCCAGTTGTTTTTTTTCATTACCACAGCAGGGAAAGACAAAAGTAATTAACTAAATGTGCAAAACAATTCTTGTTAAAGAATACAGCAGCAAGTTTTTTTTATTTCCTAGAGCAAAAAAAAAAACATACCTGAAAAGAAGACATAGTATCCAAGCAGCGCTCACAGTGGTCTTCATTAGAGATGAGTTCAACTATCCTGACACTCGCCAGATGAATGTAGTTCCACCAGGTTTCACACCTAAATCTGGACATGCTTAATTGGAGATGTATTTCAGAAGGCGGGGCCTCATCTGGTTGGGAGGAGCGCAAAAACTCCATTCTAGAATGAATGTTGTGGATTCGACAACATGGTTATGATTGATGTGGACTACCATCAGCCTGGGAAACCCATGCAGAAATCTTCGCCTGAGTTTGGGATCCCAACCACAGAACAGGGAAGGGACTGCAAGACATATTATTGGACAAACGGAAGCTTGTAGTTTGTTTACAGACCCACCATGTCGACACCAGATGCAAAACCAGTCATCCTTCAGATAGTGTTTTAAATAATCTAGATCGACCTCCCCAACAAGAAAATTAATAGATGGTTCCCAGACTCACTTGTAATATAGACTGGCGAAAGCCAGGTTAAGCCACTGTTGTCTGAAGGAAACAGTTGCTTCTCCACTATATCACCTCAATGAAAATATCCTTGTCTTTTTTTGTCAGCCTTGAAGCACCTGCCAGGGGCCTACATTCCATTCGTATGTGTGGAGCAAAGCAGAACTACATCATGTAAGAGAGTGAAGGCCTCCGCACATTGGCTCCGACAGCACTGCGGAGCACTTTCGCTTCCGACACAATTCCGACCCCCAAACCCAATTTCACACGAACATAGCATGGATAGTAAATGGGCGGCTCCGACAAAATAGAACTCGCCTCTAATCGCTTGCCGACATCCGCGAATGTCCGCGGACACCGGCGCCGGTGTGGGGGGTTGTATTGACAACAATAGAATCGAACTTTGGCGGAGAAGTGCTACACACTTTTTCGGAGCCGATGTGCGGAGAGTCAGGTCAGAGTTCAACATGACTTAACACTGATTTATACACAAGTATTTGAAATAGGAAAGGACCTCTTGACATGCTAACTACAGTGGGTGATATTTTCATTTGAGAGTAGTGAGTGAGACAAAAAAACTGCCAAAAGATGAGAATGGCACATAAAACCTTCATCTGATTGTCGGAATTGAAACATTTACGTAGACTGAAAAATAATAAGAAATAATCAGCTATATGATACTGATTAGGTCACTGATACCTGATACATTGACACAAGTACAGGGTGTGAAATGCTTTTTTCCTACACATGTAAAGCCTAGACTACATCATAGTGTATGACATGGAAAATGCCACTCCTTAATGGGACAAGTACAAATCCTAATAATACCTAGTAGGATGTGAAGAAGAAGAAACACGATTGGCTCTGGACACAGAAACAATAGGTTGAGTGAGAGGTGGGAGGTGGGGGGTGGGGGGTGTGATCACTGTCCAAAAGTCCATTAAGAATGCACAGTCTTCCGTTAATACAGTTTACACGATCTCTTTACACTTTTGCAGCACATTTCGATTGGATTAACACAGGCTTGTTGTATGTACAAGCACACACACACCTACTTTAACTCAGTCCTGATTGGGCACATCAAATGCAGTCAGTCCGTCTTAACACTTTAAAGGGCTTTGTCCTTTTGTAACGCTGAGATGGAGAGGGCTGGCTTTTACCAAAAAACACGTCCATCTTGAACATGCAAGTTTAAATACAAAACCATGACATAGTACTTGAGAGTATGATTATTTCTCCTTGCTTCGTTACATGTACAAAACCACAAACATGTCATATGCCAGATCTCTTCAAAATGGTACTGTTGGCAATGGTCCACAAGCATCACTAATTATGAACCTTGGAAAGAAGATGCCTGTGATGATTCTCGTCCATCTAGATCGTCATGGCAGTCAAAGTCAGTTGTAAGTTGTAACCTCGGAAAGAGGCCTTTTGACTCTGCTCCTGCAGGCTTACGGCAAAGCAACCTCTGGGTAGTTGAGGGTCCTGAACCCTTCCTCTTTTCACGAACAAGTCGTTCCTAAGCACGTCTGGCCCTCACAAAGACGGACACTGTCACCTCAGCCAAAGGGACACATCCACCAGTCCACCAGTGCGGTCGGTCGCAGAGCAAGGGAGAATAAGGATGCCAAGGACTGCTGTGTGAACGAGACAAGTCATTTTATACGCACTGCCTCCGACTAAGAGTCTTTGCCATGGAGCATACCAGCACAACAGAGTTACATTCTCATGAACACTCTCTCTCCTCCTGACTGTGTCAGGGGTTGTTCTCCCCTTGGTCGAAGACCAGGATGGCCAACCAAGAGACAACACTGAGTTCATGGTCATCGCTGTGACATTTTTCCATCTATCAGTCCCATCATGCCTCTGTCTTGGTCCTGGGTGTGTGGACAGCCTTCACACCCTTGGGGCCACTTTTAGTTTCCTGGTCGGTGCTTTCCGAGAGGGTGTCCTTCGATCCGGCCTTTTTCTGCTCGCCAAAAGGAGAGATAAAAAAAGAGATAAAAAATGGCAGATCAGTGACAATGGTGTCATTTCACTACAACGGGGAAAACTAAATTTGTAGTACTGACCACAGTGACAGCCGTGCCATGTCAAAGAAGCAAAAACATGACAACCAAGGATATAATGTACCAAAGCTGGAAAAAGATGCTCACTTGACCTGTTAAAACACGCTGTTATAAATTTGTTGTAACCGGAGTGCCAATGACTTGAATCAAAGTGCATTACTAAAGGTACCGGTAGTTATGTTATGTCTGCTATCTCTGTTATGTCATAGTACTATGTACTATAGTAATTAACAGTACAAGTACTATGGTAATTAAACTTTCATTGACTATTACAGCATGCCTCAGATGGTACGGCGTGCATTAGTGGGCTATGGTCTACCTATGCACACACGCACAAAGGCACACACAGACACACACAGACACTTAAATGATTCAGTGTTTTGTCTATTGTGTCATTTAAAAGACACACAAACATAGGTGTCAATTCCGGGATCAGAAAATAAAAATTCTGCCACAAATATGATCCAAACACAGCTGACTATAATGAGTACTCAGGACAGGTACAGCAATTACAATCAGTGAAGTCACCTGTGTGGGAAGAAAACTGTGACAGGGATTTTAATTCTGAACCGATTTTGAACACCTCTGCACTGACACAAAGTGTATGACACAATCGAATCCCTCAGTGTTACAGGGTGAATGGGAGAGGTGTGAGAGACAAAATGGTGGAGTTGTGAGGTAGTGGGGGAGCAGGTTGGGTGGGTGGAGACTGACCTGTGAAGGGGTGTGACTCGAACCCGGGACATCGGCAGTGCGGGTGACAGGAAGGGGAGGGACTAAGTCTGTCCTAGAGCTTTACACGTGACACAGTGCAGGGAGTGGGGGGGGGTCAAAACAAAATCACAAAAAAGACAACATGAGAGACGAAAACAGACAAAAAGACATTTGACACATAGACAGTAGACACAGAAATGAGGAGAGATTCTTAACACACAGATGAGTGCCAACAAATGAGTAGAATAAGTTGCGCCTTCCATTTGAAGTGGGAGCTTGTCGGACAGACCCTAGGTAAAAATAACAAAACCAACTTTCCAACTTTTTTAGATTGAACGTCCAGGACTTTGTTCACATGAGCACTGACCGTTGATAGTTGACGGTGTCCTCTTAGAGAATGGAGTTGTCTCTTTGTGTGTTAGGGCTTCTGCACATAGGCTCCGACAAAGTGCGGAGCACTGCTCCGCAAAAGTTCGATTCCATTGTTTTCAATAGAACCCCGCGCACTGGCACCGATGTCCGTGGACATTCGCGGATGTCGGATAGCAATTAGAGACACGTTCTATTTTGTCGGCATCGCCCATTGATTATCAATGCTATGTTCATGTGAAATTGGGTTTGGGGGTCCGAATTATGTCGAAAGCGAAAGTGCGCCGCAGTGCTGTCGGAGCCAATGTGCGGCCGGCCTTACACTCATACAGTACATGTAGTCTGATTGCATGACAGACAGACCTACCGAAACTGTTGAAGTTGAAAGTCAGTTGATTTAAAAAATAAATAAAAAAAATGTTAGGGGCATTTTTGCCTTATTTAGATAGGACAGTATGAGACAGGAAGTGAGTGGGAGAGAGAGATGGGGGAGGATCAGCAAATGGCCTGGGACGGCATTGAACCGGGTCGTCGGCATAGTAAGCCTGTGCCCTTCCGTTATCCCACAGCAGGGCCTTAAGTCAATTCATAAATAAATTCAGAACTTTACAAGTCAATGGGATGTGTCAATGGTCAGTGGCCAGGGCTGGACTGGCCATCTGGCATACTAGTCATTTCCCGGTGGGCCCTGCATCCTTGTGGGCCCCTACTTACAGAAAAGTAAAAAAAGCCACCTGTTTTTTTAAAAATTTAATTTCTGAAAATAGGGGCCCACGAGGGTGCGGCGCCCACTGGTGAGTCAGTTCTGCGCCGCTAATTATGAGGGGGGGCCCTTTCATCCAAAAGTGCCCGGGCCCTATTCCTCCCCCAGGCCAGCCCTGTCAGTGGCCATGTGTTTCTGGGCCACGTATGGTTTCACTCCTGCTTCTCACTCCTCCTTTTGAACATGCGCTAGCCAGTGGTGTAGTCTACGTAGAACGCAGGTATACAGAGTATACCCACTTCCAAATTTTATGGATTTCAATATACCCGCTTAAAATTGATTGATCCATTATTTAGAATAGCACAAATATAAACAGTATACCCACTTCAAAAAAATGCTCAAATATACAGTATACCCACCACAAAAAAGTAGACTACACCATTGGCGCTGACCTACACTGAACTACCCAGACACTGAGCTCCGATTGCAAATGGAGCAGCACACCATACTATCTGAGGTGATTGGCTGTGGGAGGTTAAGACATGGAGACTCTGCTGCTGCTGTGACTCACTTGACTTCGGAGAGAACGGAGCGCTCCCCGTCGGAGCAGTGCGAGCGACGGTACTGCCGGTAGCTCCGGGGGGAATGAGAGTGCCGGAACTTGATTGGATCACCTTGGGTTCTGCAGCGGAACACACAACACACGCGCGCACACGAGCGCATACACACACGTGCACACACACGTGCACACACACACACACACACACACACACACACACACACACACACACACACACACACACACACACACACACACACACACACACACACACACACACACACACACACACACACACGCACACACACACACAGTGTCACTGAAACAGTGTACATCTCATTGACACCGTCTAAAACATTCCAACCTCCATTCCAAACTGTCTGTGTGCCATGGCCCTATACAATGAGAGGAGCAGGAGCATCTGTAGGAACATCATGCCTCCATCGCGCCCCAAGGCAGGGCAGGACTTGCTAGACGCAGCAAACTCAATTATTAATGATGTGGCGGAACCCCATTGTCTGGGGCAGAATATTAAGTGTGTGTGTGTGTGCGTGTGCGTGTACGTGTGCGTGTGTGTGTGTGTGCGTGCGCGGTTGTGTATGTGAGACAGAGAGAGTGTGTGTACGTATGAAAGTGCTTTGAGTCAACTTCATAGTTGTGATACTGCGCTATATAAATACAAGTTGTATTGTATTGTATGGACTATGTAACTATGTGTGTATTTGTGTCTGTGGTGTGTGTGTGTGTGTGTGTTGTGCCTGCCTGCTTGTGCGTGTATGTGTGTGTGTGTGCGTGCATGCAAGTGTGTGTGTGTTTATGTCAAGTGTGTGTGTGTGTGTGTGTGTGTGTGTGTGTGTGTGTGTGTGTGTGTGTGTGTGTGTGTGTGTGTGTGTGTGTGTGTGTGTGTCTGCCTGCCTGCTTGGGTGTGTATGTGTGTGTGTGTGCGTGTGTGCATGTGTGTGTGTGTGTGGTGGGAGTCGTGACCCAGTTTAGACTATGCAGATCAGGCAGGCTGGGGGAGTCTCAGGAGCAGGGGCTCCAGTGTTTGTGACAAAGCGCATCCTCTCCTACTTCTGTTTTAATTTGTTAGTTTATGTTTTGAAGGAAGAAACCAACGCACACAAGAGGTTTCGAGGTGCAGGTAGATCATTTTTTTTAGAAGATACCGCACACTCTTGTCCATCGTGCTGCAAAAACGAAAAAACTTGAGAAAGGCCATACGGGCCGAAACGTTGTTTTCTTAATAAATTGCAGCAAGATGCACAAGAGTGTGCGGTATCTTATTTTGTTAGTTTGTCAGAAGCTGACTGAATGCCTCCACAGTACACAAGGAATAAATCAGTGAAGCCCAGAACCCAAAAATCGCATTAAAATTTAAATAGCCATGAAGCGCGATGACGTCGTTATTGCTTACACAACATGAGATAGCCCCAGTTATTGTCACCATGCCCATGCTATTTGGCTACCTCTATCTATCAAACAGATATTGCTGATTCATTGTTACTTGATAAAAACGTGATGTTGTATTCCTGTGACTTATTGTATCCTGAACAGAAACACAAACACAAACAACAGCCAGTTTTTGAAAAGACAAACTACCTAGCAGTGAACAGAGCAGCTGTCAGCTTTGACTGGGCCCAGGGCAGAGGCATCTAAAAGGGCGTCCTCCACCAACCAATGGACACAATGTCATAGGGTCCCAATTCAAAATAATAAAAAATGTGAATTCTGAAATATTATAAATACTATTAGTATATATAAATGAAATATTATATTTGGTTTTGTTCTGTATTTAGCCACATATTCAGGTAGTCTCCCATTGTAGAAAATGAAGACATGACACAATGTTTTCTTAATAAGACTTAGTGTGTGTAATAGTGGACTGGTGGAACTGGAATCCCACCATCAAATCCGAGATTGAACAATTTGACAACTACTGGTTTCATGGGAGGTGCTACTGAACCTTTTTTTTAAAGGTTGGAAAACATATCAGTTCCTTTGTTTTTTTTTGGCATACTTGTTTGTATGATTCGTGAGTAATAATAATATTTTTAAAAGTCAGAAAAAGGAAAGTATGACGGTAGATAGTCAGGTCAAGAGCAATGCAAGTACTTTCTGAGTTCCCAAAAATATGGGAACTCCTTTCACTTTGTCGGGAAGCAAACAACTATAAGCAAACCAAGGGAGGCGGGTCAACCATGCCATTTGGGAAATGTTAATTGTTATGCTCTTGGTCAGACTAAGTCTCAAAGAGATGATAATCAGGCTAGAAGGCTGAAACTTACTGCACTTTCTGGTAGGGGATCTCCTTAAGCTGTTCCTCTGTGAGGCCTTGGGGATCCACCAGCTCCTTCCTGCACACACACACACACACACGCACGCACGCACGCACGCACGCACGCACGCACGCACGCACGCACGCACGCGCGCACACACACACACACACACACACACACACACACATGCATGCACATGCGCACACGCGCACACACACGCGCATGCACACGCACACACACACACACACACACACACACACACACACACACACACACACACACACACACACACACACACACACACACACACACACACACACACACACAGCATGGCAGACATTTTAGATAAAAGCCTCATGGTTTGATATTTTCACCATCAACCACTCATTTGCACAAGTGTTACAAATACTGTAAATCAATCAGCTTCTTCTTGAACAGACACAGCGGATATTTTAGGTTACAATGGCATGGGTTGATATTTTCATCATACATCTGTACTCATGTGTAGCCTAATTTCTGTGGGCCATTTTAGACTTCAACATTTTAGACTTCAACATCAACAACTGATAATTTTAACAAGAATGTGTAGTCTTTAGTGCATTCATTGTTACCCTGTGAGAAGAGGACCCATAAAGTCGACAATGCAGGATGCCATGTCTAGCCAACATGGTAAATATGGCAGCAGGGTTATAATGTCTGCTTTAAAGGGACACTGTGTGAGATTTTTAGTTGTTTATTTCCAGAATTCATGCTGCCCATTCACTAATGTTACCTTTTTCATGAATACTTACCACCAGCATCAAATTCTAAGTATTCATTATGACTGGAAAAATTGCACTTTTCATACATGAAAAGGGGGATCTTCTCCATGGTCCGCCATTTTGAATTTCCAAAAAATAGCCGTTTTTAGCTGCAAAAATGACTGTATTTGGACCATACTAGATAATATGTGTTTAATACTTAGTAAATTTTCATGTAAAGATCAAATTTGGCAATAGGCAGCCCAGTTTCAATAATTTCAATAGTTGCAGTACATTTTTTTGACCATTTCCTGCACAGTGTCCCTTTAAATAACCTTGTCTCCTGATAGAAGAAATTGACATGTATTTCTGTATTGTACGTGAACGCCAAAAGTTCATAGCTGTTACGTACTGGATATGTTTCCACAACTGCTCCTTGGCCTGCACATCTGGGCTTCTCCTGTAAGCAAACAGAAACAGGGACATTTAAAACAAAAGCATCTATAAAACAGGTTCCTGTTTGTCTTATAAGGATGTCCTGACTACGGGAGATTTTCCAGACTATGCTCAATCTGTGAGATGTGCCTTGTACATTAGACTACCATGACAGAAAACTTTAACTCCCAGGTTCACGATATCCACTAAAATGCAAAAGTTTTATATTCACCGGTATTGTATTTCAATCGGCATAATACAGAGCTATAAATCTGCAAGATGTCATTCCTATTCACTGACTATTCATTCATTTCTTTTCTACGTCGATAACGAGGACCAGAAGACTGAGCTACAATCTGCTTACAATCGTGAGCGGTGTCTGGGGTAACAGTATTCTATCGCCCTGCATTGTTTTCTATTCCAAGAAAGGATGAGAGAATACGGAGAAGATTAGGGATAGAGCTTGAAAGTCCCGCCCCTTAGTTCCGCATTTCACGGGACCTAAGCTGACCATCTAACAACATGGTAGCGAGTAAATATCTTCTGATCTCGGTCATTATATGCGCTGGTCTACAAATATGCTGTTTAAGAGGCTAGATGAAGATTATTTGTACAGAAGTATCAATGTTCTGATCCGAGGCCGTCTGCATGAAAAATGTGAGGAAACACAGCTTTCTAAAAAGTTTGGGGGTTCGTACGAAAAATTAAACAAAAATATCAGAAACAACATATGTGGAGCTCGTGGCACAACTCGAAGGGGATCGAAATATAATTTTAATACCGCCATTGGATTACATGCTAGGATTTTCGGCAAAAAACGCTATTGAGGTCCCATGAAATCGGGGGAAGTGACGTCACTTTCAAGCTCTATACACGTACGATCGGGAGCGGTGTCTGGAGCGGCGGTGGTTGGGGTCGTGGCTCTTCTCCTTCTGACGCCGCTGAACCGCCTCCCACTGCGGCCCCGAGTCCACCATCTCATTCTCCTGACGGGACCTACAGCGCACACGCACACACACGCATGCGTGCACACACACACATGCACACGCACACACGTACACACGCAAGCACGCGCACGCACACACACACACACACACACACGCAGGCGTGCACACACACACATATACACACACACACACACACACTCACGCAAGCACGCGCACGCACACACACACACGCGCGCGCAAGCATGCGCTCGCACACACACCCACGCACGTACGCACGCACGCACGCACACGCACACACACTCACACACACACACACACACACGCAGGCGTGCACACACACGCACACGCATGCACACACACACGTGCACACACACACACACACACACACACATGCACACACACACGCAAGCACGCGCACGCACACAC
>NC_085868.1:13837312-13842312 GCF_034702125.1 Engraulis encrasicolus | reverse complement strand
TCAGCCTACACAACAGAAGTCAGCCTCCACAACAGAAGTCAGCCTCTGCATTTAACCAATCGATCACAGACGAAGGGAGGGGTCAGCCATGATGCGCAGGCCAGGGTGTGAGGGCCTAATAACCAGGACACCTCAGCCAGGTGGCTGCCAGAATGGAGGAGGAGAGTGCAGGTTGGTCAATCACTGTCATTCCCCACCAGCTTGGTTGCACTCTGATGAAGGACGGTTAGTCCAAAATATTAATATTAAATATTTGGGAGCATTTAACAGTGTTGCGGACCTTTATTTTCTTTTAATTCCCCACCAGCTCACAGTAAAAAATGCTGTGTTAATTCAACACTTAGAGAGTATAGTGGCCTCGATTAGCAGCACTCTGTTAACAAGCACAATGGGCCATAGCCCACACAGATGTTAGTCTCAACAGCTGGGACCAAATACACTCTCGACGATGTTAAATCAACTCCCTAAGTGTTGAATCAACACAACATTTTTTTTTCACTGTGCACCTGCCAAGAATGGAACCTGTGACCCTTACACTCCAACGTCCCATTCCTCAACCTGCTGACCCGTGACTGCCCTCTCTCTGGTTCCGCTGAAGCAGATCCTCCAAAAATACTCCAGACAACTCCAGCAGTTCACCCTCAGCAGCACCTGCTACTTATTTCTGTGTCACCTTCTCCTCCTCCTCTCTAGTCATCTTTTACTTCAGGCTGTTAGACAGAACTGGAGCATGGTTTCAAATGGTGATCGACACCCTGGGTACACTGCACGCTAAAAATACGTACTGCACCACATCCCCTTGCCCGATCCACCTTATTAGCTACAGTTAGGCCTATAATATATGGAAGCAGTTGCTAGTGCTAAATCATTAAGAAGAGCTATGGGCAGCCTCACAGGAACTAGCAAACCGGAAATCCTGTGAGAGCACGAAAAATGTTGAAATGGGTACTTGGCATGATAATAGGGTGGATCCTTGGCTAAGAATATTGTAGAACAGGCGATGTCAACAATTAACTTCCACACCTAGTTGAAGAAGAATGAACTCCTCTCATCTGCCTGGCAAATGGTGCATAGTGTCAACCTGTTTCTGTTTCTGAAACCACATAACATTTTTGGCAATTATTCTGGCCTTTGTCTTCAAACCGTTCTACCATGTTTCCTTAGGACTAAAAACCTCTACTAAAGGAATAAGCATGTGAAAAATATGGATGGTGTGTGTGTGTGTGTGTGTGTGTGTGTGTGTGTGTGTGTGTGTGTGTGTGTGTGTGTGTGTGTGTGTCTGTGTATGTGTATGTGTGTGTGTGTGTGTGTGTGTGTGTGTGTGTGTGTGTGTGTGTGTGTGTGTGTGTGTGTGTGTGTGTGTGTGTGCACGTGTATACGCGCAAGCTAATGAGATAGTATAAGTAGGGCACGGCAGGCCTCGCTGTTTGCTGTTCCTATTTTCATAGATCACGGCTTCTCACTCCTCGATGTTTGGTTCATTATCATACAACTGGGTGGAGATGAGCCCAGCGTCTGTGTAAACATTGTGAAGTGAGCCGACATAACTAAACAGCTCGCATCAGACAGATACTCCTGTCTGTGGCTCTCCTGGGAGACTCCTACAGCACCGTGTGTGAGATAGCACTGCTTCCCCTTCCTCTCCTGGGGCCGAAGCTTACAGGTTTAAGGTGCTGTCAATCAAAGGGTTGGGTGGGGGCTTTGAAACGCGATTGTTCCACTGCAAGAGTGGGGGCGGGAAGTAAATCCCGGTTAATTCCTGTGGCGCGGGCCCTTCTTACCTCAACTCACTCTCTTTCCTTTGCATTCTCTGTCTCTCTCAGCTGCGGCCAGACTCTCTCTCTTTCTCTTTCTCTCTCTCTCTCTCTCTCTCTCTCTCTCTCTCTCTCTCTCTCTCTCTCTCTCTCTCTCTCTCTCTCTCTCTCTCTCTCTCTCTCTCTCTCTCTGTCTCTGTCTCTCTCTCGCTCTCTCTCTGAGGATTAGGGGATCTTCAGCCGGGACTTATATTATTGATCACTGCCTGGAAAGCAAATCCAGACAGCAGGTATAATCAACATCATTGTCTGCCTCTGCCTGCCCTGTGCATCAGGTGCAGTACCAGGGAATGTTCTGGAAGATAAGAGAGAGTTCCCTGGGGAAATCAATCATGGGTGACACATTAGGTTAGGATGTAAAGCTTGAGTTTTGAGTTGTGTGATATTTAGGTGACATGGTGTTGACATTTGGGTATAGTGTGGAAGGATGAACAGCTGACACAATCAAAATGAACAGCTGAAATACCGCACTCTCTCTTAGGAACAAGATCAATGCAAATGTATGAAACGTCTGAGCGTATGATACATTATCGTCTCTCCTCCTGCTTTTACTTCCTTTGGTCTTTTACTTTGGTCTTGATTTACTGGACTGTATTTTAGCTCAGCCTGATCTCCAAAAATTCTGTGCTCCTGGACACGGATGTAAAGGACACGAAATCCGTGTCCAGGAGCACGGAATTTGTTTTCTGTGAGGGGCACAAAGAAGTGCTTTCTATATTCCCACCGCACTGTGTTAACTCTATCATTAGAAAATACATACCAAATGCTAATTCGAAACAAAATAATGCTATAGCAATTTAAGATGTGCCCTGACCAAAATATTCCCTAACCTTAACCTGTCATTAAAGACATATTTTTGAAAAATGCCTTTTCCAGTTGGTTGATAGGCTATCAAATTCATATAATGAATGAAAGAATACTAGCCGTGCCCAGACCAAATAGTCCAGCGGATGGGTGATTTGATCGTGCACTTTTGAGTAAAAGCATGAAAATCGGTACACATATCCTTCTTGATATGCTGATTAATGTTAGCGTTGGAAGCGTCGCGAAAAATGCATCGTTTTCAAGATGGCCGCCAAATCCAATATGGCCGACCCATATTAATGAACATACCTGACACTTTGTAGTAAAAGCATGAAAATCGGTACACATAACCTTCTTGATATGCTGATTAACATTAGCATTGGAGGCGTCATGAAAAATTTATTAATTTTCAAGATGGCCGCCAAATCCAATATGGCCAATTCATATTTATGAATCTACCTATCTACCTAACACTTGGTAGTAAAGGCATGAAAATCGGTACACATATCCTTCTTGATATGCTGATTAAGTTTAGCGTTGGAGGCGTTGCGCAAAATTCATCGTTTTCAAGATGGCCGCCAAATCCAATAAGACCGACCCATATTAATGAATCTACCTGAGACTTGGTATTAAAAGCATGAAAATCGGTCCACATATCCTTCTTGATATTCTGATTAACATTAGCATGGAGGAGTCACAAAAAAGTCGTCGTTTTCAAGATGGCCGCCAAATCCAATATGACCAACCCATATTAATGAATCTACTTGACACTTGGTGGTAAAAGCATGAAAATCGGTACACATGTCCTTGATATGCTGATTAATAATAGCATTGGAGGCGTCGCGGGAAAAAAAACATTGTTTTCAAGATGGCCGCCAAATCAAATATGGCCAGCCCATATTAACTACCTGGTAATTTGTGGTAAAAGCATGACAATTGGTACACATAGTTACTTCTTTACATTAGATGCTTATTCATATTAGGGGCCATGAACAAAAATCAAATATGACTGACCCATATTACAATACAATATATTGCAATATGTATTTATGTAGCACAGTATCACAACTATGAAGTTTACTTAAAGCGCTTTGAAAAAAGACACACGCATACGTACACATTCACACACCAGCTGTGCACAGTGTGCAGACTGCCGTACGGCACTGGTTGTCACGCGAGACACAGACACAGATACAGACACAGACACAGACACAGACCAAATCTTCACATCATTATCCTGGTCTAGAAATGAATCCTAATACTGTACATGTAAACTTTTCACTCAAGTTATATTTTACATACCCTGAGTTGACTTTTTGATGGCCATCATGTTCCAACTGTGCCATTCACCATTTATTCAAAGTTTATGTCAATCTTTTAATTAGGCATTATTGGCAGTTTGATTGATGTTGGCCATAGTATATACCATAACCTGTGAAATCCTACTACTTTACACAATTGTTCTGATCTGAAATGTAGCATGGATTCCATCCCTCAGTGAGGGTACCAGATCTTGGGGTGCAATCAGGAGAAAGAGTAGGGGTGTAAAAGCGATGGCTGCAGTTTGTTTGAATAGATACAACTGACATGATTGGATATGGGCTACACATAAGCCAAATACCACATTCTTAACGACCTATAAACTGCCATGGGCAATCGTAAATCCCAACTTTACTATGAGAAATTGCATAACCACCAGATTATATCACTTGTGAGATCAACTTGTGTTAACCAGGCAAGATATAAGCTTACCATACAACTTGCATTGGGTGCAGGATTGCAGTTTGTTTGAAAACCTTGTGCAGCTAGAAGTAGTCATCAACAATTAGTTTCTTTGAAGTAAGCAATCATAAAAATGTCCATGAATTAACAAATCAAGTTGACTTTCTGTCTAGCAATCTTGAAATCCTGGCCCTTTTGGAATTTGTACAAAGCCTATGCAGTTATCACTAAGCGCTAGAGGTGCTGTACATCCCACAAGCCCCTCAAAAGTCTTGGATTTGTACATAACGCTACTGCCGTATTACCTATTTGAGGCCTCAAGAATGCAATCAGTGTACCGATTGAAGAGTATTAGCAGAGAACATTTCATACATATCTGTCCATCTGTACAAAACCTATAATGCAAACAAAGTCAACAATCTTCAAAGTGTAAGGCTTTAACACTTCAATTCATGTACCTATTATAGAGTGGTAGAACACAAGAGGTGGTGCAAACTCTTGCACCTATTCTAAAGTTATCACATTGCAGAAAATAATCTATTGTGGTGGTGGCAGACACAGTTTGGGCAAAACCATAACATATGCATCACTTCATTTGATAACGTGCCAATAATGTTTAATCATTTTCAATGGTATTTTGTGAGTGTTAATTATATGCAA
>NC_085868.1:13829812-13832312 GCF_034702125.1 Engraulis encrasicolus | reverse complement strand
CAGACCCTCAATGCCCCCTACAACCCCCATCCCCCACCCCACTCGCACACACACACCTTTACTGGTAGAGTCTATCTAAAAATAAATATCTACACGTTTTCTACCTACTAAACTCTACTCTAAAATATAGAAAATACCAGATAATCACTAAATGTTGTTAGGTGTGAGAATGTGACGATACAGCATTAACGTGAAAGCACAGGAAGCCGTTCACTACTAAGAATAAAAATGTCTTGCCGTGTGTTTTACCCATCTTCAGATCCTCTCTCTGATCTAACGCACTCTACGTACCTGTTTGAACCCATCACATTATTAAATCATAACGCTTCTGCCAAGTTGAATTAAGGTCAGTAAAGTGAGCGCTGTAAGATCAATGAAGCAGCTAGACTGATGGACTAATATGTGATGATGCAATGTCGCTGGGGGTAAGAGCAATTCATACATAATATCAACAAAGATAAAGGCCTTCAATTAAAAGAGTAACAATAATTCCTCAAACTTTTGGACGAGGAGCACGGAACCGCTCCTGTACTTCCTGCCTATTAGCGCAGGACCACTGCCAGCTCGGATTGAAGACTCGAATACAATAAAACCGAGCGACGTATCGTCATGTTGTGACAACACAGCTTTGTTTCTATGCCAGCGCTGCGGGGGTAGAGGTGAGGTGAGAGTGTTTAAGTGCTAAAGGTGCCTGCGGAGGTGAGAACTACTGAGGTAACTTACTGAGGCAGCGTGGGGGTAATTTGGCGAGCTAGCGTGTAATTAGCGGGAGGGGATTTGGTTCCAGACCATAGGAGGCAACCCGAGTTCACCTGAACACACCTGCTAGAGGCTGACGCTGACACTTTCAATCATGTGTTTATTGTTACAACGTGTTTCAAGTTAGACACTCAAGAGTGAGTTATAGGCATTGTTTATGAAATGGACAAAAAAACGAATCCATAAATCCACATGTCCTGCATGACAGAGGCGTCAGACTTATTTCGGCTCAGGGGCCACATACAGTCAATTTGATCGCAAGTGGACCATTCACGTAATTAAAACGTTTGCTTCATATCGGAATCGCATTGCTATTCTATCATCTCGAGGTGAATGTCAGCAGGCATTGTGTATCAGGAGCATTGACTGTAAATGGCAAGCAAAAAAGGCAAATTCGTTCTCAAATATTGAATCCAGAAGTGTCAGATTCGTGAAGCACCTTTGTAATGGGTTAGTTATTTACTCCCTCTTTGACATTCTTAGCTTTTTTCAAGTCTGGGGCTGTGTTAAACCATCTGGCAGGCTGCATCCGGCCCCTGGGCCTTATGGTTGACACCCCTGCAGTGTGCTATGTGTTGAACCCTTGTGTTAAACTGCTTTATGACACTAAATATGAGATGCAGTATATAACAGTTTACAGTCGTGGCACTACCCTACTACGACAAAAATAAGCATATACACAGGGACTGAAACTGACAAATTTGCTTCAAAACTCAAGTTGATATAAAGTCAGTTGTATTGCCCCTGGCTTTGTAGACACTATAGGCCAGGGACTGTGGCGATGGCTTTAGGCCTTTCACTCTTAAGGAATTACATTTAAGCTCATTGGCCTTTAACCTTGGGGATTAGTGTATTTGACTGAGGGGGAAAACCCCCCATTGGGAAGCATAATCAGTCTGGGAAATGGAAGGAGATTAGGGGGATCCCACTAACTTCCTACTCATAGAAATATGCTAACGCAAGCTCTGCTAATGCAAGTATACTGCTAAACACAATATATCACTAATGCATGTCCCAAGCTGACCCGAGCAAACTTACAGAAGTATACCAACACAAAGAACATATTAGCCAAGAACACAAGGTAATCCATTCAGAACATAACAGCAAAACATCTTTGAAATAGCCTTCTGTATGATGTCACCGTAATGTGTTTCTTTTGTTGCAAGAATGAAAAGAACAAGTATGCTGTGTTAAGCCGTAATTAAAACACAAACGATTAGTGACTATGGTACAGTGGTGGATTTTGGCTAACCAGCTGCTGTGTAAGACTGTTGCTAGGTAACAGAGCCCAGAGACCAGAGAAAAAAGCCCAAATCATTGAACATGACTTGAAACACAGTTGAAACCCTTCAGAACCTTGTGGTGAAAAAAAAAACATTTCTGCAATGTCATATTTTTCATCCATGGTAAGATCCGTTTGAAGACAAGATGAGTCAAAGGCTGCAACCCACTCACAAAAGTCTGATTAAAAAACACCACAAATAAGAGAGATGGCATATTAAAAATGTATTGTACGCCCATATTATAGGACATTGAAAACTTTAAAAAAAAATGTTATAGGACATTGTGTCAGTTGGCATACTACTATAGCCTTCAACAGTCAGTAAATAACCACGGTTAAGCCTACTACTAATAGAGCTGGGATATTATGAGCCGTATGGAGCCTCCATGTGCAGGCATCTAGTGCAGCGACTAAATTGTAACATCTGATTGTACATACGTTATGGAGTCTCGGGAACTA
>NC_085868.1:13819812-13824812 GCF_034702125.1 Engraulis encrasicolus | reverse complement strand
AAAATGAATTGATGTTACATGTTTCATGAGGAGGCAAACTGTTGGTGAAGACTGTTTTATGTATTACTGTATTTTCATGCTTATTAGATCAGCAACTTGAGACTATGTGTCACACTGCTCACAAATCAGTACAGAATCTGTCTCCCTCATCTTCATCAGACTGGTAGCTTAAATAACAAACACATTTTTAACACCAAACAACTAAGTCAAGATGTAGTAAGACCCTATTGCTGACTAAAACATAGTCCTTCATTCCCCTGGGGATAAATGAAATATGTCCATACAAATGATATCAGTCCACTGACCACTGCTGTGCATCAAGAACAACTCAGTAACGAGCCAAAACTGTTCAGAGCTCAGCTGCTGTGTGCCACGTGCAATGTGGGTATGTAGGCTACTGTATCTGGACTTTGACCTGGCATTTGTGTAATGCTGAATTTCATGTTGGTATTCTGGAATTCTGGAATTTCTGTCTCTCTGAACCATCAAAAATAAAATAAAAACTATATTGAACAAAACATGCTTACGGTAAGCCTTACTATTTTTGGGCAAAATGTCTACAGAGCACTGAAGTTGCAGATGAATGTGGGTATGTATCTGAACTTTGGCCTGGTATTTGGGTAATGCTGAATTTCATGTTGGAATTGTGGAATTTCTGTCCCTCTGAACCTTGAAATGTTGATCAAAACATGCTTACGGTAAGCCTTATTATTTTTTGGGCAAAATGTCTACAGCAGGGGTTCCCACCCTTTTCCAATGTGGGGCCCACTCGAAATTGTCACAAATGTTCAGGGCCCACTTCTGACCCAATAAAGAATAAAACTCAAATAAATCAATAGCAACACATACCAAAATATGATTATAATTTGTAGAAAATGATTTCAAGGCCCACTTGGAATACCTTCAGGGCCCACCAGTGTGCCCCGGCCCATAGGTTGAAAATCACTGGTCTACAGAACACTGAAGGTGCAGATGAATAGTCTGCAACACTTCAAAAGGTTCAGGCTGAGGCATGTGTGTTTCCTCCTGCGCTTTAATGAGTCCAGTTATCCTTTAAATATTCCTCATTAACGCAGCGCCTTAGAACTATGCAAAGTAGTCACATCCATTCACATTTCTACCACATAAAGTAGAATTTGTTGCACAAAAGCATCACCTCATACAAAAGCAATACTTCCTTTGATAGAAGCAGTGGATATGTTAACTTTCATACTTGAAGGCATCTTGTGATAAACTGCATACACGTATACACGTAAACTGCATGTTACTGACTGCACAATAATTGCTCCACTCTGACATCATTTCACGTTAAAAGGCTGTAATTTCATAGTTTCACAAATAATGTAACATAAAAGCATCACCACCATTATAAAACATGTTTGACTGGACAGTGTGATAACTTTAAAGGCACTTCTCCAGTGTTGTGTAGTTGCACTGTGTCTTTCTTTGTATCACAGAGCCATATACAGTATATCAATAGGTAAAACCAATCTCTAGTAAGCAACCACTGGCAATCACATAGTTCTTCTTCTCCTCTGCACCTCCCCACAGACGGCCCCAGTCGACAGAACCGTTTCCCATTGGTTTCCTCTCCCTCCCTCTCACCCCTGCCAGCCTTCCTGCATCCTGCTCCTGGACCCCCGGGTCACACGAGGATTACCAGCCGCCTACCTCCCATAACCCCAACACCCTCATCACCACCCACCCACCCACCTCCTCCACAATCAGCCGATCAACCTGGATCTAGAGAGGCCTACGAGGCTCCGTGGGGACAACACCCCCACCCTCCACAATCAGCCGCTGAACCTGGATCTACCGGGGCCTATGGGGCTCTATGGGGCCAAGCCCTCTAAAACCCCTTCTGATTAAAGCAACACCCGGGGCGGCTCACGGGAGAGAGAGGAGAGGAGAGGAGAGGAGAGGAGAGGAGAGGAGAGGAGAGAAGAAGAGAGGAGAGGAGAGGAGAGGAGAGGAAAGGGGAGGAGAGGGGAGGAGAGGAGAGGAGAGGAGAGGAGAGGGCAGGAGAGGAGAGGAGAGGAGAGGAGAGGAGAGGAGAGGAGAGGAGAGGAGAGGAGAGGAGAGGACTGGCTGCTTGGGTGTGCCTTGCCTTACGAGAACTAGGTATAAGACCCTTTCTTTTTTGTGGTGAAGTTTTGACAGAAAAAGAGACAGAGAAAGGGGAGAGAGGGAGAGAGAGAGTGACAGACAGACAGACAGAGAGAAATGGGAGAGAGAGAGAGAGAGAGAGAGAGAGAGAGAGAGAGAGAGAGAGAGAGAGAGAGAGAGAGGGAGAGAAAGAGAAAAAGAGAAGAGAGAATGAAAATTAGAACAAGAACAAGAATGCAAGAGAACAAGAACAAGAACAGACAGAAAGAAAGAAAGAAAGAAAGAAAGAAAGAAAGAAAGAAAGAAAGAAAGAAAGAAAGAAAGGAAGAGGGGAATGTCTGCAGTGCATTCATTAGCCAGAGCTTTTCTGTGGTAGGTCTGTCTGAGCCAAAGCTTTCTCATCGTGGAAAGCGAAATGAGAGCTAGCCTCACGTCAGACGACGAGCAGTCAAACACGGGCTGACATAACTTGGCAACTCCTGCACTGCAATTTCACAGTGGCGCTCCAAATTACGGCTCATCATCAAGCTTTACAAGTCACAGCAACACTGTAATACGATCATCCACTGCAGTTTGTACATGGGTGTTAAGCGCTAAAAGACAGTTTATACAACTGAAAACACAAGCCTCATGTTCATCAATTGTCAATTGTATGATACAAACTGTACTAATGTGATGTATTGAAAGTGACAAGAACGTCATCAAATTACACCCTAGTCCATGTCATCCACAGTTTGTATACAGGTGTTAATGTTGAAAGACTCATGTTCATCATTTATTGATTGATTGGGGCTTGTCTTGGGTATAGGTAATGTTTAAGAACCGCTGCCCTAGTCCATAACACATAAGATCATTTTCAATTATTAATTGGGATATTTGAATTAAAAGAAACAGATTTTTTTTTTTTTGGAAGGTAACAAAAACTGACTGACACGTTTCGACCCTGAGGTCGTGTGCGTGTAGGGTTTTCCCTCGCCCTGAGGGTTATACGTGACGTAGTTTATTGTTTGCTGTAAATTTAGAGATGGTGTAATTACAGAGGAACTGTGTTACTAGGGGGCAGCAGTGGCCTTATGATTACAGAAGGTCTTTGAATCAGAGGGTCGCAGGTCGCAGGTTCGAATCCCACCCTTACCAGTGTGAAGAGTGTGTGTCCCTACCCCCTTCATACATGACAGTAAGACACCTGACATCATATTTCTCGAGGGGCTGTAACCAATAGCCTGTAATAACTGAAAGACAAAAGTGTCAGCTAAGTGTGATGTAATAATAGGGTGCAAGTCAGTTCTCGCCTCTGTTCCTGTCCTCTGTCGTTGTTGTCAACTGGGGTTAAAGTCTATCTTATATTGAACATGCATGTAATATATTTAAAACACAAATGTGATCTATCTGACAAATAACACTTGCTGTCAAACCAAACATAGACAAACGTCCTCATGTCAGAAGGCTTACGTTTTTATATCATATTTAATGTCATATTTGCATATCATATTTGTAATTTGAATGTTAAATGAAAGTCCAATATAACACTGACTTTACGCAAGCCGACAACAAGGACAGAGGACAGAGGAAAGGATGCAAGTTTGGAGAGATGACTCGTACCCACAATAATCCCGTCAAGAGAAGTGGCTCACCTGAAGAAGGTGTGGTGCTCCACACAGCATTTCCAAAGGTTTTTACAGGCCGTCTTATTCGGAGACTCAAAGACGTAGGATGTTTCTTGGCACTGGGAGGAAAAGAGATTTAAAACGAATTTATTGGACTTCACCACCAATTCATAACATACGATATTTTCCCAACAACAGGAAAAAGAGAAAAGAGACAACCACGTGTGCACACGCACACAAGCACGCACACACACACACACACAAGAAAATGTTATGATTTGCTTGAACATAACTTCAGCACCTAAGTAATTGAGCATTGTCTTTGGTTGCTTGGCACTTCAGATCATCTCAACAAAGTGCCTTTGTATAATCGGCATCAGGTAGGCTGAAGCCCGTTTGGAAAACCTTTTGACGTCAATACCCAGAATCCTTCATTGGCATGGGCATGTTCATCCATCTCTTTATACCGGCACGTGCACGTGTACGGGAGACTAAACATGCTTTCAATGGGATTTCATCAGCAACAGTCAGACAGAAACAGACTGACAGATACTTTCATCTCTTGTATGGGATACTTAACAGTAGTCTATGGTTGAATGTGAAATGTTCATTTGTGCGCTGCATAGCATACTAAGTAGGGAGCAAAACAGTGCAACTTCTATCCTATGAAGGGTACATGACTATAAAGGAAAATGAGTTAGCATGTCAACTACCGGTATATACAGTGGCTTCAAAAAGTCTACACACCCCTCTTCAAATGTCAAATGTTCAAATGTCATTTTTTATGATGTAAAAAAAACAACAGAAATGCAAATAAATTCACAGCTTTTTCCACCTTCAATCTAAACTATTAACCTGTACAATGCAATTGAGAAACAAGCATAAAGCTTTAAAGGTAAACAATAGAAAATAAAAAACTTCAATTAACATGGTTGCATAAATATACACACCCTGAAATTAATACTTAGTTGCAGCACCTTTGGCTTGTCTGGGCCAATCCAAAACCTTAATCTTATTCCGGTGAAGCCATTCTTTTGTAGACTTAGGCGTGTGCTTGGAGAAATTGTCGTTCTGAAAGATTAGTTCCTCTGCATCTTCACCTTTCTACCAGGGGGCCGAAGGTTTTGTGCCACTACCACGGCCCCTGTGGAAATTTTCATAATTCTCTCCTCCATAATGAAGGCCCCAGTTACAGCTGAAGAAAAACAGCACAAAAGAACAATGCTGCCACCACCATACTTCATGTTAGGTATGGTGTTATTGCGGTGATGTTTTGTGCCAAATATA
>NC_085868.1:13807312-13814812 GCF_034702125.1 Engraulis encrasicolus | reverse complement strand
CTGGTTCTCGTTTTTATGCAAAGCCCCTTCTCTCTGAGTCCGCCCCACAGTACCACCGTGAACCCCCCTAGCGGCCCCGACTCAGTTTGGGAACCACTGATGTATGGTATGCATGCATGCTTGGTTGTGTGCTATACTCACAAAGACTGGGTGAAGGTCGACTCCATACATTTCCAGTGTTTTGGCGATGGCTAAATAATTGAGTTCTGCTTCGGCAGGAACCTGACCCCTGAGGAAAGAGAGGTGATCTCATTACTGGGCCGCACAGAGATGGCATCTGGCGAGCCAATGAAATGTGTGTGTACACATTCACACACACGTTCATGCACACGCACGCATGCACGCACGCACGCACGCACGCACGCACGCACGCACACACACACCACAGTGCATGTACAATACACATACTCAAGCTCATAAAGAACACACCTGTTCCAACAAAAAACATCCAAACACACACAAAGGTCTCTCTCTCTCTCTCTCTCTCTCTCTCTCTCTCTCTCTCTCTCTCTCTCTCTCTCTCTCTCTCTCTCTCTCTCTCTCTCTCACACACACACACACACACACACGCTCATCAGTAAGTCATTAGTAGCAGAGCAATTACAGCGGCAGAGTAGTTTCACACATAATTCAGACAGACGACAGAGCCTCCTCTCCTCTCCTCTCCTCTCCTGCCCTCTCCTCTCCTCTCCTCTCCTCTCCTGCCCTCTCCTCTCCTGCCCTCTCCTCTCCTGCCCTCTCCTCTCCTCTCCTCTCTTCTCCTACCCTCTCCTCTCCTCTCCTCTCCTCTCCTGCCCTCTCCTGCCTTCTCCTCTCCTGCCTTCTCCTCTCCTCTCCTCTCCTCTCCTCTCCTCTCCTCTCCTCCTCTCCTCTCCTGCCACATCTCTTCTCCCCTCCTCTCCTCCTCTGCTGTCCTCTCCTCCTCTCCTCTCTTCTCCTCATCTCCTTTCCTCCCCTCTCCTCTCCTCTCCTCTTGCCTGGGGACACAAGCCACTTAGGAGACCAAAAGACAATCACAGCCTGATTGGACGACCCTAATTGCCATAGAGTCACACATTTAGTGCAGTGCATGCATCTGTGTCACTGCCACCTGCATCCTTTTATACATGCACTTCATTTACAAAGTCTTTTCTCAAGCTCTTGTGTGTGTGTGTGTGTGTGTGTGTGTGTGTGTGTGTGTGTGTGTGTGTGTGTGTGTGTGTGTGTGTGTGTGTGTGTGTGTGTGTGTGTGTGTGTGTGTGTGTGTGTGTGTGTGTGTGTGTGTGTGTGTGTGTGAGACAGGATATTTCCATGAGAGAGGCACTGGGGTACGATTGGACAACTAGAATGCACAGCCATCTCTCCATTCACTTACATTGCTCTTTTATACACATGAACAAACTAAACAACAAACCAACCAACTTTAACCTGGTTACCCACTAGTGGCACAACTAAACTGGGTTAAACATGGGCGGGTCAGGAAAATAACACAGCCAGTAAGATAGAAATGAATCACAATGAAATTATTGGAGGTTATAGTGCCTGGTGTTGATAATTGGCGTGTCATAACCCTTGTACCCCTTGATTTATGGTAGGGCCACCGGCTATGCAGCACTGCACCTCCCTATCCTCAGAAGTTTATATGGAAGGCTCTTCAAGCCTGAAAACAAGGCTGCTTTCCTCTTTCCTTCACACACACACTCTTTTTACAAATGCGTGTCACGCACGCACACACACACACACACACACACACACACACACACACACACACACACACACACACACACACACACACACACACACACACACACACACACACACACACACACACACACAAACACACACACACCATCCCCCCACACACACCTGGGTAAATAGTCTCTATTCAACAGCCCGAAAAAACCCAATGTCTTGACCAAGGTCTTAATCATTAACTCTCAAAAACCCATTTGACTCTTTTTTTACTGCAAACATTTCCTGAATGCCTCAAATTCCTGTGAAGATCATATTTCAGCAAGGCATGGTCAACAGGAGGGTTTGGGGTGGGGGTGGGGGATTTAGTGAGTGACTGGGCCATGCCTGATAACCTCCTCGCACTCCCAAAGCATCCATCTTCTTCTGGCCATCTGCAGAATGGTGTGTGTGTGTGTGTGTGTGTGTGTGTGTGTGTGTGTGTGTGTGTGTGTGTGTGTGTGTGTGTGTGTGTGTGTGTGTGTGTGTGTGTGTGTGTGTGGAGTAACACACTAGCTGTGTCTACAATGTTCGCTTCCTCTAGAGTGCACTAGGTGTGCCTACAATGTGCAACTGGTCATGAAGTTGACATTTCCTGGCATGAGATCTCAAGGCCAAATTATGAAAAAAGACATCCTTTTTGAATTGGACATTACGATTATTCCATACATGGGAGCAAGTCACACCACTGGTGTTGTTTTCACTTAAAAAAATAGTATCTTTGGTGGTTCTTGAACAAATGATCAAACGATTACTTTTTTCCTCTTCTGTTTCACACAGTAATCTTGTTACAAACCAAATCTGTGTCAGTCAGCAATTGTGCACTCTGTACCAGATATTCCATATTAGAGTGCAGTGTGCAGTGTGCAGTGTGCAGTGTGCAGTGTATCTCTAACGACGACATGCATTTCAGCCCACATCCTCCTTCTCCTCCTGGTCCGCTCTATATTTGCCAAGTCATCTATCCATCTTTGCCCTCCTGCAGGAGGGGAGGCAGCAGCAAACCACTAACAAGTGCACCCATCCATTCCTCATTCATTCCCCTGCCTCCATTAAGAACTCCCTACGGACAGCACAGCAGTACGAGGAGGCCGGGGGAAAGAGATCATCGCAAGATGTCCTGTAACAGATGAGGATGGGCCAGGAGAAGAGTGCACTGGATGGGGTGGGGGGGTAAGGGATGGAGAGGAGAGGAGAGCAGAGCAAAGCATAGGAGAGGAGAGGAGAGGAGAGGAGAGGAGAGCAGAGGGGAGGAGAGCAGAGGAGAAGACTATGATGGATCTGGATGAGAATGAAGCCAGAAATACACTGGGTGAAGAAGAACAGAGGAGAGGGGGAGAGAGGAGAGAGAAAAAGAAAGGAGTGCACTAGCAGAAGAGGAGGAGAGAGAGAGAATAAAGGAATACACTGGAGGAGGAGAGAGGACCGTTCCTGTAATGGAGAGCGGAGAGTAGAGGAAGAGGAGGAGAGGGGAGAGGGGGAAAGGGAGCTGGAGGAGGAAGAGGATCATAGTAAATGGGTGGACTAGAGGAGTGTTTCTCAACCTTTTTTTTAGGCAAGGCACCCTTTCAATTCATGAAAAATCTCAAGGCACCACAAACCAACAAATCGTAACAGGGTATCGCATCTGATACCACACAAGCTTTTGGAGACGTCACACAACCTATGTTCGAAGTTGCAGCTTTATCTCAGACAGGCTACGTGTCACCCCTGTTGAGAAACACTGGACTAGAGGAGCAGAGGAGAAGAAAAGGGTGGAATGCATGAGTAGTAATGTACTGGAGGGTTATTCACCACATGCAGGACCCAGGGGAGGTTGCTAAGAGGATGTGGTAGGTGCAGAGATACAGTAGATAGATAGATAGATAGATAGATAGATCAGTGGTGTAGTCTACTTTTTATGGTGGGTATACTGTATATTTGAGCATTTTTTGAAGTGGATATACTGTATGTATTTGTGCCATTCAAAATAATGGATCAATCAATTTTAAGTGGGTATACTGAAATCCCTGAAATTTAGAAGTGGGTATACTCCGTATACCCACATTCTACGTAGACTACACCACTGCTATAGATAGATAGACAGATAGATAGATAGATAGATAGATAGATAGATAGATAGATAGATAGAGAGAGAGAGAGAGAGAGAGAGAGAGAGAGAGAGAGAGAGAGAGAGAGACAGAGACAGAGACAGAGACAGAGATAGCGAGACAGTAAGACAGAGGCAGAGAGACAGAAAGATAGAGGCAGACTGAAAGAGAGAAGAAGAAAAGGAGGCAATACAGAGAAAAAGGAGAGAAAGAGGGAGAAAAAGAAAGAGTGCATGAGAAGTGAGATGTGAAAGGGGCGTGTCAAACCGCGTTGGCTGCGAAGCCGCGGGGCAGTAATGGCCAGGGTTTGAACACAGTCGGCTCACATCAGCATCAAGGCTCCCGCTTCCCCTCACTACAAGACCCAGTACTCATGTCTTGGCTGGGAACACCGCTTTGCTTTACCAGCTTCCCATGTGTATACTAACTAGTAGAAATACAAAGTTAATCCTTGAATGTAATATAGGAAATACTAGATGATTTAAACATTTGTTGTCCTTTCTATGTCTTTATTCAGACAAGATAGTGAAGATGATGATCAAGAATCGGGAAACCAGAAATGGGCAAGGATTGGGAGATGTCCACTGGACAGATTCAAACCTGATTCTCCCCTGGGCAGTTCAGGTCTGCTCATGGTTGTGTGCTTTAACCACATTGCCCACTAGCAGGCCTAGCAGTAGAAAGACTGGTGAAACAAAAACAAACCACCGATGCTGATTTGTTTTTTTTTTAATCTATCTGTTGATTTTCTGTCCTATTCCCTCTAGGCTAGAAGGGGAATGGAAGG
Source organism: Engraulis encrasicolus (assembly GCF_034702125.1). Lineage (NCBI taxonomy): Eukaryota > Metazoa > Chordata > Actinopteri > Clupeiformes > Engraulidae > Engraulis > Engraulis encrasicolus. The sequence continues at coordinate 13,810,225 of NC_085868.1, read as the reverse complement.
AGGACAATGAGGCCGAGAGATGGTGATAAGGAACCAGGCATACGTAGGGACAGATCTGGGGTTGTGATGCCCAGAGCCAATAACATCCACCACTAATACTGCAGATAGCACCTATGCCTCTTACTGTTCTTTCTGATTCAGCCAGTCTGTTTGTCTGTCCATCCATCGCTCTCATCCGTCTTTGTGTTTAGTCATCTGCATTTTCACTCCTCCAACAATAAGACACAGTGGCCTCATCTTGGTGCATTTGGCGTCTTTATTCAGAGAAGACAGTGACTGGCCCTGCCGTGGGCTAACAATTAGGGCACTGGGTTACTACACCGGCGACTCGGGTTCGATTCCAGCCCCGGGTCATTTCCCAATCCATCCCCGTCTCTACCTCTCTACACTCATTTCCTGTCTCTCCTCTTCTGTCCTGTCAAAAATAAAGGCAAAAAAAGCCCTAAAAAATATTTGAAAAAGGAGAAAAAGGTGACGATGGTCAGCGGAACTAGGTGAAATGGTTGAGATTTGAGTCCCACTGGACAGTTCATGCATGTTCATGGTTGGGTGCCTTAGCCAGGACCAGCAGTAGACATATGGGCGAAACAAAAACAGAAAAACTAATCTAATAAACTTGTGGTCTATCTGGTGATTTTCTTGTCCTTTTCCCTCCAGGCTAGTATACGATGGCAAGACAATGATAGAGGTTGTGTGTGTGATAAGAAACCAGGCTGGGATCTGGGGTTGTGATTCCCAAAATCCATTAACATCCTCCACTAATGCTACTGATAGCGCCCATGTCTGTCTGTCTGTCTGTCTGTCTGTCTGTCTGTCTGTGTGTGTGACTGTGTCTGTGTCTGCCTCTCTTTCTCTCTCCCTCTCTCTCTCTCTCTCTCTCTCTCTCTCTCTCTCTCTCTCTCTCTCTCTCTCTCTCTCTCTAGCAATAAGAGTCTCCAGAGGCCATATATAGTGTCCTTGCTTCTTGCTTGTTTATTTCCCCGTTTATCGTTGTTTCTGATTCAGCAAGTCTGCTGTTCACTGCCCCTCCCTCTCATCCGTCTTGGCTTCTGTGCACCATGCCATCTACAGTTTCTCTCCCTCTCCCTGCTTCTCTGTCCGGTATCTATGAGAGGAAAACATTCACACCAAAGTCTACTACACCAATTCCTCCAATTTCTCCGTCTGTCTTTCTCGGGTTGCTTATCTTATGCCTTGCCTCGTCTTCTTCACTCGCCTGTCTTGAAAGTGTTTCTAATCTGGACGTGCTCCTTCTCTCCCCAACCAAATCTCTCTGTCACTCTCTCTCCCTGATTTAACCCAATTTAGCCTAAGGCACCTGAAAAAACAGGCCTGCTAAATGCCTTTTTGGGAAAAGGTGCTAGGCTATATAAAAACCTAACTATCTCAACCTCATAAGAACATAAAAACTTGGAATGAGTTGCATATAATAGCTAAGACCATCCTCTTGCATTAGAATGTGTTCTAAAAAATACAAAAAATATTTAAAAACCCTCAGATCTCAACAGCTCCAGGCGCCTAGGTCAATGCAGCACACGCAGCATCATTGGGTTAAAAAGAAGAAAAAAAATCCAGCCCTCATTTCATTCACTCGCTCCATCACAGGCTACACCTCTCTATCCCCCCATCCCTCTCTCCATTGCCCCAGTGGGAGAGTAATGATCTGCCAGGCTACATGGATGGCGGCGGAGATATTAGAGGAAAGATCTTACAGTATTCCCACTGACCCCCAATCAGTTCCAGGACCTCAGCTCAGCTCGCTAGTTCCCATCATGCACTGCGGCATGCAGGTCTGCATGTGGGAGTAACTAATGAAGCAGTCAAATGGCAGACGCTTTCGGAGAGAGAGAGAGAGAGAGAGAGAGAGAGAGAGAGAGAGAGAGAGAGAGAGAGAGAGAGAGAGAGAGAGAGAGAGAGAGAGATGACATTGAGGGTCAGATTACCAGAAAGAGAAGTGGGGACTGAAAGGAAACAACAGCAAGAGATAAATAATGAGAGAAAGAATTAGGGAGAGACAAAGCGAGTGAGAAAGAAAGACAGAGAGAGAGAGAAAGAAAGAAGGAAAGAAAGAAAGAAAAGAGAGAGGGAAAGAGAGAGAAAAAGGAGAGAGAGAGAGAGAGAGAGAGAGAGAGAGAGAGAGAGAGCGAGAGAGAGAGAGAGAGAGAGAGAGACAGAGAGAGAGAGAGAGAGAGAGAGAGAGAGAGAGAGAGAGAGAAACATACTCCCATAATGACTCCTGTGTGCCTGAGTCCGTATAATAAGGTGGATGTGAACACTGCGGTAATGGCTGAAATCAGACACATTGACCAGCGACAATTTAGAGGAAAGGAAAATGGGTTTGACATCTTGACACAGTACAGAGCAAATCTGAGATGACTAGTTGATTGGAGGTGGAGGCGATTAGTTACTGTATGTATAGGTGAAATTAAGGTTATGCATTGGCCAAAGTATGATTATGCGAAAAGAATAGTAAATATATTTGATTATGCAGAGCCCATTGCAAACTATTATTTATTAAGGTCAGAGTAATATTTCACACATGGCTGATTAAGTTATGATACTTAATTAACAGAATTGAGCACTCAGTTTATTGGAGGCTACATGACAACCATAACCGCTGGAATGCAGTGTTGCCAGATGTGTCTGACCAAATCCCGCCCAAAAGGTTCTCAAAAACCGCCAAAATGCACTAAATTCCGCCCAAATTCAACAAATTACATTGACTTCTATGGGCCCAAAACGGCTTAAAAAAACGCCAAATGGCCAATTTTTCCCATTTTTGCCCGCCGACGCTCATCCCAAGTAGCCCAATTGGGCGGGCACCCGCCCAATCTGGCAACACTGCTTGAATGCCTACCACAACTCTTTGTATATTCACAAGACATCGGTACTGTATAGCTAGTTACTTACTTC
>NC_085868.1:13794812-13804812 GCF_034702125.1 Engraulis encrasicolus | reverse complement strand
TCTAAAAATATAGAAGTGCAGGTCTTCAGAAATGGAGTTAGGGGGTTTTGCATCTGAACTCTTCATATATACTGTATGTAATGTAATGAGAGTAGAGTAGAGTGGTTTATTTGTCACATACAATGCTATATCCTAATTTGCAGCTTGCAGTGAAATGAGTCTCGTTAACTCTGTAATGTGCAGAAAGATGGAATGATGTCATCATAAAAGAATGTTGACATAAAAAAAACACACAAGTACACACACACACAGTTAATTCTGGGCCCCCCTCTCTGCCTGGACCTAGGACAACTGACCCCTTTGCTCAACCCCTCAGTACGAGACAGGCACTTTTGCCCCCCTCTCGCATAGAGTAAAATTAGGTTAGGGGAGGATTACACAAGAGTTCTAGCTGGTCAAACCATCGATTATGTTTTCTAACTGGATAAAGAGAAGGGGGAGTTTATGAGAAAGGGTACTCTTGCGTAACCCCATCTGCGCTCCGCAGCCATCTCTCTCTACGATATTTTTTTGTAAATGCTCTAATCCTGTGCTATCATATTTATATAAAACATTCAAATACGCAACACCAACATTGAACTCATTCAGAGCTGGATATTAGACAGTGTTTCCTTTTGTTTACTACTACTTGCTGTATTTGAGGATACAATGCATAGTTAGAAAGTTATGCAAGCAGTAGATGTGGTTTATAATCCTCCTTTTTACCGTCATTGTTGAACCATTGCTGACATTATTAAAATAAAGAGCATGTAAACGTGAATGTAATACTGTATGAAATAGAAGATATCCATCTAATGAAACATTCAAATTGCCTGTCAGTGGTAATACATTTTTTACAAGGCAACAACCCTGAGCAACTTCCTTGGAAACATGTTATTCATTGTACATTGTATATACAAATATGTAATTTTACATTTATATGAATCAGGCACGTGCACTCCAATACGGCAGGGGAGGCTGTGCCTCACCTGTCTCTTCTAGACTTCATGAGAATGATGAGATGCAGTAAATGTGAATAATAGTAACAATAATAACTACTGTTTTCGAGCATATTTACCATAACTACCATTTGTGCAGTATTTAAACAGTTTCAATCATTTTCAATCATGTTTGTGGCCAAAACCGCACTATTTTCCCATCTCCTGCTCCGAATACACTGAATTTGGGCCAACTCCCGAGCTGGCCTCACCGCAGATTGCGCAATCCCTCAGTAACAAGCTTCAGCGCATGCGCCATTTTGCTCGTTCTGTGTATGCAATTCGTAATATTGTATTAAACGTTTTTATACACTTAATAGAAATATGTATGGTGTGCCCTCATTTTCCTGATATTTGTTTTCACTATTTTCTACGTGTGATTATCATTTCTTTACTCTGAGCGCTTTGGCATAACCCCATTGAAAAATAGAGTAGTGCGGCGAGCAACACATTGGCCTCACCCTCATTCTGCCGTTGAGTCTAGCTTTGTCAGTGACATCATAGCGCCACTAGAAGTTCAATACAGTCAGTCATTAGTGTTGGCTAGCTTGTTCACGTTGACTGCTACCATCGAAGTGGATTTCATAACGAAACTAAGATCATTCTCAAAGTTGGATTTCCAAGGGAAACAAGACGTGATAAAGACACCAGAGCTGAGGAAATTGATTCAGGAGATTGGACAGAATATTATTTGATTATTTCACAGTGAGTGGAACATCCGAAAAGACTGGCTATGTGGAATGGGAGGCAACAAGCAAAACAACGTTAGCAGTTTGCTAGCTGGGTTGGATATGTCAAACCGTGAGAATATTATTGCGAGAAGCCCTGTAATCAAGACAGCATTTCAAGGTAAGGAAATTTGATTATTACATTTGCCCGCCGTGGCGTTGACTTGGGTCTAAGTTTTATTTGATTTTGTCAAGATGAAGGAAGAGTTGTTTTGAAAAAATAGTTCGGTTGCATTGGTTTTTACAGTAGCTATGTTTCACATATGCATTTCAGGCGTAATCTTAACCTGCAACTAGTGAGAATGTTTTGAATGACATAGCAATGGCTACATGTCTCAAAGAATAATTCATCACGAGTGATTTTGGCAACAGAACGAACTAGGGGTTGTGGGTTCCTGGATTTTGGTTTGGTTTGCGGCTGTGTGTTCACTTTGCCAGTCCCAGTATGCCCAAGTGATAAAGTTGCTTGCTATCCTAACGAGGCAGTTTAAAATGATAATAATCAAACGCGGTATAGCCTAATACACGCTTTGAGGTTCGGCTCGTCTGACATTCTTTGAAATGTCCATCCTCGAGATGAACGACTGTGGAATATTTCAGCGTCATTGTCTATGGTTTAGCCTATTTAGGTTGAGTTTGGGTCCGCAGTGGTATGATGTGGATGAGTGGGATAGTTGACGGTTCTCAGGAGGAGTGTCCTCAAATGACGCTGTCGTGCCGAATTTTCTCTCAAAAAATGTCATTGGTTTCAATGAGGGCACTCGTATTCTGGCAGGCACTCGCTTTTCGGCACGACAGCACCATGTCGTGCCTATTTTCTGTCTACTCTAGTCTTTTCTACCGGAGGTGATAGCTGTCCATGATCACGGCCACGTCTGGCTTCATTATCTATTTCACAGGCTACCAGAAGGATCATCCCGGTGGGGTGATATTCTGTTGTTGAATGCATAATGTGAATTGTTGCTGTGTAAGCGGTAGCCTATTACAACGCAAGCATCGGATCTGTATTTTCGAGTGGTGGAGTGAAAGGAACGCTGATAAGCAGACCTCAAAATTCACCACAAGAGCATTTTTGTCCAAAATGCTCGTGTGGCTTGGGGTTATCAGCGTCCCCTCTTTCAAAGACCAGAAAACACTGAGAATGGCCTTGTATCTTGACGGCCTATAAAAATACAGTATAATCCTGGACACATATCGCGTCTGATCTGAATGTGGTGTCCACCTTTCTAACAGACATATTGGTGTAGGGAGGAGGAGTAGGCCTAGCAGGCCTAGTAGCGCAGCCTGTGCAGTAGGTAGCCTAGGTAGCCAGTTATATGACTCAAACTTGTTAAATGGCACTGCCCCACCGTTGTTCACCCACGCCCCCTGCGCCAACGCCGAGTCTGGACCACTGAATCCTGTGTGTGTGTGTGTGTGTGTGTGTGTGTGTGTGTGTGTGTGTGTGTGTGTGTGTGTGTGTGTGTGTGTGTGTGTGTGTGTGTGTGTGTGCGTGCGAGTGAGAGAGAGAGATATCTAATAGCATTTTCTCTAAATGCAGTATGTTTTAATATGTAGGCCTACCTTATGTTCAGAAAGCGACATATGAAACTTATAGGTATTTGGCAAATATTGATATATATTTGAAAATCTGATATTGGAAAAGTCACTGCCTCACCAGCCATAAAGTTGACCGCACGTTACTGATATGAATAAATAAAATTAGCTGTTGTTCTTCATGGTGTTGGTAAAATACTGTATACTATATAGTGTCTTTATATAACGCATATACTGTACTACGTAGTTCATAACGCAGAACAGAAAGATGTCGGTAACACTTTACTTTACGGATCGCTAATAAGGTGGTCATTTCGTGTTCATTTCATAGTTATTTCAGGGTAATAACTGTTTGTTTTTAGTAACAACAGCAAAATAACCATACCGTTTCCAGTGCATTGTGGTGATGACTCGCAGCACGGTGACACTTTGTTGACACACACACACACACACACACACACACTGCACTGGAAACTGTATAGTTATTTTGCTGTTGTTACTGAAAAAAAACGGTAACACTTTAGAATAATGGATGCAAAAAAGCATTATAAAGACTTAATAAATAATTAACTATTGATGAACAAAACATTAACAAACGTTTGTAAATGACTAGGAAATGTAAACAAATGCTTGTAAATGACTAGGAAATGCTATGTTAATATTTTATATTTATCAAACATTTACAAGTTGCTTGTAAAGTAATAAAATACTCTGTTATAAGGTGTGTAAAATCTTGCAGATATCATTTGTAGATATTTTATAAAGCATTAATAAAGCTTAGTTAATAATAAAAACATTTGTTAATGTTTTATTCATCATTAGTTAATTATTTACTGAGTCTTTACTAAGGAACATTATTATAAAGTGTTACCCTAAAAACAAACAGTTATTACCCTGAAATAACTATGAAATAACTATGAAATGAACACGAAATTACCACCTTATTAGCGATCCGTAAAGTAAAGTGTTACCAAGATGTCCCTATTTGGGGGGGGGGATTTTGTTTGACAGTACAGTGTCAGATGGTGGCAGGAAGTGAGTGGGAGAGCAAGACTACTGGCCAGAAATCAAATCAGCTCCCGGCATGACATTATGGTGCCTTTGCCATTTGAAAAGTCTTTCTTTGGGTTTCAGTAAACGCACACCGTTTGAGGTGCGTACGGCAGACAATTAGACTCAACTTGAAAAAGAATGGTCGTCGCACACTCAAAACTTCATGCAGCTACATTTAATAAGACCAACTTTTCGGCTTACGCCTTCATCAGGGTCATCTGATGTCACTCAGCAGATGACCCTGATGAAGGCGTAAGCCGAAACGTTGGTCTTATTAAATGTAACTGCATGAAGTTCTGAGTGTGCGACGACCATTTTTTTTCAAGTTGAGCCTTAGCCATTTCAGTCGTGGTCAAAGCCAAGATGTCCCTGGTCTCTCTAACCTATTCTTGATTCTTACGCTGTCTACAAAAATAAGTGTTTGCCTCTCCGACTGTTTGTTTTACGTCATGGTCTGATTTTTTTTTTAAATTGGAAGTAGCCAAAATCTGTAATCTGCCACTGGAGTGAGATTAGGGATTAAGGATTGTCCTACACAGCGTTTATGGAAACACATGCTGTTAGTAGAGGGGTGGGGTTTAGGCAGAATCGTGCAAAATCAAGGCATGTGGATATCGTCATTGGAAAGACTATTTTGTGGATTTTCATTACAAAATATATGCGTGTTGTAAGGCTGCACGATTATGGAAAAAAATGATTATCACGATTATTTGGGACAAAATCATAATCACAAATATTAATCACGATTATTGTTTTTTGCTGACTTAAAAAAACATAATAAAATGAATATAACCAAGAATTAATTATATATGGGATGAGCAAAATAAAATCACGATTATATTACGATTTTCAATTATTTTCGATTAATTGTGCAGCCCTAGTATGTTGTAATGAAACTCCAAGAAATCTCGTGCATTTTTTAAATCAAACAACTGTAATCTATCCTGTCTTGCTTAGGATATATATAATCTATTGGGGGAAATCCTGGTACACCAGTGTGTGGATGTAGGCGAACATGTGATGTGTGTCCATCTTACGTGACGGTTTTGTGGATCTGCTCCACGGCGTCTTCTAGCTCCTTCTTCTGGTCGGGGACAAATCTATACTCTGACACGTATCCTGACGCGTGCTTATAAGGGTCATAGTCCCCCAGTTCAGCTGTGAACACAGAAAAAGCAAGCTGTGTATTGCTATAGATCCAAACATGCTATTCCCATGACATTCTAATTAGAGATGCACCGGATCCTGATTTTTAGGATCTAGGGTGACCAGATTTGGGTTTGTAAAAAGGAGGACACTTTTGGGGGGGGGGGGGGGGGGTGAGGGGGTCATCGGTGTATCTGTGTATCTTGGCCTATAAAGTATCAACACATCCAAAATGGTCATTTGTTTAAAAGCCACTCAAACTTTTTGGCATGCACATTCATTTGTTTACAATTAAAATCTCTTCAGTTACGCCTATAGGCCTATCACATAATTTGAAGTAGGCCTAGGCCTAACACCTATATTGGAGTATCTTAACAGCATAACAATGCAGCTCAATTGCATAGGCCTATTCTAATTTCTGCATTAGGTTTTTAAAAATAGATTCACCATCATGTAGGCCCATCTCAGCCATTCCCCACAAAGATGAACAGCATTAGGCTATATAACATTGGAAACTAAATACAAAAAACACATTTGTGGTTTTCAATTGAATTGATAATGAAGTTCTATTAGGCTACATTTTAGGCTTAATATGTTTATAAGACACCTCACAATTTACCCCTCCACTGTCATCCATTAGGCCTATTTAGCTAGGCTATTTGTAGTGGCATGGTGCTCAGAGATTAGCAATGGGCACTGCAGCCATTAAGAGAGGAACTGGAGTTTTACCTACCATTAATAAGCTAACCCATACAGCGTTATCAATAACTGCAAAGGCAATAGACAGAAGAAGAAGCTGATGAAGAAGAAGCTTAATTTCTTAACTCAGGAATGAGTCCTTCTAGCTCCGAGAAATTGCTTTTGCAAATAACTTGGAAATGTCAGATCATGAAAGAATTTTTAGGCTAAGTCTTGTGACAAGGTGTAACAAAACTTGTACCTCCCTAAATGATGGATTTGGTGGTGTTACTAGGCTTACTCCTGTGTTAGATTACCTTCATACCTGGCTTCACACGCGGGATTTTTTTTCAACTCCACCGCGAACGTGCATTTGCGTTTATATTGGCAATGCATTGCCGTCCGTAGAACCGGCGGACAGATTCGCTTTCGCTTGTAAACATGGGGCGCACTGGCTAGTCCCCTAGGCTACTTCTTTCGGACACACGGTGCGAAGTGGCTAGATTTGATGAGAAGGGCGTGACTAATTTGTGAACGGTAGAGAGAAACCTGGAGTGGAGTCAAATGGAACGGAGTGAAAATTACAGATATATTTCAGGCAGTCCAACAAAATCCCGGACATTTCTGAAATTCCCCCCGGACATTTTTTTAGGTCTCAAAAGTAGGACATGTCCGGGGAAAACCGGACGTCTGGTCACCCTATTAGGATCCTGCCGGATACCGGATCCACTGCTTAAGATCCTGCCGGATCCGGAACCGGATACCGGATCCTATGAAAGGGTTGAAACACATAGCCTACTCGCACACGTGGGCCCTTTTTATTACGTTGACTCAAACTATTTTTTAGACTCATTGGCTTACTGCCACACTGCCTGCGACAGCCGCTTCCAAAGGGCTTTCATTCCATGCAGCGACTGGGGTTGTGACAGACTGAAAAGCCTAGGCTACGTAAAAACTAGAGATGCACCAGCTCCTGACTTTTAGGTAACTGTCGGATACCGGATCCACTGCTTATGGTAAGATCCTGCTGGACCCGGATCCTGTGAAAATCCTTATTATCCTGCCGGATCCGGAACCGGATCTTGGATCCGGTGCATCTCTAATTCTAATGACCACAACACAATAAACACACAATTGAACACTGGACACACAGGCAGACAGACAGACAGGCACGCATGCAAACACACACACACACACACACACACACACACACACACACACACACACACACACACACACACACACACACACACACACACACACACACACACACACACACACAAACACAGACACACACACACACACACAAACACCATGGCGTAATGCATGGTAGAGTGCTAGTTTTCATGATCTGGGTCTTTTAAAAAAAAAAATCATTTTCCAATAATCATATTGCAATCGTAATAAATGCACCAGATGATCCAGATTTGAAGCCAAATCTGAAGCCATGAGGGATATAATTTTATTTGCAGTGATTTTGTCCGTGCTTGCCTGCATTAGCTCTGTCAATTTCCTCTACGCCCACCTCTTATAAGACAAGATAATTCTTTAATGTAATAATAATTCCATCTACATTGGATGATAACTTTATTACCAATCGCATGTACTTGTACGTGAGGCAGTGTGATCGAGTGCACATACTTGCTACATATAACTGTCAGAGCACTGCACATCAAAATGCACGATACTGGAGATCTCATCTAAATTGACATGCAATACACATGGCTAACTCTTTTTTTAAATATTTTTTGGCCTTTTTTGCCTTTATTTGACAGGACAGTGAAGGTAACGACTGGAAGGGAGTAGGGAGAGAGAGATGGGGAAGAGTTGGCAAAGGACCCGGGCCGGGTCGGCCACATACAGTAGCAAACGAGTGCCCTACCATTTCTGCTACGGTGGGGCCACGTGGCTAACTCTTGAGTGAGTATAGTGGTTGGTGATGCTGATACAGTTTCTTCCCTGCTACAGTCAGACTGGCAAAACAAAATATCTGACCAACCTCAGATTTTTGGATCGCTTGCCAATAACTTTCTCTTCTTGTTCCCTTTTGTTATGTATTGACTAAGAAGGGCCTGCACATGAGATACAATGTGCCTACACCACTAGTTTTTGCACACATGGCAAATAAAGAAGTCTGAACTTTGAACTTTGTATGGGAATAAAGAACAGAGAGAACAGAGAATAGAGAGTGTATTGGAGAATAGAGGGTGGCAGGGCTCTAAATTAACACCAGCCAATCAGCCAAATGCTGGTGAAATTTCAGTTTGGCTGGTAAAAAAATACCTACTTCCTAAAATTTTGACCCATTAGTGAGTGTGTGTTTGTCTAGTACGATTAGTATCTACTAGCCATTTTGGCTGGTGGTCGAAAAAGTTCATTTAGGGCCCTGGTGGGTGGAATGGAGAATGGAGAGTGGACTGGAGAAAAGAGAATGCAGAGTGGAATGTAGTACAGTATTTTGGCCCCGTGGGGCCCCCTTACCCTGCATGGCGAGGGCAGCCAGCTGAGTGCTGGTGTCGAAGGGGCAGGGGAGGCGACCCTGCAGGACATCCTGCTTCACCTGGAGGAAGAACTGGTATCTGGACACAACACAGAGAAAACACATTACATTACATTACATTACATTACACAGAGAAAACACAGGCAACATGGCAGCTGAGTCAACTGGTATCTGGACACAACATAGAGAAAACACATTACATTACATTACATTACACCGAGAAAACACAGGCAACATGGCAGCTGAGTCAACTGGTATCTGGACACAACACAGAGAAAACACATTACATTACATTACATTACATTGCATTTGGCAGATGCGTTATAACCAAAGCGACTTTCAAAAGAGGACATAATCAAGCCAACATCACAAGCAAATACAAAGTGCACAGGAAATATACAGAACAACAAGTGCAGTTGCAAAGAGGGGTTAGGTTTGTTTGTTTGTTTTTTTGCTTTTTTTTTAAAATAAAGAGTATACACACAGCACACACACAAACACATACACACACACACCCTGAAACTAAACTAAACACAGGCAACATGGCAGGCAAGCCAACTGGTATGTGGACACACAGAGGAAACACACATAACTTATATGTGGCTTCCCCTTGTGTGTCCACATACCTGTTGACTTGGCTGCCATGCTGATAACACAAGTTGAGTCATATATCAGGATCTACAGACTCACACTCACGCACGCACGCACACGGACACACACGCACGCGCGCGCGTGCACACACACACACACACACACACACACACACACACACACACACACACACACACACACACACACACACACACACACACACACGCACGCACGCACGCACGCACACACGCACGCACGCACATAAGCATACACACATGCATACACACACACAGAGGAAGACCTGGTATCTGGACACAAAGGGAAACCATAGTCAACATGTCAGCCAAGTCATATAACAAGACTGGCACACACACTAACAGACCCAAGCAGAAACAGGCATACATAGAGGAAGGACTGGTATGAGGACACACAGGGAAAAGTATATTCTAGTATGTTCTCATCATTATGATACATGCTTAATTTGTCTGGTTTCATTATTTTTTCGAGAACCGTGCGGTTTTATTTTAACCCATTTTAACCTAAGGCACCTGCAAAAAAAATGCCTGCTGAATGCCCTTTTTGGGAAAAAGTACCCTCAGCCTATAAAAGCCTAAATATCTCAGGCTCTGAAGCAAGTAAAACCATGAAACAAGTTGCATTGTGCATTGCATTGTGTATTAGGGTGTCTTAATTCAGTTCTAAAATACCCACCTTTTTAATAATAAAAAAAAACAAAAATGTGAAAATCTCAAAAAGCCTCAATGCAGCGTCTATGTCGCTCCAGGCGCCTA
>NC_085868.1:13772312-13787312 GCF_034702125.1 Engraulis encrasicolus | reverse complement strand
ATATCAAAATCCGCCACCCGAAACTAGCTGCAGCCCCCAAACACAAAAATTAGATTTCACCCCAAATGCACTCCAGTAATTGACTCCACTGTCCCTTCATCATGTCACTCTGTCGCTGAGCATTACCAGGAACGCAGACAGGGAGGGACAAAGGGGTATGTTGTCCCGTGCCCAGGGACAGAGGGGGCCCATAATTTGGTTGCCATTACATTGTATGCATTGGGTAGGGGGGCCCTTTCAGATGACTTTGTCCTGGGCCCAGTGAAAGCTGTCAGCGGCCCTGAGCATTACCATATTAGTGTGCCCTCTTTGAGGTTATAACTGCACCAGAGAGAGTAGATAAGAGAGAGGTTCCATTGGCCCATTGTTTCCGGGTTCTATTATTGCAAGGGGGAGGGGGGGGAAATCCCCCTTTAGGCAGACCTAGGCAGACCTAAGGACTGTTCTATTCAATGCTAGGAGTATTATGACACGCCCCTTTAGGCAGACCGGAACCTGGTCATGTTAGGTGCCCATAGCAACCTATTACATTGGCATATCTCTATATACTTAAAGAATCTCTGACTGCACTGTGGCATGGAGCATCGCCATCGGGGACATGCTTGAGGGACGGGGACAGCCAGGAGAGTGGAGGCACTTTGGCTGCTGCTGCTATTGCTGTGCCACAGGCAACAATGAACAGGGCATGCACACTGATCATGATGCTCAATCTGAATAATAAAGATAACGAAATGAATAATATTAATAATAATGCACGCCATTCCACCAGTGGAACACTGTAATAGACACTGGAAAAAACGTACCTGCCCAAGACACTACACCACTGTGACAGCGCATAGGGCCTTTAGTAATACATTACAACTTGGTCATTGCCATTTTCATTGCTGGGGCCATGTCTTACTTAGTTAACTTAGCAGTTATTGTTATTCAGAGTAGACATTGTTATTCAGAGTTACATGCCTTTTCACACAATTAGCAGTCAATGAATGCATTTCTTTGTGTATATTGAACAGTGTGTGCTTTTGAGAAGAAAGTGAACTGTTTGGCCAATTGTGCTTGGTAGGTGGTAGTCTGTGTTAAGAGTTTAGAAAAAGTATCCAAAGTATGGGTAAGCGCTTGTTAGCAATTGAAAAAAACTGTAACATTGTGTCCTAACTTGAAGTGGCATGACTGAGTGAAGCCAACAAAATCGCCCACATTGTCAAAGGAAATTCTACTTTTGTGCCGTTAGGCATGTTCATTGCAAATCCATCAACAGTCGCCAATGTTGGCGCAACCTGACTTTTTTCAAATAGAAACTGGCAGTGCGACAAAACATATTTGAAAAAGTCAGGTATTCCATGTGCCGAGTCGCTCTACATTCGACACCTTCAATTAGGACAGTCCAACAGATGGATGGAATGGAACAGATTCTGTTGCTTTCCATCGGTTTCATTGCTTGCAGTTACAGCAAGGTGTATGCATTTCCAAAAGCGTTTCAGTGGCTCATCAATTTGTGGCTGGCTGAATGGCACTTACTGAATTCACTTTTGGTACTCTAAATGGGCTACAGCTGAACCACTGAAGGTTTGAAGAGAAGGCAGCTCATAACAACATCTCCTATTTCAAAATGAGTAAGTATTAAACTGCTTTCTGTGGAATGACACCTCTTCAGAATACTACAAAAACAGAGGCAGACGGATGAGACATACAGTGCTGATCAAACATCAGAGCACACAATCAAATTTAGACAAGCAAATGAGGCTATTTCAAGCACTGGAAAGGAACGTTTAATATTCCTGTTATAAGCACAACCTGTCGTCATCACCTGGCTCTACGGAAGTGGTTGGATGAGGTTATTGCAATGACCATGTCTGTCTGTCTGTCTGTCTGTCTGTGGATCTGTCTGTCAATTTATGTTTCTGCCAGCAATGTCTGAGACTCTGAACATCATGTGCTTCTAGTGTTGGCCAGAGGGAAAGGTTGCACCTCTGTGATTGCTCTCATATCCTAGGTTACCGAGACCAGCCCTTACATCGCGCTAACATCTAATCTACCACATTCTCTGAGCACTTGAGTGAGTGTATGATAACCATGTGATCAGGTAACGCTACGATTCTGTTGCTAGAGTTCAGTTCAAAATAATCTTATAACGGCTCCATGACAAAAACAACACAAAACAAGAGAAATGAGATCCAATTTTGGTTGTACTTACTGTCTGGTGGCTACGGTCGCAGTATCGCAAGCCAAAGTAGTCCGTCTCTGCCAGGTTGACATGGCTGAAGACCACATCCAGCACCACAGATCCCTTGGTAGACTTCTGTAGAACAACAACAAGAAAAAACAGAAATGCAGAACGGGTAAGATATCAGTGTCAGATACACTGTCAACAAACAAATACCATCGGTAACATGAGCATACTGTACTGACATTTAAAAACATCTTTATTCCTCATTTCATGGTCTCTGTCTGTGGAAAACTTTCAAAAATGAAATGCATAAAAAATAGCTAGGCTTTTAAGCATCATTTTGGAACATGTAAAATGCTTGCGTGATATTTAAAGCAACAGAAAGTCGCCTTTTAGAGGCATGTAGCGACACTGTAGTGTAGGCCATGATGTCAGTTTGTCGGTCAGAAACCGGTTCGCATTTTGTAAGGTTTGTACACGCTATTGCTTTGCTGACCTTGTAAAATAATGTTTCTGGTTCATCAATTTCTAACAGGCAAGTCGCAATGGGCGATACAGTAATTGCACTAAGTAAGTCTGTGCAGACTGTCTCTCTGTGATTCTCTATGAGGGACAAATTTGCTTTCAACCAGTAGGGCAGTGAACATGAAAACTACTTAGTGATGCTTTAACAAGTACTAGAAATACATGCCTTCATCACATCACATATTACAGAACAGCTTAATATATAATAAAATCACTAGCAGGCCCTTTTCTACATTTCAGCTAAGAACATGTGAAACCCTTAAGGCCCCCAGCTATGCTGACATGTATTTTAACATTCATGAATTCATAGCCTCACATCCCCCATCAGTCACATGGAGAACTTTGCTCCGAATTTGTTGAATCAGTCAACCAGAACAAGTGAGGACATTTCACTTTAAAAAAAATGAAATAAATAAAAAGGATCTTCCAGCGTGGGTTCATCAGTAGAAATACTGTATGGCGTCCCAAACTGCACCTAATTATGGTACGGTGTGCAAATACGAATAAATAAAACCCCACCACTCAGCTGCTTCAAAGTGGAGCACAGCTCCGGGACACAAGATGGAGAAGAAATGAAAAAAAGAAAGAAAAGAAACGCACAGTGAGCGAGCAAGGCAAGGCAAGGCAAGGCAAGGCAAAGCGAAGCAGTCATACTTTGACACTGATAGGACCTGACATCCCAACCACAACTCTGTGATCACGTTGCTCGTCACAGTGGGCTTGTGTGATAAAACTCCCGAGCTACAGGGCCCAGGGACATGTTTGCTGCGCCGCTCAAAACACTCGGCAAAAAAACGTGTGTCTGTCTGTCAACTCCCTGCTGTCAATTACACACACCAGACCGCTCCAGAGAAATGGGAATCTATCCACACAGGCACACACACACATGTACACAGACCCTGGCACACAGACACAGACATATACACACACAAACATACACACACACGCAGGCACACACACGCACACACGCACGCACTCACACACGTGTGAGCACACACACAAACACACACACACACACACACACACACGCACGCACTCACACACGTGTGAGCACACACACACACACACACGCACACACGCACACACGCACGCACTCACACACGTGTGAGCACACACACAAACACACACACACACACACACACACACACACACACACACACACACACACACACACACACACACACACACACACACACACACACACACACACACACACACACACACACACACACACACACACACACACACACACACACACACTTTTGTCTTGGGTGGAAAAGTGAAGCTTGCCTTTGGCAAATGATGCTGCCAGGCTGCTGTGTATCTGTTTGGACTTGGCTGGCAGGGAATGCGATTTGTGGCTTTGTGCATGTTACTGTATATGGCATTTAGCTGTGCACCGCAAAACCACTTGCCAGACAAGCCACACACATACACACACACACACACGCACACACACACACACACACACGCACAACCACGTACGCATGCACGCACGCACGCACGCACGCACGCCGGCACGCACGCACGCACGCACGCAAGACTGCACACACCTACTAGACACACACCTATTGAAACCCCTACACACACAAGAAAAGACACTGACGCAGACACAACACACACACACACAGAAACTCTCTCACACACACACACACACACACACACACACACACACACACACACACACACACACACACACACACACGGCACGCATCTATTGAGACCCCTAAACACACAAGTATAAACACACACACACATACACACGCGCGCGCATGCATGCACGCACGCACGCACACACACACACACACACACACACACACTAGGCACGCATCTATTGAAACCTCTAAACACACAAGTATAAACACACACGCACGCACGCAGGCACGCCTGCACACACACACACACACTCTCACTCCACACACAATCTGTGATTTCTACCTGCTGTGGCACGAGCGTACATGTAGGGTACACACCTCACTTATCACTTACACTACATTACACGCTCTACTGAAAAAAAAGACACTTCCTTTGCTTAATCTTACGGGAAGACCTGCAAGGGTTTCACTTACAAACCTGTGATGAATTCCTGTAAAATTGAACTTGATTCCCTGCTCCATGGGGTACATTGTGTGTGGAGGTCGCACCCCCCCTCCCCCCCCGGATTTTTTTTCCCTGAGTGGGATTTCACCTGTGAAAAGCTATTTTTGCACAGAGAGGGGTTTTTATGTGGAATAACATAGTGTAAAGAACTGAAGAAAAAAAACGAAAAACAAAAGTGAAAGTAATGACACGCTTCGAGAAGTATAATAATCCAAATAGATAACTCACATTGAAATCTCGATATTCTTCAAAACCAGCCAAAATCATTTCAGGAAGGCCTACTTAACCAATCAATCTCTAACTGATTCTAACGGATGAGAGTTTTAGTGAAAGGCAATTTTCTCTCAGAACTGCCTCAGCACAGTGAGGAAAAAAACAGCCTGACCGATCAGAGAGAATCTGTTGTGTCAGTGATGGAGCTTTGCCACTGTATCACCACATGAGTTAGCGAAGGCGGTCTCCGCTGTTTTCATCTACGCTAAGCTGACCCTTAACCTCCAAGCTTGATTAAAAAGGAATGATGGATTCACTGTCATCCAACTGGAGGATTGGGACACTTTTACACTTTCTTCTCTCTCTCTCTCTCTCTCTCTGTCTCTCTCTCTCTCTCTCTCTCTCTCTCTCTCTCGTTCATGTTCTTCCAATCTCTAGGTAAGGCTTCTTTAAAGTAGTTGACAATAGCAGTATGTGCTGAGACTAAATGCTCTCACAGGTCAATGCTCGTGAAAAAGTCTCGACTCTGTTGCACTTATGCCACACTGATCCCTCTCACAACAGAAGTAGAAAGGGGAAAGGACGCCATGTTGAAACATCGCAATTTAGCTGGCAGCGGATTTGGCACGTCATTCCACACCTCATTAATCAAGTCACGAAACAGCCGCCCATCACCTGGGAAGCCGACAAGTGGGGTACAAATGGGCCTGTTGTGGGGGTAGAATTGGGTCCCCATTGTACGCATGCATTGAGTGGGGTGGGCCTTTCTGGTGCTTTTGTCCTGGGCCCAGCGAGAGCTGCCAGTGGCCCTCACTTTTAAAACACAGAGCGCAATGTCAAAACAGGCTGTACTCAGGTACGATAAGATACTGCTTTGGGGATAATGTGAGAGCGATAATTATGGCGAGCATGGAGGGTATACAGTACACCCAAATAGTGAACTTCAGGTGATAAATCAGCCAGGTGCGTATCCAATTGACTGTAGGAAACAGGAGTATTAGCGTCTCTTTTGTCCTGCTCACAAAAGATAACGGCCCCGTGCACACGATCTTTGGCCTGCTTGTTTGTTTCCCTGTTGTCTTGAAGGCACACTGGAACATTGGGTGGCTTTGAGGGTTGCAATAATTACAGTTATTATGAATAACAAATTCAGTTCCTGGACTCTGGAAGTGCCCAGAACCGCGTACCCCATAGACTGGAAACGTGCAATGCATGCAACATATCCTGCATTTTGTTTTGCAAACTGTTTAAATATCATACAGTATGAAGAACTTTTAAGGCACTGTTTGGCTTGTTCCATTAAAAAAAGCTTTTAATGCATTTGAACTAATACCTAATTGAACAAGTTAAAGGGGTATGCCACTATTTTGGGGCTTAATAAGCTAGTGAAGCATTGTAGCATGCTACACGGATCCATTGACTTTCACTAGCTTAGCGACATATTCCCTCTTTAACTTGTCTTAAAGCAAGACAACGGCTTACATGAAAAACACTTTACCACCTTTATAAACCCTGGCCAACGATTTTAGCTGTATTAAGCCCCAAAATAGTGGCATACCCCTTTAAGTAGACAACATGTTTTGGCATCAATGTAGCCCTTCTTCAGGGCTTAGCCTCATAATGCATCATATAAACGAGCTCACTGGTCCAACAGTGGAACATATGTAATAGTCACTCTACAGTACTAACATAGTACTGCTGTACACTGCTATGGCAATACCATGAAAGTAATACCATAGCAATACCATAATATCACAATCAAGGAACCCAAGGTCGCTTAATATACTAGAAAACAGTGAAATTGCAGGACATGAGAAGCGGCGACATACACGCCAGTGTCCTCTCACGCACATGCACATCAATAATAGTAGAACATTACCAATATAGTACTGCTGTGCACTACTGTGACAACACAGAGAGCCTTGGGTAATACAATATCAATTGGTCATTACCATTCCGGGGCCATCAGACTAAAATGATGGTTGAATTTAATGTAACACCCTAAGGGTGCGGCGTGGCACAGTTGGCTAGCAGGGGACCCGAGTTCAAATCCAGCTTGAGGTTTTCCAATCCTTCCAAAATAATTAGTTATTTTCTTCCTTTTACATATATGTTGTCTTGTATGTTGCTGTATTGTTTGTTTCAATGTTTTGTCTGGACCCCAGGAAGAGTAGCTGATATGTCTTATCAGCTAATGGGGATCCTAGTAAAATATCAAAATATCCCCCTCATCTCTTTCCAGCTGGTTTACTGTCACTGTCCTGTCTGAGATAAAGATGCAAAAGCTCCCAAAAGACATTAAAAAACAAACAGCGTCCAAGTGATGCTCCTGCTACAGTATGTTTTAGCTGTGCTACAGGGAGAGCATCACGCGAGGCTGACTGAGCGGCTGACTGAGCAATGTGCCATAGAGTTGTCTCTAGACACCTCATACCATTTGACAGTTTTTCCTTTCCCCTTCACACGTCCCCTTGACCTTTTCTGCCCCCTGTGATTTACCGGCGGTCAGGCACGCTTCCATAATGCAACATTTTCTTAGCCTCATATGGGGCCTATGCCAACTCGTGGCGCGGCGCCTCCCCCTCCTCACGTCCGCCCGCATCCACAGATCTGTCACTCACTCGTGCCCGTGGCTTCCTTCTCTCTCTTCACTCTCACTCTCCGCCCCCAATTGTGCGTGTGTGTGTGTGTGTGTGTGTGTGTGTGTGTGTGTGTGTGTGTGTGTGTGTGTGTGTGTGTCTGTGTGTATCAATTTAGGCAAGCAGGCCACAGCTCACAGCTACTGGCACAGTTGTTGTCTTTGAATCTGCACTTGCCAACCACCAGACAATGCCCTCTGCGGTGCGCTGGCAGCCGCATGTGCCACTCAAGTGGCGCGGGCTGCTGTGATGTAGTTGGCATCGGGACTCAACTGAAAAGTTGAAGGTTTGGATCCTGCAACAGTATTCATAGACCACAGAAACAGGAGTGCCAGTCGAGCCATGGCCCCAACTTAATGAAAATATATATACATTTTCAGAAAAAAACAACACAGCATTACATCCATGTTAGTGTATCCTCACGGATTCATATGTTGGGTTGTCCAACAGAGGCACCCTCTTGGAATTACACTCTAGAAGCAATGTGTCCGAAATGATACAAGCCCCTGAACACACACAGCACATGTTTTGAAATTCAACACCATTTGTGTTATTTCTGACACAGTACTGTACTTTTTTCCCCCCTAAGAGTGTATGCACCTTCCACGGCAAGAGCGACGCGAGCGATGTGAGCGACGGAAGTAATTGACTTTGTATTGAGTCGCGAGACAAAAGCGATTCTGGAGACTAGAGCGATTTGCGCGACGAGCGCGACAGTTTGAAGTTGAAATCCTTTCAACTTTCTATGACGCGGTTCGGTGACAAGCCGCGACAGCCAATGACTGTAGAGAGGTCAGTGACCACAGCCAATGGGAATGTTTGAATGCTTTGCCTTCTGCTTGTAACGGACATACTGTAGTCTCTTCCATTGCGCGTATCTCTCTGTCACTTGAATCGCATCGCGCCTGGTCTATTCGTGCGGTAAGAGTGTATGCACCCCGCCCCTTTGTTTCAAATGTGTGCTGTGGTCTGTGCCAGAAGTAAATAAGCTGTGTTCTACGGCGCCCATGTCCATGGCTGAAGTGCCCTTGAGCAAGGGATCAAGCCCTGCACTGTACAAATGTACCCTTGGACGAAACACCTGAACTGAAGGGCTGTAACGATATTGTATCGAACCGAGAAATCGTGATACACAGAGTCACGATAGCCTACTGTATCGTGATACAAGGAAGCAGTCTCGTGATATGCCCTTTCAAAGTTTTGTTACCCATCAGTCCAGAAAACAACCACATGATATGAATTGATAATGCCTCCAAGCTTCAAATAATCATGATACCTGTAATTACATTTCAACTTTTTTAAATGACGAGTTGCCTCTTGTAACCTATTCTACCTATAATTTTATTTTATAATATTGGCAGATCTGAAATAGTGGGTGTATTGAACTGTAGGTTAAAAATCGTGATATGAACCGAGTCGTGAGTTGGGTGTATTTGTTACAGCCCTACTGGACTGTATGTTGCTCTGCAGTCTAAATAATGTATTATAATTTAGGCATCTAGGCCAAGGCACACTGGCACAGTCACAACGTCTGTCCATCCAGCCTGGCCAGCCAACCGCAGCTTCCACTCTACTGTGCTGTATGCAGGCTACCTGCAGAGGTGTCAAAAGTAAAAGTACATTTCTGGTGTAATTACAACACTAGCACATGGCATTATACATAGCTGTTACACCATTTGTTACATTGTACCTAATGAGATAAATAGACTGTGCTGTTACTGAAAAACACTATAAACCTGACAAGGACCCCACACACACTTGATCCAACCAGCGCAGAGTTAGCTGAGTACATGGGTCTACTGGTTACTCAGATAAGTTACTTGTGGTGGAAATAAACAGTGTTTTTTTCTACTTTTACTTTTGACACCTCTGGCTACCCGTAATCAATGCGAGGCAGCAGAGGCATGCACAGTACATTTTGCAGTGTTAATGCAACACTTGAAGCCAAATTGAATGCTCTCTCCATTGGTCCAGCTCTTTAAGTGTGAATTAAAATGGTACATTTTTTGTGTGTGGGAGGAGAAGGACCTCTTACAGGTGATTCCTGTTACACGCTTAACGGTCCGGCCGCCCACTACAGTGAGTGCGTGGGCGTAAGCGCAGGGATGTCATCACCTCCACTGTCAGGTGGTGCTACTGCTTTAAAGGGACACTGTGCAAGAAATGGTTTAAAAAGGTACTGCAACTATGCTGCTTATTGAAATTGGGCTGCCTATTGCCAAATTTGATCTTTACATGAAAGTTTACTAAGTATTAAACAAATATTTTCTAGTATGGTCCAAGTACAGTCATTTTTGCAGCTAAAAATGGCTATTTTTGGAAATTCAAAAAGGCAAACCATGGAGAAGATCCCCCTTTTCATGTATGAAAAGTGCAATATTTCCGGTCATAACGAATACTTAAGTATTCATGAAAAAGGTAACATTAGTGAATGGGCAGCATGAATTCTGGAAATAAAAAACTAAAAATCTCACACAGTGTCCCTTTAACATCATGCTGTGAGAGAGGTATGTGGCAGCTGTCACTAGATCCGCCTGTCTGAGTGACAGAATTTCTGTTTCCTTCACCACAGGCATCTTATATGGAGGCTATTGTTTTGGAAGGATCCATACATATAGAATATGTTTTTTTGTCCTCCTAGGTTATAATCTGACTAGCTTGCCAGGCTACCTGTATTCATTTGTGTGCGATTGCTCACAGTGCATAACATTGTTGCTTTCTGCATACAGTAGGCCTACTACGTAACATGCAGTAATCCAGCTTTACTTATGCATACTGTTGTAAAACACAAAGCCGCAGGCTAATAATTTCCCACACAACAGCTAAAAATATTACAAAGGACAAAAGCAACAAAAAAGGGAAAAAACATGACGCTTTCATCTCCAGCCTACTTTTGCACCCTAAAATAAAAATGCGTAGCCTGCAGCAGGATGATGTCATCGTGCTGAATAGGCGCTAGGAGTGCTGACAGACACCTCACGACATGACAGTGGCATGACGTAGCCTACAGGCCGACACTATGACAGGAGTGCCTGCACACAACACAACACCCTGGATGGAAACCTGACCTCCTGTGCTGAGCCTGCCACTGGCCTCCCCCAGGGCAACTTGCCTCGGTGCTGGTCAGGCAGGTTCACTCGCACCCCTACTGCGGTTCAGGTTGCGCAATAGCCAATGTATCTGGACAACGTACCGTTGTGTTGGGTATTGATATGGAATGGTGCTAACTGCTAAGGTTTTAAAAGTTTTTCGAGCTATTTTCAAGCAGTGCAAACCAAAACACTTTATTGCATGCCTAGCAACTAATTAGAAAGTGTACTAATCAGAAAGCATCCTGGCATACAAGAATTCAACAGACAAGAACATGCACTGGGCTCCCGCTGTGAGACAATGGTCATGTGACCAGAACGGCTGAGAGGGTTTTGTGAGGTTTAAGTTGCACAATGAACTCAGGCTGGTGTATCTCGATGATGTAGTAATCCGCATTACTGTTATTTGTGAGTTATCTGCAGCCAGTGTGGTATGTGTCTTCTTAATACCACACAGGTCAGACCCTTTGTAAAACTTCAGACTGCACATTGTGTTAGTTGACAAGCAAGATGGTTGTGAATGTTTTGTGAGTTTCAGGTCAGCTCTACTATTGCTATTCTACTCTAGGCCAGTGTTTCTCAACCTTTTTTTAGGTGAGGCACCCTTTCAATTAATGAAAAATTTCAAGGCACCCCAAACCAACAAGCCGTAACATGGCATCGCATCAGATAACACACAAACTTAGAAAAGTAACACATTTGGAGACGCCACACGATCTATGTTCGAAGTTGAAGCTGACTGGGGCAACCTATATTTACTTTATTGTGCTTAAATGGCAGATGAGAGATCCCACTGACTAGCATTAACTTATCAATTTAGACAAATATGTATTATATATTACATTATTTATTTATCAGCCACGTTTCTGCGGCACCCCTGAGGGGGGCCCGCGGCACCCCAGGGTGCCCCGGCACCCCTGTTGAGAAACACTGCTGTAGGCTACTAAATACATAAATTCGTATGTGCGCTATCCAGAGGTAGAGTGTTCAACGTTGTCTTGATGTCCTTCAACAACAACTTATCAATCATATAAGTCATATCAATTCAACACAGGTTCATAATTGTCCATGGCCATTTATTTATTAACTGTTAAGAAAGTATATCATTCTGATATATAGGTAGCCCATAGCCAATTGTGTTGTAAACTACAAGCTTCTGTTTGTTGAGAAGTATGTGTCATTGTTTTTCCACCCCTCCCCGCTCTCTCAGCTCCTTCACTCGGGCAATCGTTTTGGCACAAGTTTCCATAATGATTTTCAGAATGATCATACAAGGCAGCATGGGATTTCTGACGCCACAGTGGATGCCAATGGACACCCAATCCCCAATGGATACTCTACCCACTTCACACACACTTGCTCACTGCTCAAATCAATATAGAGAAAGAAAAACACACTTTAAATACTCCCAATTGCTCCCGATGGTGTTCTGCTACAAGACCAAAAAACCTTAAGTACAATTGGCGAATGATGCTGTGTCCTCAGACAACACCAATGAAACCATCAGATTGGATTTCGGTGCAGACCCCTAGAGGCACAAAGAGCAGCTGCTGGAGCGGCCGAGAACAGAGGAGGGTGAAAAAAAATAGAGCGAAAAAAGATAGATGGGTCCTACTGTGGCTCTAACGCAGGGGTGGGGAACCTTTTTCATTCGGAGGGGCCACTTCAACATTTATTCGAGGGCTGTAAAAGTCCTCAGAGGGCCGTACTATGAACATAAACCAGGATTTCCCCCTGCCCTTTAGGCCTATATTGAAGGCAGCCAGCTTTAAAACAGACCCCACCTTCTCTAGGTCCCCTAAATATAGCTTAATTGTATTGCAAATGGAATTTCTAAGATTCTTTTACAAAATATGGCATATTTCATGTGAAGCTGCATAACATGAAAATGATGTCGGGGGCCGGATAAAACGGCTTCAAGGGCCGCAAACGGCGAGACATAGGTTCCCCACCCCTGATAACGGTAGGGAACTGGGGTGCTATGCCAGCAACCCGGGTTCGATTCTGGCCTGGGTCATTCATAAAAGGCATAAAAAGCCGCTAAACATATTTTTAAAGAAAAAGAAAAAGGAAAAAGATAGATGGAGGCGAAGAGGGAAGGGCAAGCCGTTTAATGGATGACGGTGATGATGGTGATGGTATGAATGCACGCTTTGATATCTGACAGCAGGAGAGAAGAGAAAGAAAACTCAGGCTGTGAAAAATATGGATTTCTGTTTGAACTCTGTTTTTTTCTCTCTTGCTTGAAAAGCAGAGGTCTTCATATGACACAGGAAGATTGTAGGACATATAAATTAAACATTAGCCTTGCCTCCTGTCATCACTGAAGGCTGAGAGGCTGAAGAGTATTCTTAACCATGACCTTCTTCAGGAAACAAAATAAACCCTCAGGTGATGATCGGTCTGGTGCTGAGCTGCTGTGGTGACACTTTTCAGACAAAAAGAGACCCAACCTATGTAATGACACACACATGCTGATGCAGAAAGCATACACGCACGCACGCACACACACACACACACACACACACACACACATGAACGCACACACACACACACACACACACACACACACACACACACACACACACACACACACACATGAACGCACACACACACACACACACACACACACACACACACACACACACACACACACACACACACACACACACACACACACACACACACACACACAAAGAGATGCGTGCAGATGTATGCGCATGCTAACATGCGTGCACACACACACACACACACACACACACACACACACACACACACACACACACACACACACACACACACAGATACCGAGACACTAAAGCAAGGCGGTAACGGTTCTCTCAGGTCTGGTCAGGCAGGCAGCTGTGTTTAGGTGGTACATGCCTTCCCTTGATGGGCTACTCCCTCCAGCTTGCCTGCCTACTCCACCACGCTCTCCACATTCCTCTGCTATCACCAGCGCTGATAAGGCTTCAGAGCTGGACAGGGTGGGTTCGCAAGAATAACACCGGCGAAAGAAACATGAACAATGAACATGAAGAAAGGAAACATCTCTCCTAATGGGGCCTCTAAGTTTCACTAACCTCCTCACATCTCCAAGTGTCAAATCAGTCGGGGGCTGGTTTTTGCACTGATAGCAATATTACGTGACATGCAAGGATGAGAAAGTTACAGATTAGTTACAGTGTGTTGTTTTTTTTCCCTGACAATTGATGAAATTTGTGTATTATTCAGTAGGCCTAGATGTTTGTGAATTGTTTGCATGTTTGCTAGTTTGTTTTAAAATCACAGAGCCTAGTGACTGTGATGCTACCGTAAATAACCTAGACTGTGGTCTACAATGGGAAGGATGCATGAATCAACCCCAGCAGGTTTGTGTATAAAAAATGGGAACGTATGCTATAGGCGACACATGAATAGAAATGGTATATAAAGCAATGACAGATATATAAACCCACACCCAAATAAATACCACACAGATGATAAAAGTACCCACTATAACCTCCAACATATCTCAGCATGTTTGGCAGGCAGACTATAAACATAGATTGTATATATCATTTGTATTGTGAATGTATATTTTGTTTAGTATATAGCTTTATCTGCATTTGTATGCATGAAGGCAGGTATGAGGAGTACTGAAATAGTAGCAAGAGTAGTAGTACTATAGTGGCCTCGAATAGTATAAGAAGTATCGTAAACCAACCCTTAAATGAAGTGAGGTACAAAGTTTTGCCAAGCCAATGTATGAGAACACTGCCACTTCCATTGTAACAAATAAAATAAAACTTGTCTTGACTTGAATAGATCCACTCATTGTAAGAAGACACTTGAAGCCCTTCTATTACGTTTAATCCATGTAATACATGGCAGGGCAGCTTCCATTGTAAGAAATAAAACAAAAACTTGACTTGACTTGGACCACATTCACTTATTATTGATCCCATACCTTCATCTCACCCCACCCCCACCCCGTTGTGTGACTCTAGTTTACCACTATTGGAATCTTATTTCCCATTAGTACAATTACGCAGTTCCCTATTGACCTAGCACACTGCATCAATATTGACTTATTGAAGGAGCTGAGATTGATTATTATTGATTTACGTATATAGTCTTTGGCCTTTATTTTTGGCCAAGCAGGCACAGCCATGGGAGGCTAATGGGGGGGGGCATTAATCGGGGCCGGTAACAGCTTTGGCTGGGCCAGAACAAAATCATCTGAAAGCACCCACCACCACACTCAATACATAGCCTACAATGTAAT
>NC_085868.1:13757312-13764812 GCF_034702125.1 Engraulis encrasicolus | reverse complement strand
TATATCCACTGAACCATTAAAACAGTATTACCATTTGCCCCATTTTTTGCTTCATTTTCACAATAGTCGTTTGGTTTTAAGCCTATGCACGTCATGTCACGTCTGTATGTATCATATACGTTTACGAAATGGTGGACGGGAGTGGTAGGAATGATGGGGGACTGGAAGCGTCGCGTTTCGGGGA
This sequence comes from Engraulis encrasicolus, assembly GCF_034702125.1. Classification (NCBI taxonomy): domain Eukaryota; kingdom Metazoa; phylum Chordata; class Actinopteri; order Clupeiformes; family Engraulidae; genus Engraulis; species Engraulis encrasicolus. The sequence goes on along the minus strand of NC_085868.1, from coordinate 13,764,628 downwards.
TATACCTTAAGCAGTCGAAGGCGACTGCACAGGCAGTCTAGTTTTTATTGTATTGTTGATGTGTGTATTGTAATGTGTCCAATGTGGGCCCTGAGCCTGTAATAAAGTTTATATGCACAGGTGCAACTCACCTGTAGCCTTATATGACGAAAAAAAGAAATGGGCCACTTGTATTGTCATAAGAGTAAGCACACAATCACATTTCTATAATGCTTGCCTTATATCATATGTATGTTTATTATGGAATGTGTGACTCGCATGAGGAAAATAAAAAATGTGGGCCACTTGTGCGTCACATGCCATAAAAGACTTGTATATTCCACATTTAAATCATTTAGTAATACATTCATATTTCACATTTTTTTCTTTTTAGTATGGGCCATGAAGGCATGACATGAAGACATGACATCACGACAATCCTCCAGCAATATACTCAGACACACCAGATAAGAAAACAGGGGGAGTCTGCTTCTCTTGTCAAATGCAATTACGTTCATGACATGAATGTCTTGTTTTTGAGTATGAAATATTTAGATATGAGTCAGAGTATCTAGGTGTGTCATCCATGATTCACTCAGCACTCTTCTTGACATGTTTTTCTTGACATGCTTTTATGGTTTTTACTTCCCATAACAGATATTAAGCATTAGAAAAGAAAATAAATAATACATTTGGGAATGAGGGGCCCATGCCAAACTGCTTTTTTTCTCTTTTTGGTATAGCTGTATTGTCCCTCTGCCTCTGGTACTTGGGAGTATTAGATTAAGGATTAGACTCCACCTCAAAAAACCTCAAACTTTCAATTCACAAATGTAGAGATGTAGTTTGATACCCTTTCATCAGTGGAATGAAATTTCACAAAATCCTCACGGCAACATGACAGACATTTGGTTTAGACTTTCAGATCGGGCTCCTTGAGATACAATGCCAGGCTTAAAAACTTTAATCTTGTCAACATGGTCACTTTAGACCAGGCCAGGATAATGTGAACTGTATACACACCAGGGCAAAATAGAATGCAACTCCTGTAAACAACATGATATGAGATTTTTACTCTGCAGAGTTTATGCAGAATGACCTAAAAACTGTAAGTAAACGAGAATGGCGTGCTCGCTTTCTTGAACTCTGCATGCCATTCTGGTCCCAATCCAACATTAGCATTTGGGGCAGAGCATGAATTCAGTGGCTAATTGCACTGGGGGGTCCTCTGAGTGGCCCCGTTTCATAATAAATGCATATGGATTCGGTTCATGTGCGCATGTGTACACAACTGGAGAGCTCAATCACACAGTCTCTCAGCTAATTACGCCTTAACGAGGGAAGCCAGCCACACATCTATCTAATGGTCCTCCTGAGCAGCAAGCTCTCCAAAACCTCAGCCCAGGGGTGCATTTCTCGAAAACATAGTTGCTAAGTACGTTCGTTACTTTGTTGTTTGTGAGACAATTTCCATTGGCAACTACCCAAGTTGCTAACTGGCTAGCAACACTGGTTTCGAGAAACGCACCCCAGATTTGTTGATAAAACCGTGGTCTGTGGTTGGACTCGTGTCATTCTGCTTCTCAAAACAAAACCCCCCAGTGATCAGGAGAGAAGAAAGAAAGAAAGACAAAAAATGAAAGAAAGACGGGAAAAGAACAACATACACCGATACGCTACGACGGAATCAGCAGGCTGGAATTTCGGCGTGGGTTTAAGTTGCGCCTTGCCTTGCGTGTGCATTTGGAGAATGTGCGGCGTATCACAACAGTTGTAATCAATGTTAATGCCAGCCTTTGAAAGGCAAGATTACAGCTCTCCGTCTGGCTAAAGACAGTCAACCATGCAGAGATTATTGCACTAGTGTTCATTCTCTCTCTCTCTCTCTCTCTCTCTCTCTCTCTCTCTCTCTCTCTCTCTCTCTCTCTCTCTCTCTCTCTCTCTCTCTCTCTCTCTCTCTCTCTCCCATCCCCCCATTCAACCTCATTAAAGCTCCTTTCTATCCAGTTCAGGCTCCGGAGAGGGTGACTAACATCACATCACGCACACCTCCCAGTATCCCCCTTACATCAATAGCTTTTACCCGAGCAACACGTCTCGCAAAGGTGGGGGGGATAAAACAATTCTTTGATAGCGATAGGACTGCATGTGTGTGTGGCAGTCATTTGCCATCTGATTTCCATAAAGTTGCAGATAATGTTAATGCAATATCCGTTCGGGAGGCGAGGGGCAATGTGCATATAAATAACTTTTTGTTTTGGCATATCAATAAAACGCGGCGAATCCATTTACGTGTGAGGTTATAGAGCACGTACGTCATAAAAGTGCCATAAAATATCAATGGCAGGCAATAGTAATAATCCACACGTGTAGTAATTGCCTTATACTGTATGTCTTGATCCTTTGGTTGCCAGTGTCGGGGGCGGCCTGGCAGACATGAGCATGCTAATGATGGACATCATGTTTAATAACAATAGCAAAATATGAAGAGATTAATTCAATATTTCATGGTTCCTGTCTGAGAAGACAATTGAGGCATTTTTTTACATCCTCTGGTAATCAACCCCGCATCTCTCTTTCTCTCATTGCCTCTCTCACACCTATGTACGTATACACGCACGCACGCATGCACCCACACATGCGCACGCACACACACTCCCCCATGCACGCACGTACGGAAGCACGTACGGACACACGCACCCCCACGCACGCACACACGCACCCCCATGCATGCACCTCCATGCACGCACATACGCATGCACGTACGCACGCACGCACGCACGTACGCACCCCCACAAATGCACACGTGCATGCACGCACTTTAACTCTGTCTCTTCCACAGTAATAAGTGATGAACAGAGAGAGGACAGAGACAGGCGAATCCTGACGGATGACAGACAGACCAGTGGTGTTTGTTTACATGATGGCAGCTAGTTGGTATTTCCATCGGAATGAGTGTGAGAGAGCTGAGAGGCATTCACACAGCCAGGGGAGTAGTACACAGCCAATCTAATCCCCCAGCTACTCCGCTACTCTGTTACAAAAGGCAGGTCTGGGTAATGCCTGTGCCTGTCTCCAGCAGCTCCTTACAAACCAAACTCTTAAATCTCCCTCTGTCTGTCTGTCTGTCTGTCTGTCTTTCGCTTCTTGTTGCTTTTTTCTCTCTCTTTCATTCTTTCCCTCTTTCTCTCCTCTCTCGCTACCTTCCTCTTTTGTTCTTGCTCTCTGTCTCTGTCTGTCTCTCTCTCTCTCACACTTACAGAGGCACATACAAACACACTGACAAAAATGCTGTGCCACACACACACGCACGCACACACACACACACACACACACACACACACACACACACACACACACACACACACACACACACACACACACACACACACACACACACACACACACACACACACACACACACTATAAGCCCCTCTCTCCACCGCTTCCTTTCCTCTCTCTTTCACACTAGCTCACACTTGAATGGCCACCAGAATGCACTTCGCTGCGGAGAGCAAATCCCATGACCTGCTTTAACATCTGGGTCAAAACATGACATACTCACACAGACTCACACAGACTCACACACAGACACAGACACACACACACACACACACACACACACACACACACACACACACACACACACACACACACACACACACACACACACACACACACACACACCCACAACATGGCAGACAGGGTATGAAATAAGACTCCCGAAGCACTGTAATCATGCACACACACATACAAAACTTGGTGGACTGGTGCAGAAACCTTGGTTGACGTACACATGAATGCACACACACACACACACACACACACACACACACACACACACACACACACACACACACACACACACACACACACATGCACACGCACGCATTGCACACACACACACACACACACACACACACACACACACACACACACACACACACACACACACACACACACACACACACACACACACACACACACACACACACACACACAAGCACGCATGCACGCACACACACACATTCCCCCACACACACTCCTGTCTCACACACACATCTCAAATTAGACTGGCACGGAAGCGAATTTGAACTGATGGGTTTTCTATTCCTGTAAATACGTTTGGCAAATGACACCAAGGTGAATGACGGAGGAGAGGAGAGACTGTGTGCTGCAGAAGTGATCGGGATCTTGAACTGAACGACCCCGCTGGTTGGTCGCCCCCGCTGCTGTATACGTAGTGCTGCTGCCCGGTCCCTTTTATAATGCGCCATCAAGAGCGATGCTTTTCCACCCCGTCACACCCTCGCTGTTGGGAGATTCCTGGGCCTATTGTGTAGTGCAGAGTGTGAGCATGAGCGACCATAGTAGGACAGACAGCAACTATCCAGGACAGGTGGAAAGAGAGAGTGAGAGAGACAGAGAGAGAGAGAGAGAAGGGGGGATGAGGAGCAGTAGAAAGAAAGAGAGAAAGAAGAAACCGAGCAAGAGAAGAGGAAGAGGATGAATACACAGATGAAGAGAGACGTGTGTGTGTGTGTGTGTGTGTGTGTGTGTGAGAAAGAGAGAGCTGAGTGATAATGCTTATTCTATAATCATCTTCCCACTTTCACCTTTTCATTACACAGTTTGCTCTTCACCACACCCTACTGTCCTCACAGCAAAGACACGCAAGCTCGACCAGATGCTGAAAAAGAGCTGCTTTCCATATCTTTGTTCCCTTTCAAAGAATTTTCTGAAAAGTTCTGGTACTTCTGCTACTTGTCCTGCACTAGCATACTTCATACATTACATACTCGATATTACCTACCTCCTATATGACTGGTTCATTACACATCTATCTATCTATCTATCTATCTATCTATCTATCTATCTATCTACACTGTAAGAAAATTTCCCTGCAAAATAACGGCAGTTACTGGCAATTATATTTACCTGTAATTCTACTGTTATTTCACACCAAAAATCAAATACAGCTCATTGCTGTTTAATGTATCACAGTATATAACATTTTTTCAGCAGCAATTGAACTGTTAAATAACAGTACTCTACAGAAAAATAACAGTACATTTCAGTTAAAAGGTTGAATTGTACTGTGTGATGACAGGCAAATACTGGGTCATAGTTGTATTCATGAATATGGCCATGGCAACTTCCCACCCCACCCATCATTCTCCATAACTGTGGTACCCTGGCCATGTTACCACCCCACCCTCCCATCGTTCACCATGACTGGAGTGCCTTGAGCATGATACTATGCCGCAATGCTGTATTGAGAAAATGGTTTGCAGTGGTCCTTTGAAAGTGTGGGCATGAACAAAATGTCAGAGTACGCAGTGCTATGTTACAATGATAGTGTGCAAGGTGGGCTTTTTACTGTATCTCTTGATGAGCCAATGATGAATATAGCATTGGTCAGTCTTTAAAAAAATATTTTGCACCAAGTAGCACAGCAAACAAGCAGCACTACAAGCTAGCTCTCAAAGCAATGCCTAATTTGCAGCAGGCACATTATATGCCACAATGCCACAAATGATGCCACATACAGCAAGCTTTCACAAAGAGGAAAGTGTGCAAGCATGTAAGCAAGCTTGTAGGCAAGCTTGTAGGCAAACAAGTGCTATGCTGTGCCATGCAGGCCAGCCAGCAGGCAGGCAAGCAACTGAAGTGTTGATAGTCCAGATTTATATACAGGTGAAAGAGTACCATGTGACCAGAGTCATCAGGCCCTTGGCAGGTGACGCCCGTAATTGAATAATGGCATAACAGCCCTACTCAGGTGAGGCCAGGCACTGATTAGCAGATTGGTTTAGATGGGGCTGCTTGTGTTACAAGTTCTTCAAATGTTTCAGCCATTCACACTTTCATCACTATCAAAATGCATGTGCTACTCACACTTTGCTGCATCAAGCACTTTTTAAGTATTGCAGTTTCCTTAGGAATTGTTTCATCATGCTTGATAGTATCAGATAATCTTTAACCAGTCAGAATGACTTCAGTTCTTCAGGTGGTATTGAAGTTTGATGGTGATCACGGACAAGTGGAGGATGAATGGGTTTCAATGGTGCTGCCTAAAATAACTTGTTATTTTCTAGAGATGCACCGGATCCGGTTCCGGTTCCGGTTCCGGATCCGGATCCGGATCCGTCAGGATAATAGAGTTTTTCACAGGGTCCGGGTCCGGCAGGATCTTAAGCAGTGGATCCGGTATCCGGCATGTTACCTAAAAATCAGGGTCTGGTGCATGTCTAGCCTAGGCTTTTCAGTCTTTCACAACCCCAATCACTGCATGGAGTGAAATCCCTTTGGAAGCGGCTATTGAAGGCAGTGTGGCAATAAGCCAATGAGTCTAAACAATAGTTTGCACCAACGTAATAAAAAGGGCCCACGTGTGCGAGTAGACTATATGTTTCAAACCTTTTGTAGGATCCGGTATCCGGTTCCGGATCCGGCAGGATCTTATTCAGTGGATCTGGTATCCGGCAGGATCCTAAAAATCAGGATCCGGTGCATCTCTAGTTTTTTCCACAACGGCGAATACTGCTATTGTGCAGTACTTACTGTTTTTGCTCAATATGTGACTCAAAGTAATATTTTCACAGTAGTTGTCTGTTTTTTCGAAAAGCAGTAGAATGCTGTTGCAGAATTTCCGTAAATAAACAGCTATTTGTTACAGTGTATCTATCTATCTATCTATCTATCTATCTATCTATCTATCTATCTATCTATCTATCTGTCTGTCTGTCTGTCTGTCTGTCTGTCTGTCTGTCTGTCTGTCTGTCTGTCTGTCCTCTGTGTCTGACTCTCTCTGTCTCGGATCATTGGAACAGTTTTTGAACAGCATCACCCAAACATTCACCAGATGTTCACTAGCAGACTAGCTGACATTACTACACATAAAAGTATGTCCCGCTCCTTGACACCACAGTTGACCCCACAAAAAGCATACCTGACATACTTACACACCTGCTTATTAGACCCTCCTCAGGCAACTGACAAGTGTTCTATCTTTTTTGGGAAAGAAATGCCGTGACTTTCTTTAACTTTGGGAATTTTCAGTCTGGAATGTTATGATACTGACACACAAACATGTACTTTGTATGCTGACCACCTGACTCTCTGGGGTCTATTTTTATTCCCTTTGTTCTCTTGATAAGCATCTCGCTTTCTTGGCCCGGGCCGCACAAGGAAGTTGACTGACCGAAGTTCAATAACAGTAGCTGCTTGACAATGTGCTTTGTGAAGATCCCAAAACGGAAGTTGAGAATAACAAAAATAACAGATGAATTAAAAAAATGAAGAGCAACCCTCTTGATTGTAACACCAAACACAGA
>NC_085868.1:13654812-13747312 GCF_034702125.1 Engraulis encrasicolus | reverse complement strand
CCTAATGTTACAGTATTTAGCGATCTAGCAGGCTACTCCAAGGGTAGTCTCGTAGCAAGCTAACCCAGATGTATGCTATGTCTTGTTTACTGAAAATCTGGCTTGACATTTGTGTCCCAAACCGAAAATGAGCACTTTGGGTATAATTACATGCCCCGTGAAACTATTTTAAGGAGAGTGCAGTGGCACTGAGCAGGCGCTAATTTATCTAGCAATGCGAATAATTTAGCACATCAAGCAGCAGCTATGGGGGGACGCGAGATAGTCCGAGGCAAGCCACTTTGGCCAGGTTCCCGTGATTTTTGGTTAGGGGAACATGAACAGTAACGCTAGCAGGGCTAGCTAACTAGCCAAGCCAAGGAAGCCAGCCAGTGTTGTCACTGAAAATGAGTGAACGCAGTGCCATGCTCCCTTTCTTACCCCAAACAATGGGGTCGATAGTTGGGGGGAATAATAGCCCTGTTATAAGTTCAGGGCTCAATTGATATTGTTCTCAACGGGCCATCTTCAGTTCAGCAGTAGCAGTAGAATCTTGGCTATACAATGTTGCGCCTGCTAGATTACTTGTAGTAACAATGTAGCAATCCACAATTTTGTTTCTTCGTCAAGGTATGTAGCAGTACTCTTTTGCATCTCTATTGACCCCAAGATAACTTGTTTATCGTAAACAATCTCTTGACCACCCCCCTTCTATGTCACTGAATATCGTTCATGGAATATGGCAATCGTCCTATGTTGAAATACTTGATAATAGTACTTTAACCTAAACGTTACATGACAATTATACTTGTGCAATAGTTAGGGTAGACTGTAGGTCAACGGCACATTGTGTTTTCGGCGTGCCTTGAATGCAAAATAGAATGCATCAGCTTCACGCAGGAGCCTCAGACGCAGTCTTGCATTGTTGCATCCCTTTGGGAAGCCACTGCAGTCCTTTTTTGTATAGCGCAAGGAAAGCAGCCCGTTTGGCCTTGTTAGTGTTGAACTGCAGCAGCGTTTGTCTAATACTGCCCTGACAACAACACGCCTGTTTTGGAAGAACCATACGGGACCATACGACTCAACGTTATAGCATAAATATTTCTTATCAAACTTTCCAGCGTATATCTTGTCGTTTTACTTTTACTTACCTGGGTAAAGTCTTCATGAAATTGATGCTTTGGAACTAGAGACTCACTGAATCTTCAATTTAGTAGACTATAATAAGAATGATGCACAAACGCACGCTGCACTATTTATATTAGAGACATTGTGTCTTTTTATGGGTGGATAGAGATAGAAGCTTTTAAGGTTTTGAACCTGTCAAAGGTGGTGTGTGTTGTGATACGATGATCATCCAGACACCTGTGAGGGCACATAAGGTGCTCAGCGTGTTCACCTGCTTAATCTCCCAGTCTATCTCATTTGGAGAGGTCAACACTGCCCCATGCACTGTACAGACGCAATGATAAGCCCCTGACTTGTCCTGCTATTGACATGCTGAATGGCAGGGCAGGTTCACATGCAGGTAATGTGTGTGAGAGAGTGAGTGAGTGAGTGAGTGAGTGAGTGAGTGAGTGAGTGGGAGAAAGAAAGAAAGAAAGAAAGAAAGAAAGAATGTATGAGGGGGTTATTCTAGTATTCTTCTCCATCATCTCTTGGAATGGTGGCAGGGTTGAATTCATGGTCCTCACAAAGAATAAGGGGGAAAACACGAAGGCACAAGCATGCACAAGTAGGTCATGTAAAAGGCATGCTCTACTGGAGGGGAGACCACATATACGTTTGTGGAATGAGCAGACCAGTGTGCTGTATGCAAGCAATTGCTATTGGGAGCAGATGGTGTGGTTGTTTTGGCTGGTGATACCAGATATGATGTGGGCTATACCTGATTGGAGGTATGTGCCACTTAAAAAAAACTGTCTTTAGATGTTTTCATGAATGGGCAGTCTGCGATTAAATGTTCCTTTGGTATTAGATCAGCTGTCATTGTTGGCATGTTTTCACCTTCTGTGGCCTTTGCTGTGTGTGTGTGTGTGTGTGTGTGTCTGCCAGCCTGCCTGACTGACTTGACTCGAGTGAAAATGTAGCCAGTCTAAATGTTTTTTTAATAGAACACAAGGTCATCTGACCTTCACCTTTCAGCTACTGCTATATGTTTGAGCTTTTTAAAATTCAGGTCTAGGATATTGGCAGATGCATGTTTTGTTGTTTTGTTGAATGTGTAGACATGAACTTGTTGCCATCATCCACTCAAGCAACACCCACTCTTGCAATATAAGCCTCTACAATATTGCCAAGTTAGCCCTCCTGGATCCCCTTTTTTTTAAACTTTTCAAGGGCGCTTTTATCGACAGTGTTGTTGTACTACATTAACAACTTGCAGTTGGTCTTGTTGGAATTTTTCCTGTTGGCAAACCTACTGGGGTGCTAACTTGTTAGCAACAACACTTTCCAGAATGGGAAATTAATTCGTTTTTTTTGTCATGCTAGCTAATAAAGTTTGTGCTCCAAATGAATTTGTGCTGTGTGCATTAATATGACATCAAAACCAAGGCCAACCTTTTTAATAGCTTAAGGATTAAAGCAATGGGATAGTACTGGTAATTATTGTTGATGATTAATATTGATGTACTCCTATAATGCTGAAAATCTCTTTTAAAACATCTGTTGACATTCTTACTCTGGTTTATGTACGGCTGAGGCACCGTGGGAAAGCATTTCTGTATTCATCTGTAGGTTGAATAGATTTGTTTAGTGTAAGTTATGTTGCCATAATGATATATTGTGTAGCGTTTGTGCCCTCTGTAGTCAAAAATCAAATGCACCTCCCCAAAAGAATAGCATTGAAGTTCTATGTTTTCACGTATTAAGTGGTTCATGTGCGTCAATCCGTGGATTTTTGTGACTAAATTGTATTTAATGGGTTTTATTAATGGATCTTGACCTCCTATACCGCTTGTGTTTTCTTGGGCTTAGCTGTTTCCAAAACTTTCCCACCACCACCGAGGCCAGTCAGTGTGAGAAAAGAGGCTCAAAGAAACAACCACCAAAACCGGCCAACAAGACTCTCTGCCAATAATCAACCCCCCACCACCACCACCAGCAGCACCAAAAAAAACCCAGAATTTGCATTTAAAAACAACATTCAGAATCAGTGTTTCGACATCCCGGATACTGGCTGTCCATTCAGAGAGGGAGAGGGGGAGAGAGGGAGAGTGAACACATTTCCCATCTTTGGGAATCACCCGCGGTAGGAGTGTGCATGATTTTGGTCCAAATGTAGCCCTGATACAAAAGCTCTTTCAAATAAACGCTGTTTTAGCCTTAAGTGAGTTGGGAAAATTCTTTGGGTCTCATAATGAGTCTCTGGGAGATGTGGGGATTCCTTAGCTCTCTCTTTTCAATACGAAAGAATAGCACATACATGATCAGTGTTTGCCGCAGATTTGTCTTTAGTCAAGGTGCTGGGAGGTTGGCAGGTATCAGAGATGGGTCACTGTCATCATTGGAAATGCTGTGTTGTGCAATTTCATATGAAATATGATATGGATTTTTTTTTAAAGTTAAAATATATACAGGGGTTTGACAAAATAATAGAAACACCTGTCATTTTGCATCCACAGCCATTTTGCATTCTGTCATTTTGTATCCACAGTTAGTCCTGTTGGATGTGGTTTATCCTTCTTCGTGGTATGCAGACATTACCTTACAGTGGATACAGTGGCTCTTGATACATCACAAAGACTTGCTGTCTCGGTCAGAGATGCAACAGTTACATACGCACCAAGAATTTCTCCTTTTTGGACTCTGATATGTCACCCATAATGATGTGTGCATTGCAAGATTTTGAGCAAAACTGTGCTCTTACCCTGCTAAATGAATCTTCACACTCCACCTTATTGGTACAATGTGCCAATAATGAAGATTAGCCAACAGGCTGGTCCACTTGAGCCATGAAACTTCACACTCTAAAATGACGGGTGTTTCCATTATTTTGTCTAACCCCTGTCTAACCCCTACATTCATTGGTTGAACCATTGTAGAAATTGCATTCACAACACATTTAAAAAAAAAAAAAACTTTTCAGGGGACCTAGTTAAAGTGGTAAGTTAGGTGTGTTGTCTAGGTGGTCGCCAGTAACAGCAAAGTTCCGGGGGAAACCCTGATGCTGTATGTTCATAATTCATTGATAAGAGGATCCATCTGTCTTGAGTGGTATTCAGTGTGCTAGAGTGGTCGGCACACTGGGTATGAGCTACAAAAAAATATAAACATTGTTTCATTATACAAACGGCAACGTTTCGATCCACCAGTGGGATCTTCCTCAGGCAATACCTTCCTCAATTGCCTGAGGAAGATCCCACTGGTGGATCGAAACGCTGTTTGTATAATAAAATAAAGTTTATAATTTTTTGGAATCACTTTATTTTTTTGCGGACCACTCTAGTACACTGTCTACCGCACTGTCTACCGCTTTTGTCTGGCACTTGAGTGGTAATTCCCAGCCACAACACAGATGGTGATAGCCTAGTGTTGTGATAACTTCGGTTTGGAGGGACATTTGTTTTGCATACACTCCTGTATCACCAGGGAATTTATATGCAAGTAGAGAGATGCATTTAATCATTCCCATTCAGGTTGGATTATTCACTATTTATGAATGATGCAGTTGTTTGTGTTCCACTTAGGAAGGAGACTTGGGTCATTGTCTGAAAGAAGTCAAACAATACCAATTCTGCTGAAATATTGGTCTTGGCTCAAAAGCTCTATGTGGACTCTCTTTGTGTCCATTTTCTGCCGACTCATATTGGCTGCCTGCTGATGCTTTCGTCTGCGTCACTGTATTGTTCTTCAGGAGTGTAGCTATCCGATTGATGAATGTGCTGTGCAGGTACGTGCCTTTCTGCATGACCTTACTGCAGTGGGCCGGTCGACAACACCGGCGCCAGCCACCAACCACATGAAAGCTTTGAAGTGAACATTTGGTACAGTGTCAGAGGTGTACAATAGAAAGGCTTGTGTCTAGACTCTGCTTAACCGCAGAAATACACCAGCGGCGATCTGAGCGAGGCGAGCGACGGAAGTAATTGACTTTGTATTGAGTCGCGCGACAAAAGCGATTCTGGAGACTAGAGCGATTTGCGACGAGCGCGACGGTTTGAAGTTGAAATCTTTTCAACTTTCTATGACGCGGTTCGGCGACAAGCCGCGACAGCCAATGACTGTATAGAGGTCAGTGACCACAGCCAATGGGAATGCTTGAATGCTTTGCCTTCTGCCTGTACGGACATACTCTAGTCTCCTCAATCGCTCGTATCGCTTGCTGCTGCACTCTGTCGCTTGAATCGCATCGCGCCTGGTCTATTCGCGCGGTTATAGATAGATAGATTGATGGATAGTTTATTTGTCCTTTCGTAAAATTGTTCTGTGCCATTTTCAGTGCATCTGATACAATTACAAAGACATTACAATAAACAAGAACACAATAGACAACCCCCCCTCCCTCTATAGGACAAGACAGGTTGACAAAAAACCCCAACTTAAACACAGTAAAGTGCAGTTATTCAGTACCAGAGTGCATTGTGCCGTATCAAATCAAAGTTCACCTCTCTATCAAATTCTAACAGATGGATTTGGTGTCAGATCCCTTCTTTTCCTGCAGACCACACCACATAGCATTGTGCGGTGCTACGGGCAAAAATATTGAGGCAGTGCAATTGCTATACATGTACTCCCGTTGACGTGTATGTGCTGTTGATCAATTTGTTGTTGTGCTTGTTTTTTATTGTGTGGTGCTGCACCACAGAATGGTCTATGCTGCCGTGCAAAACAAGAACGCAGTAACTCAAAATGGTCGAAAAAATGTTTATATCGGAAATGGGCTTTAAACTACCTAATTTGTCTTGTGTCAAAAAATGGTGGTCCAACACCGTCCCGTTCTAGAGAAAAATCATTTTGAAAGTGCAAAAATGACCCAAAAAAAGTTGCTGCGGTGTTGTTGAGTTACTGCTGCACTTTCCAATGGGAATTGGTTTGGGAGTAGACAGTAAAACTATCCAAGAACTCAGTAAGTTAACTCCTGTAGTAACTCCATTTTGTGGCAGTAATACCAGCCAAGAATGCAGTAACTCTGTTTTTTGTGGCAAAGTCACATAAATGTTGTTTTTTCGGGTAGGGGCTGTGTGATTTCTATCCTAAAAAAGCATTACCAGGAAGTGTCACCACCACTTTACCATAGGAAACTTTGAAGCCTTTTTTCTCAGTTTGCAGTTTTCAGAGTTACTGCGTTCTTGTTTTGTAAGTTACATGCATGGGAAGCACTGGGTTATGGAGCTTTGATGTATTTGTGTTTATGTAGTGTTGACTGTCCCTGATCAGTAGAAGTGAAAAGGGGTGTGTGTGTGTGTGTGTGCGTGTGTGTGTGTGTGTGCGTGTGCGTGTGCGTGTGCGTGTGCGTGTGCGTGTGCGTGTGCGTGTGCGTGTGCGTGTGTGTGTGTGTGTGTGATGTTGATATGACATTTCAAGCAAGTTTACTTGTGGTTGGCCTAGTTTGAGTGGTCTGTACATCAGCTGATTATTTCGCCATACATGCGGCACAACTAAAGCACTGTGCTGCATACATACACACTCCCTATTGTCTGGCGTCTCTCTACTCATCATGAGGTGTGTTCCATAAAATGTGACCGACTGTGTTATCAGAGAAGGAGAGAAAAAGGATCTTTCATAAGAGAAACTGCTTTTCTTCTTTGTTTTTCCTTTGGCGTTTGAGGTGTCGTGTGAAGATTAACAGGGTCTGTGGTTGTTAAGCGGGTGGGCTGGTCATCCTTGCTCCCTTAAAAAAAAAAAAAAAATCTTTATGGGTAAGGTCATTATTTTTAACCCTTTCAGACATGTGCTGTGAGGTCTCTTGTTTAAAATTTGAAGATAATATTTATTTTGGTTGTTCAGAGGCTGGGCTGGTCATCCCAGTTCCCATTTAGAAAAAAAAAACGTTATGGGCAAGCCAAGGTCATTATTTTTAACCCTTTGAGACGTGTGCGGAGTGCTCTCGTTAAAGTTCGAATATAATAATATTCTGGCATTGACTTGATCTTTGAGCTTCTGCTCGGTTGGTGGTCTGACCTCCCCGTATCCTGACCTGCTGCCTCATCCCATCCACCAGCCCCCTCTCTCCTTCACTCCCTCCTTCCTTTCTTTCACCCCCCCCCACACTCCATTCCTCCATAATGCAGGCTGTAGGAGGGGCTGGGTAGGGACGGGGATGTGATGTTGAATGGGGGGGTTGGGGTTGCCCATCACTTGTGCTTGCCTCCCAGTGGTTCATTGTTCCGCAGGCCACCTTAACAACACAACACAACCCCTCCCACCTCAACTAATTTGTCCCAACAGAACTATAAAATGGCACTGGGATGTGAAGCTATGCGAAGAAACCCCAGGAATATTTATGGCTATAGACATTTTATTACGTTACCGACATACTAGCCGAAAAGGTAAAAAAAAATAATGAATGCAAAGTATTTATGAATAATTAATACGGATGATAAAATTCGAAGTGGGATTCATTTCTTCACTACAGCACCTTCCCCCTAGATAACCACTCCCTCCCCTTTTTCTCACTAACAAATTCCCTATGGTAACCTCTGGCAGTGGGTTAGCCTAGTAGGGGGTGATGGGGGAGGAGGTGTGTGTCTGTGTCTGTGTCTGTGTGTGTGTGTGTGGGGCTCTGTACTCCTTTTTTCTTTCTTTTTACATTGGGAGTGTTCATCTTCCAGAAGTAAAATAATATGAGAATAAATAAAGAATATAAATTGATCACCAAATAAAATAGTGGGGTCCTACGACTCAGCTAGTCTCCCATCACATATCCCAGGCACCCCTTCAGGGGGTGATGGGGGAGGAGGTGTGTGTGTGTGTGTGTTGGGGGGGTGTCTGTGATTGATAAGTACTCTTTTTTTTTCTTTTTACCTTTTGGAGTGTTCCTCCCCCAGAAATAAAATAAGAATAAAGAATAGAAATTGATCAACATCACATATCCCAGGCACCCCTTCAGCCTCCCCTTCCCTTGTGCGGCCCCCGTAGAGCTGTAATGAGCTGGAGGGGTGCAGAGGGGTGGGGGGGGGAGCAGCTGGGTACCGGTTTGGAAGCAGGCCAGCCAGCGTCAGCCACTGCACCACCGGCCCGCCGTCCTCGCCCTCCGATTGGCTGCTGGCTGCTGGTCATGTGACCGGGCAGGCAGGGATGTGCTGTTGCGACTGACACGGTCGAGGGGGAGATGGGGATGGAGGCTGTCACTGGTACCGTCATGGGGTAGGCTGTGTGATTTTTCTTCTTCTTCTCTGCCTTTTTCCCTGTGTGTCTGTAAGAGTAAAAAAAAAGCAAGTGAGCCAAGGCAAGATTTTCTCTCTGTGCTTTTGTATCTTGGGTGTGGATTAGGAGGAGGCTGGTCTGGGTGCCGGAGGAGGAATAATGGTGCGTCTGTGTGAAAAGGAGAGGCGCTGCGGATAAGCTCTTTGTTTTGATGGCCGGGCTGGTTGAGAGGATAGCGGAGCAGAGAGAGAGAGTGATGAGGAAGAGCTTGTGAACGGCGAGCGGTGTTAAAGAAGGGGGATGTGTTCCGATTGCACTGCTGCCTTCTCCTCTTTCTCTCCCCCCTTTCCATCATTTGTGAGGCGCTTGTCAAGGCTGCACAAAAAAGGGGCGGCATTGTTGTTGCCGTGCAGAAAGCAAGCAGTTGCGAAGGGAGAGACGCCTTGGTGGTGAAAAGACGTTGGTGTGTGTGTGGGGGTAGAAGCAAAGCGTTTGTCAGTCAGGCAGGCAGACCGACCGGCAGGCAGGGAGGCAACCGCTTTCTGATTAAATGTCCTTCGATTAAGATGGAGGTTAGCAAGCAAGAGGGAGAGAGGGGCTGGTCCTTCGAGCTGGACGTCGGCCGGTCTTTTTTTTTAATGCCCGGTGATGCTCAGACAAAAGCAGAGGTGTGTCATGGCTGCCACGGTGACCGAGTGAGCGTTGCCGAGGGTAACCGTGCGTGTCTGTGTTTGTGTGTGTGTGTGTGTGTGGGATAGACGTGTTCTTTATGTCAAGCCAGTGGGCAAGATCATAAGAGGAGCTGACTGTCAAATGATGGAATGGATGGGGTGCCGGGAAGGGAGATTTGGGGAGGGGGGGGGTTTGTAATGAAGATGCAGCTTTTACTGTGCCATTGTGGGGCGTTTGGGAAGGTCAGTGGTGCTACCCAGAAGCAGCTGACTGCGGGGCTTTTGGGGGGCTTGGGGTGAGGTGTAAAAAACTGGGTGAGGTGCAAGCCATACACACTCACTCACTCTGACTCAACACATACCCATACTCGGAAACAGACACTCATACGCTTTAACTGATGGGCTACACGATATTGCTGCACCAGTAAGTGAAAGTCATGACACACACCCATAGCACACCCCTTTTTTCCTGGTAGCACGGCAAAGATGGTGGTTCTGATTTTTGTTTCTTTTTAGGTGAGGCAAGATGGATGAGAGAGGCTGTCAAGCAGATTTTGAGCAAATAGGGGTGTGAAAGACTCGCAGGCATTGTGTTGTGTTGTGAAGGTGATGCAGGGTTTTGGAAGAATGAGAGCGAATGTGAAGGAAAGAATGGAATAAAGAAATACATTTAAAGCAAGAGAGGTGTTTCCAATTCTGGGAGCTCTAATGCAATATTCATAAGACAGCCCTGGCCCCCCTCCTCTCCTCTCCTCCACTTCTGCCTGTCTCCTCTCTGCCAGCCTGTCTTTCAATACCCTTCTTATTCCAACCCCCCCCCCCCCCCCGAACCTCCCAAACCCTAGTTTTGTGCCCATAGGCTAAATGTGGAGTATTTTAATTGAAGGCAGTAGGCAAGCGCCATTGCTTATCGCGCCTTCTGTTTATCTTGAAGCCGCTTAATGTGTGTCACATTGTCTATGATATGGTTATGATACAGCGTGCGCAAGCAGCACACAGCAAGGCTGATGAATTCTGTGTGTGTGTGTTTGTATGTTTGTGTGTTTGTGCACACGTATGTGTGTTTTGAGTGTAAATGAGATAGGGTTAATGTGTGACTATGGGGAAATGTAACGATTTTCCAGAGATAGAATTGGGTGGCCGTGTCCATCGTGATTCTAAGAACCCGACCATAATCGAATCACAGGCACACTGACATAATTGATAATGTGATTGTGACAAAAATGTGGAAGGGGTTGGGGGGGCGGGGGGAATTGATGCAATTGTTTATCATTACGTCGAACGAAAAAAAAAATCCTGCCATGTCTGTTGCCTCCACATGGCAAAGTTAATAACATTACTCACAACTAAATTTAGCACAGGGGGCTTGCACAGCCACACTCGCACAAAAATGTGTGTAGAGTGTATAGTCTGTGTGTGTAGTTTGTAGTGTGTGTGTGTGTGTGTGTCCACTGCTGTTAGCTCCTGTTCTGTATGGCGTCAGTCAGTGGCACTGTTCCTGTAACAATACCCTAGATTTTATGCTGCACACTGTGTCCCCTAGGCTTCCACCGAAACAACATGGTCGGTTGGAGTGCAGTATTGCACTGTGGTGCAGACCGCAACAGAGGACCCGAATTTAGGGATGGCAGTGGAAATGACGGTCCCCTTAGTGAGCCATGGGTGTAAAATGGTGGACATTACATGTAGGTAGAAGAGATACAGAGACTGCTACAGAGGGAGGCAAACACAGACAGAGAGGGGGGAAGAAGAGAGAGAGAGAGAGAGAGAGAGGGAGGGAGGTGGTGGTGGAAGAGGGGATAGAGGAAAGGTCTTCTTTGCAGTTTAATCAGATTTCCACCATTCCTTTCCAGATCGTTCCAGCTCTCCTCTCCTCTTCCTTCCTCTCGCTCTTTCTTTCTCCTACACCAGACATCCGTACTACGAGGCCTGGCGCCCCTGGTCGCATGTATAGCCCTATAGGACTTTATTTAAATCGTTGTGCAGAATGGCTGCCACTGACCAGCCCCAGGCTCCATAGTCCCCTAATGATGACCCAGATGAGCAGGGGGGGTGGATTGGGGGTTATTGATCGGGGTCGGTCACGCTGTCCAAATGATCTGTGCTAAATCGAGGGGGTCTGTTTATAACCAAGCTCTCAGGGCCCGTCAGCCGGTCGCCTCTGTCGTTAGCTTGGGTCCATGCCTATCCTGATGAATTAGAGGCTAACAAACTGTGTAAACTAGATGAATAGGTTGTGTTAAGCCCCCCTACCTAGCCCCTTCCTAGCTAGCCAAGCAGACCGCTTCAATACTATCCTTCATGTTAGGTTCTAGTACACAAGCGTCCTCCCAGGAGAAAGACTAGCATAGGTTTTTTTTATGGACATTGATTATTTTTTGCCGAAAAGGTGGGGGATGATTTAAGCTCCCTCCTCAGAATGGTGGGGGAACTTGCAAGTCAATATCTGTGGGTGTTGGTTCTCGGAGAGGGAGAGGGAAAGGGAGAGGGAGAGAGAGAATATGAAGTGGCCTCTGGTCTGAAGATGTCATTGGCGATTTCTCGACAACAGGGTGAGAGTTCTCTGCCACCCCCCCACCATCTCCCCACGCCTGCCTCTTGCCACTGCCTTGCTTCCCTTGCTGCGCGTCCCTTCCCTTTTAACGAGTCTAAAAATAAACTCTGCTGCCTCCGTCCTTACCCGTGAGGACCCATCCACTATGCAGCGTGCCGTGCTCCTCTCCTCCTCTCCGCCTCTGGGCCGTCACCTCGAGTTCTCCTCACAACTCGGGTCCCGGGCCGGGCCATCCTCTGGATCCACGTGCGACGATTTGTTCGGTGAACTTGAAGGAGAGAAAGAAAAGTGGGAGATGGAAAAGAAAGAGAGAGACAGAAAGAAAGAGGAAAAAAATAGAAAGATTTGTGATTGAAAAAAATGAAGAAGGAAGAAAGGGAAGAGGGGGTGGGAAAAGAAAGAAAGAAAGAAAGAGAGTTGATGCAAAGAAAAGAAATGACAGACAACAACTCACACTTACTTTCTTTATTCTCTCTCTGAGGTCTAGAGCCACGTGAGGAGCTCTCTGGGCCCTGCAGTGTGTTTGTGTGTGACAAGGTCCTATCCTGGGTATTTAACGGTCTGTGGCCCTAATGAAATACGAGACTCCACGACGGACACACACACACACACACACACACACACACACACACACACACACACACACACACACACACACACACACACACACACACACACACACACACACACACACACACTACTCCACTCCACTCCTGGAGGCCTCAGAGCCACTGAACATGGCAGAAAGAAAAGCCACTTTCACTGTTGAAACAGAGCGCGGAATGGCTGCTGGCTGTGGGGAGGTAGAAAGAGGGAGGGAGAGAGAGGAAGAGAAAGGGAGAAAGAGAAAGAGAGAGAGAGCCATTAGAGGAGGACATCTTCAGCACTGTTGGTTCAGTCAGCTTGTTTTCTGCTCTGTGACATTTATGCTACAAGCAGGGTTGCATTTAGATTGTTGGATGGGAATGAGGGAAGTAGACAGCGGAGATGAAACGGCACAACAAAGTTTCTTTCAACCAACACACAAAAAATACGAAAGGTAGTCTGTAAATGTGCTGCGACATGAATTATGTATCGCCCACCGTTAATTATTTAGAGGCTCCTAGCAATTTGAAATACTTGTGTTGAGTGAATGACTCCATAGGCCAAAGTAGTTTGGTGTGTATGTGTGCACACTCCTGTATGTGTGTTTACGTGTGTGCTTTGGTGTATTTTTGCGAGTGTGTGTGTGTAATGTGAAGGCAGAGGCCCTTCTGTCGTGTCATGCCATGGCTGTCCCAGGAGAGCCAGGGAAGATTTAAAGTGTGCGTGTTGTCCACCCATCGTGTGGTGCCGGTGGCGGTGGCCCACTTCATGCGACAAGTCATTTGACTCCGAGCAGCCTCTCACACCAAGCTTTCCGGCTGTCAGCAGTTAGACCTATAAGAAGAGGCGATCGGTTTGCTTACTTACTCACTTTGAAACGTCTAAATTTGTCCCAACGTCTAAATCCGGTAGCCGCAACGTTGTGAAATGTTTATTATGAATCCCAAGTCCTAGTGGCTACGTGCTACTGTGTGAACTCCCGTGGAGTGAATGTAGTAGGCAATTTAGTGTCATGTTGTGTACGCATATTCGCCGAAATTTCTAGTTGTAAAGTACTAGCTATTAGGTGATTATTTTTCTTAAATTAAGATTGACTAGAAGTTTTTTTTAAACCTGAAAAATAAGCTTGGTTAGATAACATTTTTGCAGTGGTACAGTTGTGTTTTGCATAGTTCTCTCAGTCAAAGACAGACCGTGCTGTTATTCCAATTTTGTCTGCAGGAAATGTCTCATTGTGCTTGTAGCTAATCTTAGTATCCTTATCATGTCCCAACAGTGGGCTTTATCTACGTATCGCCAATGTTTGTTTGTCCCCTCTGCTTCAGGTCAAGAGGTAGTGGAAGATGCCCTGCTTCTTACAATCAGCTGGAGAGGGAGGGAGGGAGAGAAGGAGAGGATGGGATTGAGAGAAAGAAAGAGAGAGAAAGAGGGAAAGAAAGAAGGAAAGAATGAGAAATGATTTGAAATGTTTTCCCCCTCTGTTTCAGGTCAAGAGGTAGTGGAAGATGGCTGCTGCGTCTTACGATCAGCTGCTGAAGCAAGTGGAGGCCCTGAAGATGGAGAACTCCAACCTACGCCAGGAACTCGAGGACAACTCCAACCACCTCACCAAACTAGAGACCGAGGCATCTAATATGAAAGTGAGTACTACTCCAGTCACCACACTAAACTAGAAACGGAGACTTCTAATATGAAAGTGAAATCTCCTACCACTGCACCAAACAAGAGGTCTAGGTGCCCAATATACTCCAACTACTCCACTAAGCTACAGACCCCAAGGCATCTGATATGATGCCCAAACCATGTCACCAACTACAGACCAAGGCATCTAACATGAAGGGGAGTACTTCTACCATCTCATCCAGCTAGAGACAAGGGTATCTAATATGAAGTACTCTTACCATCTCACTCTGCAAGAGACCAGGGCATCTTATATGATTTTTTTTTTACCATCCCTTTGGAATGCTGTAATTTCATTCGTAGAGAGGGCCTGGAACTGGAGTCCTGGTAGACGTTTGGTCTTGTTGCCAGACAACTGGCTTATCAGCGAAGGGGACAGTAGTCATTTTTCAGTGTTGGATAAAATAGGACACGTTTCAAATTTCAACAGGGTTCACCTCCTCCATGCGTTTCTCAATTTGGTTCTTCCAGGCCCTCTGTATGCATGAAATTAGTATGAGGACATGATAAAATCTAGGCTAATCTTAAATGAAAGTGAGTTGGAAATGACGGTAGAAACATGTGAAGTGATTCAGTCGAAAACATGCCTGTCATCGTTTCACGACAGCATCAACCAAGCAGAAAAATAAAAGGAGTTGGAAGTGTGAAGGCGGGGAGCTCTGCATGTTGGAATCTGATGAATTTTGTGAGAGTCCATGATGGTGACATCATGTTGAAATCTTCCACATGCAGCAGGAAGCCATGTTATTGTTGGCATTTAACTCCAAGTTAACCTACAGAAAGAAAGCGGTAAACCTGCTAATAGATTGCCAGTAGGCATCATTTAGCTGAGAAAATATATATTCTGGGCTCTTCTATTGGTGGATGTTGGGAAGTGAGCTTCATGTGAAAGTGGGCAGGGGTGGTGTTGGGTTGGATAGCGAAATAGTTTGAATAGTTTGACTGTTTGTGTGGTTGGTTATACCCATGTTCAGCCATGCTTTGTTGTCATATAAGGGTCAAAGACGTGACTTCTAAATGTACTGTCAGATTGCATGTTCCTCAGTTAAAAAGTGCTAATTTCATAATAATTCATCATACATGTAGTACATGTTACCTCCATGGAACCGAAATATTTTTTTCATAAATAATTAGTTGGCATACATTTTGTAAACAGATTCTGAATATTCATAAAAATCGTTGTAGGTTATAATATTGGCACATGGTCAGTGGTAATGTGTTAAATTGTCACTGGTCTTTGGCTGTTATTTCTTTGATCCCTGTACATTTTTCCGGATCCTTACTGAAGCATGTGTGTGCACTGTGCATAGCTTAGTGTAGATGTTTGTAGTGAATGGCATTTTGTCAGTGGTTCACGTCTAAATTAGGAGAGGAGCTCTGATGCAAGGAGGCGATTATTGGGGAAGGGGAAACAGTAGTAGCCCCCTGGAGACTGAAATTCTCTCTCTCTCTCTCTCTCTCTCTCTCTCTCTCTCTCTCTCTCTCTCTCTCTCTCTCTCTCTCTCTCTCTCTCTCTCTCTCTCTCTCTCTCTCTCTCCTGTGATGTTTAAATAACTCCTGCCTGCCTCACCAGATACTCACTGCCTCCACCCTAGCATGTCACGCAAGCAAAATGACACACACGCACTCGCACACACACACACGCACACACACTAAAGTATGGCTCCAGGCAGCCTCATTCTAACACCAGCCGCTCTCATTCAGATATGCTCCTCTCTACCCCTCCTCTCTTTCCCTCTGCTCCCATCCCCCATTTCGCTGGCCTTACCCTGTCTCTCCATCTCTGTCCATTTTCTCTCCTCCATGTCCTTCTCTTCCATTCTTTTCCTTTTTCTCTCTACCCTACCCTCTACGCTACCTCCTCTCTGAAACGCTGCTTTTGTCTGCCAATCTTTTCCTGTCTGCATTTTGTGTTTGTTTTTGTGCTCTTTGCCATTGTGACAATAACCCTTGTTCTGCATGCTTAGACACCCCCCTCCCCTCCCCACACACACACACACAGACATGTACACACACAACTTTGTGCTTTTGCTTTTGGGTTCAGGAGGTGGAACTGGATGCTTAACACTGTGATTGACTTTTTAACGGAAAGGTGTGCGTGTGTGTGCATGTTTTGCATATTTGCTTGTTTATTTATGCAGTCTTTGGGGCTTGGGACTTAAAACACAGTCCGTCTGGGGCACAGAGACACATTGGGTTCAGTTCAGGGTGTGTGCGTCTGATTTTATTTATTTTATATTTTATAAATCCCATGATTCTCTTGCGTTAGACAGTGCTGTCATCACAGATGAAAGAAAGGGTGTCAGGCCAGCCCTGAGAGATTTTGGAAGAGGAATACATTAAGAGAGGGGTGAAAAGGTATTTTTGGGGGGTAGGGGGTGGAAGAGAAGGGGGGGGGGGGTGTAGGGGAGGTGGTGTTCAGCGGCTGTGGTGGTGGTGGTGGTGGTGGCCCAGCACAGTCCCTTGTTCTCTCGCTGTCAGCATCAGAGTGACATTTTTCCCAGACTCCCTCAAGAGAAGTCAAAAGATTTTTTTTTTATCCCCCCCGCCTCCATCTCTCTCTTTTTTTGCTTGCAATTGAGTTTTTTCTGTTACATTTGCCGTGTTGTGTCGAGATGGATGTGATGTGGGAGTTGGTGTTGCTAGGGGCTAGGCTTTGAAGCGGAAGCACACCCAGCACACTCGTAGCTGCTCGCCTGGCAACCAATCACAGTGCTGAGATGGCAGTCGGGATGTGGAAGAGAAACCTCTTTCCTCTTCCCAAAATGGCATCTACATGATGTTAGGCTAAAGGACCGGAATTACATGCGTTATCAGTGGGTGACTGATCAAAGTAGTCAAATGGGCCATGATAAAAAAGGAGGTCTTTTTTAACCCTAAAAAATGATTATGGATGTGTACAACAAAAGCTTTTACTGCAGGGTCCTCCTTGGGTCAATAGTTCTGTTTTTTGTGCTTTTAATAAGGCGAGCATTGCTGGTGAAACAATAGCTTGTCTCTATCAGATAATTATTAGGCTATGTGGCTGTACTGTTCCCTTTGAAGATGCAAAGCTCAGCATCACTTGCCCCTCCCCTCCACTCCACCATGTCCCCAGACAGCACTGTAGTATGCCGCTTGGGGCTTGCTAGGCTTAGCTTTGGTGTCTGTCTGGCTGGCTGGCTGGTGCTTCTTGTTCTTGTCTGCTTTGCTTCAAGAAACCTAAAATGACCGTGTAGTCTGACTCTGCAGCACCACGCAGCAGCCAGACAGCCTGCAGAGCCGCACCCCCCACTTCCCCCACCCCATGTTCACGCCTCACGCCCCCAACTCTTACCCACCTCAACCCCCATCCCCATCCCCTCCATCTCCTCTTCATGCATTATTAAGAGCCGATTTTACACTCTCGCCTTGCGAGTCACCCAGGAGCCGCTCCGTTGAGGATGCCATTCGTCAGTCTGCTCTGCAGGCTGCCGCACTTTTGCCCAGTAATGTATGGAGAGTGAGAGAGAGAGAGAGAAGGAGAGAAGGAGAGAGAGAGGGATAGAGGGGAGAAAGGAGGGAGGGGGAGAGAGACAGATGCATAAGGATGGGGGAGAGCAGGTCATGATGAGGGGGACACAGGGAGATAGAGAGACACACAGGCAGATTGAGAGAGACAGAAGGACAGACACAGACAGACAGCCCAATGCTTTAGCATTGGGAGGAGCAGGCCATGAGGAAAGCAAATGGAGGGCGTCTGCTCAGAGCGGGTGGAGCCGAGCAAAGCAAAGAGGAAACATGTGATGACATAAGAGGAGAACACGAGCAGAAATCAGTGCGGTGTAGCTTAATGGACTGTTTACATAGGGCTCGAACATGTACTCAGCTGAGAGATCCCTAAGCTCTTTACGTAGACTGTCTGTGCATGACTGATGCATGCACATACACGCACAGATGGTGGAGGAGGGCTGTCCATGCAAAAACTGCAGCCACCATGTTAGGATAGAAACACTGCAGAGTGCAGCGTCCTGCTGAAGGACACTTTGACCTAGTCCTCCGGTCTGGAATCGGACCGACATCCGGCTGATTTCTAGACAACTCGATAACTCTTCCTCCTCATTTTTTACTCTTTAACCCATTCATTGTGGGAGCGACATCTGTGCAGCAGAACCTTAAAGACTGTCCGCAGCATCTATGCCTGCACATTTACCTGTCACAGTGTTGACGATTCTGTTCGAAAAAAAAATGGACCTGTTAGGTCTAAATGGGTTAAATTAAGGTGCACAGATCTATAACATCTATAAACCCTCAGAACAAGTGAACTGGTTTCCGAAATGTTGGCGATTATATTTGATGCTTCATGGGATTAAAAAAGGGGGTTTTGATGTGGAAAGATTAAGATTTGGAGGGACGTGCCCATTTAGTGAGCATGAAGGTAAGTGAGGGAATCCAAAGTTGCGGGCTGATGTACTTACTGTTGTACAACAAACATGAATTGTAAGAGAATTGTAACTGATGGAGGAGATGCAAAGGCTGAGGGGCTGAGAGAAGGTGTGAGGGTGTTATGTTGGTGACGGACTAGGATTAGTGCAGGAGGCCAGGAGCACTGTAGCATGAACGTGAGAAACTACTCGGGTGCTTCAGTGGAGGCCCGTTTCGCACACCAAGAACTCACCTAGCGACATTATTGAAATCACTTTATGAGTGATTTCTATGAACTTTCAATAACGCCACCAGGCCGTCAGTTTTTGCAAGCGTTTACAGTATACTGTATGGCATTCTGTCCTGTTGCCTGTTCAAGTTATGTCAAGAATGTTGTTATTGAAATGCTGTTCTTAAGCATGGATGCCCATATCCTTGCAGTTGTAGCTGACTTGCACTCCTCTGTTAAATACGGTGCATGTGACTTAAGCATTACACTGGAACGGCAGTGGGGTTTTTGTGGGCTGTTTTGGTCTGGTATGGTCTCGCCTGGACTTAGCTGGTAGCGGGTGTTCCCTAAAGCACCCAATCATTCCTCTTCCGGGGGCATCTTTAAAGAGTTTTTGTCGGCCAGAGACCCTGATCGCTTGACCCTGGCCGCTGCTCAGACATTGACTCCAGCCCCAGCCTCATCTCCCAGGAGCTCCAGTGCACCTCCTGCCTGCTAATGTGCCCAGCCGAGGGGGCCTTTGAGGGGCACCAGAGGCCTGGCGGAGAGATGGATGGAGGGAGGGAGGGAGGGAGGGGGTACCCATGGAGCTCCAAAACTGGGAATTGGTTTTTTTTTGTCCATTGGATCTACAGTATGTTTGGGTGTTTGGTCAGTGTTCGTGTCATTTATTCTAAAGCGTGTACGGCAGATTACAACGCGGTTGATCAAAGAATGGCAGAGAGTTGCATTGTGCTGAATGGTTTTGCCCATCATTTGGAGACCGACCCGGTGAATTTTGAAGCAGTGAAAATCAAATGGCACAATAATCGAATGAACAACAGGCCATTGGTCAAATCATGTAGTTTTTTGTCTGTGTTTATCTTGTAGTCATTGAAAATGTTGCATTACATGCGAAATGTTGACTGGGTTACCGTATAGGTTTAATGCATCATGTACTGTATTGAACCAAACTCAGTAACTTGTATAGGGAATGAGTGAACATTCAGGCCATGGTCTAAGCTCTTTATGGCTGTGCTGTATTGAGGAGCTACCCTTAGGCGTTTCCGCTTCCTTGAAAACCAGGCATTCATTTCTATACTCTTTATCCTCCGCAAGATTTTATCTCGAAGCACACAGAGACTGAGCAAGCAAGCAAGTGTGCGTGTGTATGTGGGCGCGAGTGAGGCATGACCCAGCTCTGCCAGCAAATGATAGGTTTTGTGCTCCATGCTGTTGCATTGTTTGGCATGTGTGCCACATGATGTCCCCCTCTCTCTTTCTCTCTGTGCACACCCTCCTCTCTCTCTGTGTATAGAGTGGCCAGTATAGCTTGAGGCCCTCTCTCATCATATGTGGGCCAATCCCAATAAGTGACCCAGATGATGTTAATACCAGTGGTCAGCTCAGTGCTGCACCATCGTGCCTCGCTAGCTATCGCCAGACTAATATCACAACTGTGATACATAATCTGGGAACCGTTTATTCATTTTGTTGTTGGGGAGATCCATTTGGAATGCTATCTTAACATGTGATGGAAAGCTGGTTTTGTTTCTGGTGTCGACATGAGGGATCTGTTAACAAAATACAATCTTCCGTTTGTCTAATAATATGTCTTGTTTTGCCTCCTCGTTCTGTAGTTAGGATCCCAAACTCAAAACGATTTCAGCCAGGCTTTCCATGCTGTCCTTTAGATCGGAAGTATTGTGCGAGGCAGCATGGGATTTCCCAGTCTACCATCGTCTCCTCTCTCCGTTTTTACATCTCTCTATATCACGCCTTTACGGCTGTGACTCACGAGACTCTGGCAGGCAATGATGATGGTGCTGGG
Organism: Engraulis encrasicolus; assembly: GCF_034702125.1. Classification (NCBI taxonomy): domain Eukaryota; kingdom Metazoa; phylum Chordata; class Actinopteri; order Clupeiformes; family Engraulidae; genus Engraulis; species Engraulis encrasicolus. Next base: position 13,727,111 of record NC_085868.1, on the reverse strand, counting down.
CTGGCAGGCAAGCCCTGGCTTGCAGCTTGGTAAGGTTGTGTGGTGGTGGTGCACAGTGTTGCCAGATGAGGCTGATGATTTCCAGCCCAAAAAATGCTCAAAACCCGCCTAGAAGCACAAAATCCCGCCCAATTCTATTGATTTCTATGGCAAAAATTGGGCGGGTTTTTTCTGCTAAATGCCATTTTTACCCGCACACGGCCATCCTAAGCAGCCCAATTGGGCGGGAAACAGCCCAATCTGGCAACACTGGTGGTGCGTGATGGGGGTGAATGGTGGGTGGGATCTGCCTGGTAACAAATCAAGACAGCATGCATGATGGCATGGCATGCTGTTGCAGCAGCACTACTGACTGTCGTGTCCGCCTCACTGAGCTGATTCACATTTTTACACATTTATTAGCTCTCTTTTACAGCCTCTCTATACATAGGTTAGGTTTTAAAGCTTTGATGGATGGAGATGTTTAAAATGCGCAAGCAAGCTAGCAACTGTTATCACTTTTTAAAAATGATGACTGGTAGTTCAATGCGTGTTCAGCTGAATTGTGATTTTTAGCACGATGGTGTACCTGGCATGGAAGCCACCATTTTGCAGACCGTTTTTCTCCTCTCCTCTCCTCTCCTCTCCTCTCCTCTCCTCTCCTCTCCTCTCCTCTCCTCTCCTCTCCTCTCCTCTCCTCTCTCTTTCCACCTCTCATCTTCGTCTTTCCACCTCTCCCTTTCTCTCCCTTTTTATCCCTGTCCACCTCTCCTCTCTGTCCCCTTCCCCTCGCCTTTCATTTTCTCTATATATATCCCTCTCCTCTGCTCATCTCCCCTCTCCTCTGCTCATCCCCCTCTCCTCTCCTCTGCTCTCTTCCCCTCTGCTCTCCTCTCCTCTCCTTTCCTCTACTCTCCTCTCATCTCCTCTCCTCTCCTCTCTTCCCCTCTCCACTGCTCTGCTCTCCTCTCCTCTCCTTTCCTCTCCTCTCCTCTCCTCTCCTCTCCTCTCCTCTCCTCTCCTCTCCTCTCCTCTCCTCTCCTCTCCTCTCCTCTCCTCTCCTCTCCATCACTGGGGTCGCAGTTACTAGGCATCGCTACTGCCCTCTGGTGGTTGCGAATCCTAGCTGCCAATTGGTTGGAGTCGTTTCTGGTGACATCAGTGCATTTTTTTCTTTCTGCAAGGGCCAGATCTGTGTCTGCTCAGCTGAATTACATTGTTAATTCCCCCCCCCTTTGACTGGACTGGACTGGACAGTGTCAGTGCATCATTTGGACAAATTAACTACTTTCTTGGCTGTGAAATGTGGATCTTCTTGTCATAATGATGTGCAATGTGGTTGGAGCTCCAGAGGCTCTTCAGGACGCCCCCCCTCCTTGCACGATTGCAACCCCCTGGGAATGGCGGTGTGCATTTTTAGACGCTTCCTTCCTCCCTTTGTGCCTGATGGTGATGATGATGATGATGATGGCCGTGGCTGACTTCCATCCTGCACTGCCATTTCCTGAACGCTTCAACCACATAAACACACCCACCTACCCTCCCTCTCCCTCCCTTCTTATGTCTCTCTCGCTCGCTCGCTCTCTCTCTCTCGCTCTCTCTTTCTCTCTCTCTCTCTCTCTCTCTCTCTCTCTCTCTCTCTCTCCATGTCCTCACAAACAGCTGCAGGCAGGATGTCAACACAAACATGTCCCTGTGTGGTGTGGGGGCATCCCCCTCTCTTCCCATTTAATTGCAGGTTTTCGCATCAGAACAGAAGGGGGTCACACAGCTGAAAAGTCCACTGGCAATGCAATCGCACAAGTCCTCCTTTCTTTAATGCTCAACACCCTTGTCGTTTTTAATGTCCATAATAAGTGGCCGGAAAACAATTTTGCCAGACTGAACATGGCACTGAAACATGAAGGTCAAAACCGTCATGTTTCTTGCTTTTGGTGGACTGCTAAAAAAAGGAAAGTGGATGATCGGATGCCCACCAAATTAGCCATGAATTTTAGTCACGACTAAAAGGTGACTAAATGCTCCGTTAGTTTTAGTATCAAAAGATGTGGAAACAACCTTTTATGTTTGTTTTAATCTCCGCTGCGTTCCTTCTTTGTGATTTACTAAATTGCTACCTGGCAAGGACCTGGTGATTGCAGATGTGCAGTGTTTTGCAGTCTCTTATCCAAACACCAGCCCCCCATCCCATGTGATTTTGATGGCTCTGTGAGTGAAAATGCCATCCAGATGCTACAGGCAATGGATGCCTGGCCAGACTAATTGGCTGATGCAGTGAACACGCACACACACACACACACACACTCTACACACACACACACACACACACACACACACACACACACACACACACACACACACACACACACACACACACACACACACACACACACACACACACACACACACACACACACACACACTCTACACACACACACACACACTCTACACACACACTCTACACACACACTCTACACACACACACACACACACACACACACACACACACACACACACACACACACACACACACAGACACACACACACACACTCACACACAGCAGGCTAACATGAGTCCCCGGGGTGTGATGAGGCTAGAGGGAGCCATGTTGCCTTCTGGGTTGGCTATAACCCACACCGTCTCTTCCTCTGCATCCATGTGTCTAGGGCAAGAGGGACATATTGTATAGCCACCGCCCATCTGCTGTATTTGTTTTTTCTTCTATGGGGGAAACAAGCAAAGCTATTGATGCTACTATTCCACAAGTAATCGGCCTGATTACCAATGTCATCTCCAAGCACTTAATGCTTGGAAAATAACCTCTGCAGTGTTGACATTCAGCATGGCTTGAGCTGATTTTGGTAGTCGTTATCATCATCTGAAGGAGAGCACAGCGCTTGGGAGGTTGACCTCAGAACTGAGTGGAAGTCACTGGTTTCTTGATCACTATTGACTGTGACAGAAATGGAAAAGAAATACATTAGGCCAATTGAACAGAACAGAAATGAAATGAAGAAAGAGTATCCAAGGCTCTCTTTGAAAAAGTTGAAATTGCTGTAATATAATGGCTAAATCATATTCGATGCATTAAGTTATTCAATATTAAATAATATTAGGGCAGCTGTTTTGAGAAATAAGTAGTTTGGGAGCATTTCCACCATACATAAGAGTGCGTCAGGAGTGGTCTTGTGGGGTTTTCGATCTCTCGCTGTGCTGCTCTTAATGCTCTCCCATGGCGCTGTGCTGCCTTGTTTTTCTCCTTGTTGTGTACCACATGTGTGTCATGTGATGGGCTTTTTCCCCCTTCATCACACTGCAAGGACATTCTACACTCTACAGCACCTTTAAATAGTACAGAAGCAGGGCACATCAGGGACATACACACTTGATCTTACACACTCAAACACACACACACACACACACACGAACACACACACACACGAACACACACACACGAACACACACACACACGAACACACACACACACGAACACACACACACACACGAACACACACACACACGAACACACACACACACGAACACACACACACACACGAACACACACACACACACGAACACACACACACACACACGAACACACACACACACACGCACACGCACACACACAAGCACACTCACACACAAACACACTCACACACACACACAAACACACTCACACACACTTGCGCTCTCACACACATTCACATTCACACTTACACAGTAGCGCTCACATACAGTCACATACACACAAACTTGCTCTTCGTCTGTCTCGCACGCACACGCACACGCACACGCACACACGCACACACACGCACACGCACACGCACACGCACACACGCACACACACGCACACGCACAACCAGGGGCCACAGGGGAGTCCTCTACAGTGAGAGGTCAGAAGAAATGCGCTGTGGATGGGCATGAGAGTCCTGTAGAGATCCCCACATTTTTTTTACAGCATCGATTTGCAGCATGGGCTGGATTACATGGAGCCCGTCTCGCTCGCTCTCTCCCTCTCTCTAGCTCGCCCCCTCCTCTAGTCTCTAGCGCTCTCTCCCTCTCTCTCTCTCTCTCTCTCTCTCTCTCTCGCTCTCTCTCTAGCTCTCTCTCTAGCTCTCTCTCTAGCTCTCTCTCTAGCTCTCTCTCTCTCTCGCTCTGTCTCTCTCTCTCTCTCGCTCTGTCTCTCTCTCGCGCTCTGTCTCTAGTTCTCTCTCTCTCTCTCTCTCTCTAGTGCTGTCTCTCTCTTTAGTGCTGCTCTCTCTTTCTCTCTCTAGTGCGTTCTCTCTCTCTCTCTCTCTCTCTCTCTCTCTAGTGCTCTCGCTCTGTCTCTAGTGCTCTCGCTCTCTGTCTCTCTCTCTCATTCGCATGTGTGTCATTTTGATGCTATAGGTCAGAATGTATATGCTTGGATGTTTAAGAGGATTTTCGTTAATCTTCCAGGGCTTTAAGTTATGTAGGTAAGTAGTCAACATACATGCAGTACATTCAGGGCATTCTGCTGGTCAGGTTGGTGGTTGACTCAGGCCAAAGACATTGTATTTTACGTACATGATGTACTGTATGTGTGCATTTGTGTGTGAGGCAGAGAGCGATGGATGACCTAGACGATGGAGGGCACAGTGTACGGAGCCAGAGACCAAAGCGGTGGTGGGTGTAAGTGAGACTGAGTGAAAGTGGTGTGTGTGTGCGCGTGCGTGTGCGCGTGCGTGTGCGAGTGTGTGCTCACGTCAGGGTTTGACATTGGCAAATGCTGGTAAAACTTTGCTGTAGAGAGAGAGAGGGAGGGAGAGAGCTGGCTGAAACTGGACACTAGCTCGGCTCTGCGGAAGGTGGTGGTGGTGGTGGGAGAGAGGGGGACGGATCAGTGGTGCTGCCCAGCCGGGTGCAACCTGAGCAGGCCCGGCTCCCAGCGATAAGAGCCTCCCATCGATCCACACCACCAGGCCCGGGAGACACTCCAGAGTCACTTACGAGATACATTCGTCTACATTTGAGCTATGATGGATCTGTCTGCATTTGAGCTATGATGCATCTGCGCTGCTGACTGTTTGAGTCACTGCACTGCGTCTTGTCTTGTGTTGTCTTGTCTTGTCTTTTATGACGAATGCAGTGGCTTACACATAATAAGCTCATTTAGATAATGGCTTCTCTGATGACTTATCAATGATGCATCTGTAAGTGGCCTAATTTAGGATTATCTCCCAACTCCTTTCATGGGCGTTAAAGAGTTGATCTCATGACCAAATCAGTCTATGCTATTGCTCATCTTAACACATTGAGTACCGACGACGTAATAATGCGTTTTTCACGCCCATGCGTTCTATACCAAAACGTAAAAATACGTTTTTGCATTTAAATATCATATTTTGAATCTACACCCTTCAATGGACAATATATGTGATTTTGGTAGCTCTGTGATGGACATAAATGACAACATTTGCAGTCAAAAGTTGTTTGATTGTTATGATGTTTGAGTGTTATGATTTGGATATTTTAATTTAACTTACCAAGATGTCTGGATGCCAACCCATGTCGCCTACCGTAGACTATCTGTAATGGGCTCCTATGATCGCGCTGCCTGCATTGATTTCCCTAGTACGGTCACTGTAGCATGTGTTGTCTCTGACTTCACGCAGACTTCACAGAGACCATTATATCGTGCCTGGAGTATCTTGAACTTTCTGGACTTGCTAGACCTTTACCGGATCCTTGGATCCAAATGGCACCCGAGATGTGCTTGGAGTAATGCGCTCCGATTTGGACGTTTGATCGCCAAAAAGATAAGTTTCTGTGTCTTCCTGTATGTGAGAAGCCAGGGGAGGTAGATGGACACTCCCAACTGAGATCGCTCCCGGACGTGTAGTCCACTAGCTCCGTTATATGGCGGTGGGATCGATAGTCTGGCTAGTGGGAGCGAGCCGACCGGGGAGCGTCCTGCGTTGGGAGCGACAATCAGGGAATCGAAGCCAGAAGCTAGCATGGCTACATATCATATGGATCGGATGGGCTAGGCTACATCTAAGCATCATATCATTTGGATTTGTTGTCATTAATGTTGGGCTATTATTTTGGGAGTCATCGGGAGCTATTTTAGCAAATGTCTCACCCTCTGCATGTGTGCAAAGAGTTTGTGTTCTGTCCACGTGAAAAACGGGGACTTCAAAGGGCATCGATTGCCGGTGTGGTAGTGTGACAGAGCTGGAGGTGTGCTGCCGTATTCGTGAATCGTGCTATGTTGTTGTTTCCCTAGTACGATCGGTAGCGTGTATTGTGTCTGACTTCACGAAATAGGTAAACACAGAGACCAATTGTATATCGTGCCAGGAGTATCTTGAACTTTCTGGGCTTGCTACCTTTACCAGATCCTTGGATCAAAATGGCACCCGAATTGTAATTGGAGTAATGCGCTCCGATTTGGAAGTTTGATCGCCAACCAGATAAGTTTATTTGATTATTCACCCCCATGTTGAACTGTCTTCCTGTATGTGAAAAGCCAGAAGCTAGCATAGATGGCTACATATGGATCGGATGGGCTACATCTAAGCATCATATCATTGGGATTTGTTGTCAATGTTGGGCTATTATTTCGGGAGTCATCGGGAACTATTTTAGCAAATGTCCGACCTTCTGCATGTGTGCAAAGACTTTGTGTTCAGTCTGTGTGAAAAACATGGATTTCGAAGGGCTTTGATTGCCTGTGTCGTAGTGGTATAGAGCAGGAGGTGTGTCTTGACGAGCAGGAAGATGCGTGTCAGAGCTAACCTTGCACCAAATTGTGATTAAAACCAACTCGTCCCCTTTCAAACTCGTCACATTCTGAAGAAGCGCACCCTTCACAAAAACCTCAATATCTCCGATTGTAGCTGAATTCCATGGATACCCGCTTCGGTTTAGCGTGGGTTTACTCGGCAATAAAAGCTCGTAGAGACACACCGTTTTCACCTACTAAGAGGGCAGCGTCTCCACTTTCAAACGAGTCATAACATATTTCAGTGGCCCTATCACATAATACGCTGTGAGTCTACAAAAAACGTCAAAAAAGGGCTTAGAACACTGGTATTCTACGACATAATTCCGTGAGCACCGCCGGTATTCAATGTGTTAAGATAATACTGTCAAAACAGTTAGTCGATGATGCACGTTCTCTGATCTAGCACAGTATTCCTGTGGACACAAGAGTACAACAAGCCAGTCTCTTGAGACCACAACAACAACCAAAAAAACAAGCTCATTGAGACTTAAAAACAACCAAGGTACTAGACGAGATAAAACGGTCCACTGGTGAGATTGGCTATTGGATCCATTGGTCCATTCATTCATGTGATGATGCCTGGAGGGGAGATGTTGTGTTTCTGATGATGATGATGATGATGGTGATGAAAATGCAGCTTCTACTCTGCAGCTGTGGCCATCAGCTGTGGCTGAGGAGAGGGCCTGAAGGGATGAAGGGACGGGGGTGGTGGTGTGTGGGGGGGAGATGGATGGGTCATCACATGTCTTCCACCCCAACCCCCTCCATCTCATCTTCATTAAATGGGCTCCATTGTTCCTGGTCCTGGATAGTAAAGGGGATTGGGATGGAGATGGGGAGGGAGCATGGACCGTGGACAAGTGTGGAGAACGAGTGAGATGTAGGGTGGGGGGTGAAAGTCAAGATGGGGAGGAACCATGGAGAATGATTTTTGAGGGGTCCACTCCACAACACAAAAATGTAATGGTGGCATTTTAACGTAGTATGGGGGTAGGTGGTTATGAGTATAGGGAGGGACCATTGGACCACCAAAAAATGTAATGTCGAGAATAAGTGCGGAGTGGTCCACGCATGTGACGGTGGCTTGTGCTAAATTAGGAGCAATGCCTTGTCATGTTTTATGGGGAAAGGGAGGGACCAAAGACCACCAGAGAGTGTGGAGAAAGGAGTGAGGAAGGGTCCACACACACGTGCACACACTTAATGGCCGCTTGTGCTAAATTAGGAGGGATGCCCCCTTGTCATCCCGTCTGCTTGACCTCTTGCCTGGTAGGGGTCAGCCGGGGGTGAGTGTGGACAGGAGGCTGGAGATAGAGAGAGAGAGAGAGAGGGAGAGAGAGAGAGAAGGATAGAGGGAGGGGAAAGAGTGAGAATGAGAGGCTTGCAAGGATGAGTGCTTGGGTGAATTTATGAGAAGTGAAGAGAGATGTGTGTGCGTGTGTGCGTGTGCGCTTCTGTGCGTGTGCGCTTCTGTGCGTGTGTGCGTGTGCGCTTCTGTGCGTGTGTGCGTCTGTGTGTGTATGTGTGTGCGCGCGGATGCATGGCTATTTGTCAGGGAAAGTGAAGACAGACGGGCTTGTGTTTTTGTGTACGGCAGATGACCAGTGGAAAAGGGGGGACCGTATGACGGCCGACTCGCGGGCTGCCATGAATCACGCAGCTGTGCGCCGCTGACAGGAAGTTGGTGTTTCCTCTCGGCTGAGGGGAGCGTGATCCGCGTTGATCCATCCCATCCCTGCTCTCAGCTCTCCACAACACACTCTCTCGCCACCGTGTGTGTTCGCGGGAGGTTTTTTGCAGTCCCGTCGTATTCATGAATTTGTCGGTGGCAGCAAACATGCGTTGTTATCAGGGTGGACATTGCAACTGTTGGATTTAAGCCTAAGGATTGATGCGTGTGTTGATGAAATGGATTTTGGGAGCTCAGCGCTTGTGTGCTGGTCCCTGGATCTTCTCAGAGCGCTCGGGTGAGGTTACTAGCTCTAGTTAAAGTCTATATCCAGGTCTTGGTCCCATCCCCGCTCTCTGCAATACACACTTTGTGCTTTGTGTGTGTGTTGACGCCTTCTTTAGCAGTCCGTCATACTCATGAGAAGGTTGTTGGTAGCAAACATGAGTTGTTGTCGGGGCTGACTGTCGAAGTGATTTAACCCATTTTTGCCTGATGCTGCATATGCGCAGCATTAACCCAGGTGCCTGGAGCGGCGTGGACGCTGCATTCTGGCTCTTGAGGTCTGAGTTTTATAGCTTTTAAATGCAACTTCATTTCATGTTTTTATGTGCTTTAGAGGCTGAGATATTTAGGTTTTTGTAGGCTGAGGGAACCTGTTTCCAAAAAGGGCTTAGAGCATTCAGTAGACATTTTTTGAAGGTGCCTTTAAGGCATAAATGGGTTAAGTGAAGGATCTCTGCATGTGATGGTATAGAATGGATACCTGGTGTTCTGTGCTTGAGTGGTGGTACCTTGGTTTTTGGAACCTGCTCAGGTGAGGGGTCTGTAGTGTTTCCCATATAACATGTGTCAGCCAAGGTGGGTGGGGGGTTAGATGATATCAAAGACATGTGACGACTAGATAGACCCCGTGGTATTTTGTGCGCTTTCTTGGGAAATTTGATGTGAAACCTCTAAGAAAAAAAAACCTTGATCTTATTTTTCAGAGGGCTTAGTCGATGTGAGAGGTGTTTGTTGTCAAGGTGGCCATCTTGACTACAAAGCGCTGTGGGAAACCCTGGTCTCTGGCCTTATCGTCCTGATTTTGATAAGGTGATCGCTTCTGTTCTGAGGGATTCAATTATGTCTCTATGTCCTATATTAGACACACACGCACAACAGCAGAAAATTGCCACAAACTGTCGTGATTCATAATGTTTCTTGCTTGCGTGCAGTTTTGGGGTCACTTCGTTGATTTTGATTTATGTTTGTTCATTTAGCTGTTCTGATAAAACTGGCACTGCCAAAAGATGGCGCAAGATATTGTTTTTTTCCCTCAAGCACCACAAAGAAAATAGAAGGAGGAAGTTACAGCTGATGATGAATGTGCTGTCCTACAGAAGGCTGCGGCGACTCCTAACTTATACAAAACGGAATATATGGGCAACATATTTCATAACGCATTGTGGACTCGTATGATTCCAATAGCTTTACAGTATTATGCGACAAGCAAGTGTAATAGATCATATATCTCTCTCTCTCTCTCTCTCCCTCCCCCCCTCTCGTCTCCCTCTCACTCCCTCCCACACATACTATGTTTCCAGCTGTTGTAGAGGAAGCGTTTGTTTCCCCCTGTGTTAGCTGATAGTGGATTGGAAATGCACAACAATGCAGGGATATAGTTTTAACTACCCCCCAGAGCTTAGACTGCGGTAGCAAAAAAACATGGTCAATTTCGTGACTGTAGCATGGAATGTAACACTGACGTGTGCCAGGCAAAAAAGTGGAACCTTTGACCAACAGAGGTCATTGTTATTATTTGCCTTGTCCTTGTTCATGGTGAATAATGATTAAAATGCTGTCTAAATTTCCTGTGGGCTGTGTAGGCTACCAAAGGAGATTTGACTCGGGATGTGTTCTTGGATTACATACAGTATGTTTGTGGTGCTAGGCTTGGTGCTGCATGAACTTGCATTAATAATTGATCCACCTGAATTGCTCCGTGTAACCCTTGCCCATTACCTGCCAATGAAAGTTGAAGACTATTTAAAGACCATTGAAAAATGAGCGGAATAACCAGGGCAGAATTAGCCGAGTCCAATGGAGAGGGGGGGAGGGGGGGGGGGGACATTTTGTGTTCTCCACTGCAAGGCACCTGGGTAACGCTTTAGAATAAGGTTCTTCTGATAAGCATTTATAGTCACTAGTAAGCAGGTAGTAATACCCTTACAAGTGCCCAATAACATGCTTATTAACTTTGCTAACATCTTATAAGCTGCTTATTATGTGTTTATAGTGGTTCATTTTTTTAGTCTTATTATTTAAATCGGTACACATATCCATCTTGATATGCTGACTAATACTAGATATGGAGGCGTTGCGAGAAAAACTAACTGTTCAAGATGGCTGCCATGGGTACCGATTTTCATGCTTTTACTCAGTTACTCATCAGATGTTAACAACGTTAATAAGCATGTTAACAAAGTTAATAAGCATGTTATTGGGCACTTGTAAGGATATTACGACCTGCTTACTAGTGACTATAAACGCTTATTAGAAGAACCTTATTCTAAAGTGTTACCGGCACCTGCCAATGAGAGGTGAAGACCGTTGAAAAATGAGTAATCAGGACAGTATAAATGGTGTCCAAGGGACAGTGGGGGACATTTTGTGTTCTCAACTGCAAGGCAGGAAGATCAAACACAGGCTATGGAGATTAAAGGAGGAACAGGAAGGTGTCTATTTGGGCTTCAGAGGCGCGTTTGCTTTTGTCAGGGAGACTCTTTTTGATGGCACTTCAAAGGACACACGGATGGGCTAGATGCTCCTCTCCTCTCCTCTCCTCTCCTCCTTATCAACCTCACTCAAAAAAGCTCTCACTCACTCAAAACGCAACCCGCACCAGCCTGTCAGGGACCCACGACCAAAAATATGCCTCACTTTGCTCGTGTTTCGTGGAAGCAGTTTAAAAAGTATCTAGTTACAAAGGCAAAGGGCTGAAAATGTCTTATCTCAGATCTGAGACACCAAGCCCACAGTGTGCCCAAATGTGTATTGATGTCTCTGTGTTTATACGTGTTTTCCTTTTTGTCTTGTCCATACGTTATCCTTCCTTTGTGTTTTCGAGCCTATGAAGCACATGGAAGAGGTAGATGTCTCTTGTGTGAGGATAGTTGCGTTTGAAGTGGATGTAAATAAAACTCTTTGTTCTCTCTCTCTCTCTCTCTCTCTCTCTCTCTCTCTCTCTCTCTCTCTCTCTCTCTCTCTCTCTCTCTCTCTCTCTCTCTCTCTCTCTCTCTCTCTCTCTCTCTCTCTCTCTCTGTCTGTTCGTGTTACGCAGGAGGTGCTGAAACAGCTCCAAGGAAGCATTGAAGAAGATTCCACAGACTCCCAAGGACAGATTGATATCCTAGAGCGGCTCAAAGGTACTGACTTCTAAGGATGCATTAATGTCCTAGAGAGATTTAAAGGCACGGTCTTTTATGGACGCCTTAAATGCTGTAAATTGACTCAGTACTGATGCCAAAGAATACATTACTGTCCTAGAGCTACCCAGGTACTGGCTTCTAAGGATGCATACATAACCTACTCAGATTCAAAGGTACTGACTATGTAAGCATTAATGTCTTAGAGCAGTGGTATCAAACTCAAATTCACACTTCACAGTGTGCCAAAATTAAAATCTGGGATGAAGTTGCGGGCCGAAATCACTATTTATTATGGTAAAAATGTATGCACGCATGCATTTTGTACTCAAAGACAAATTTCTCAAGCATTTATTCCAATAATATGGTCCTATAATGTGGTTCAAATGTGGTTCCACATGTTCTGTTGTATGTGAGTGTGAGATGTTACTATAATCTGGGCCCAGTCCAAATTCCTGTGACACACAAATTTCTTGTTCCAAGTCATGTTGCTCTATTTTGTGGTATTTCTAATGGTGTATGTGGGCCAACTGTAAATGCACACTTTAAAATGAATGTGTGAACCAAATAAAGTTCAGATTTGGCCCAGAGCCTGAGTTTGACATTACCTTTCAAGAGACGCTCAAATGTACTGATTTCTAAGGGTGCACTGCATTCATATCCTATAGTAGAGAGGTTCAAAGGTTACTCATTTGCAAGGTCACATTGATCAAATTTCAAGGCACTGCTGCAAGTAGCAGCCAAAATTTGTGTTCTCAGAACATAACAGACATTTCAAATTTCAACAGAAATTCAGACATACTGTTTGTCAAGGTCCCATTGATCTCCAAGAGAGACTTAAGATCCAGACCAAGATTTTTAGTATTTTGCAGATGCATACATTTCTTCTTATAAACTGAAGCTTTTCTTTCTGCCTCTCTACCACAAACACTACCATAATTTGTAACAGCTTGTAAGTAACCGTAAGCTCAGTGTTTGGTGTTTTCAACGTGTTTGATGCTAGTCAACATGTAGATAATAGCTACTAAATACCCCTCTGTTCGTTTGTGATCTGATTTGGTGTTTCTTTGTGACGGTTTGCCCACTATCTTTAGGTCCTTCACCCACTTGGTGACTGTGGTATTCCTGTATGATTTAGACATAGTCAGTAATTAGTACTCATGATGCCAAGACAATTTGACTCAGTCAGCCGGGGGAGTATTCCAAGAACATGGTATAAGTGATAAACCAAGTTAACCCCCCCGCCCCCCCCCACCCCCCCAGCTAGTGACCTCATAAAAGTCCCTCTCCACTCACCCTCATCCCTGGTTTGTCCTACTGTTTAGAGATGAGCCTGGACTTTTAACTGGCAGTGATTCAGCTACTCTAGTTGTAGTGACCTCTTAAAATCTCTCTGCACTCACCCTCACCCCTGCCCTGTCCTGTGCTGTGCTGCCTTGCTCTACAGAGATGAGCCTGGACTCCACTGGCAGCTTCCCAGGGGGAGGGAAGCTGAGGCCCAAGCCTGGCGCGCAGGCCTCCGGTTCGGGCCACTCAGCGGACAGCAGCCCCAGCCCCAGCCCCATGGGCTCCTTCTCCAGGAGAGGCACCCCCTCAGCGGGCCGGGATAGCGCCGGCTACCTGGAGGAGCTGGAGAAGGAGAGGTGAGCTAGGAGTGGAGCAACACCTTGAGGTGTTATCGGTCGTGTGAAAGTTCAGATTTTTTTTAATTGTTCTAGATGAAAATAAATGCATTCATAATTCATTTCATAAGTTTCTTACATTGTGTATTACTTTGATGAAATGTACAAAATGGAACAAATACAATTATGTGTTTACCTCATGTTTACTAAGTTGAATGTAAAGACCTAACTTGACGATACACAGGGCAAATTTTAGAGCAATGTTGCTCTAACAACAGCATGATTTGTCCACCGTTCATCCATGCTGTCTTGATAGAAGTGTAGATCACACATCTTTCCCCGGAAACCTTGTTGAAAAAGTTGCTCCGTGCTTAATCAGTTTTACACCCAACTTTCTGAATATTCGCCTAATGTCTGCATTGTACTGTAAGGCATGGATGATGAGAGAGTATTTTATCTTCTTCTTTTGTGCTTCTTGCAGGTCCTTGTTGATGGCTGAACTGGAGAAGGAGGAGAAGGAGAAGGATTGGTATTATGCCCAGCTGCAGAACCTCACCAAGAGAATCGACAGCTTGCCCTTAACTGAGAATGTAAGTTTCTCTTTTTCCCCCAACAAATATTAATTTATCCTCAGTGTTGTACTGTCTAATTATTCCATTTATAAGACATCATGTGAAAACAGCATTGGAACATCTAATATCTCTTACAGTTGGTATATGAACATGTGGACAATGACATTTAAGTGTTACCAAGCACACTATAGTAGTAAGTAGGTGCAGTGAGTATAATGTTGTTGTGAAGGCACTCCTAAGTGGGAGTGAGTAAAGCGATACACGACACGTGCAGCCTGACAACACAGTGACCGGTGGCGGTGGTGTCCTTTTTCTTTTCCCCCTTATCTCTCCCCCGCTGCAGTTCTCGCTGCAGACGGACATGACGCGGCGGCAGCTGGAGTACGAGGCTCGGCAGATCCGGGCGGCCATGGAGCAGCAGCTGGGCACCTGCCAGGACATGGAGAAGAGGGCTCAGGTGAGGAGACTCCATAGGGTGAGAAGAGGGCTCAGGTGAGACTCCATAGGGTGGGGAAGAGGGCACAGGTGAGACTCCATAGGGTGGGGAAGAGGGCACAGGTGAGACTCCATAGAGTGAGAAGAGGGCTCAGGTGAGGCTCCATAAGGAGGAGAAGAGGGCTCAGGTGAGACTCCATAGAGTGAGAAGAGGGCTCAGGTGAGGAGACTCCATAGAGTGAGAAGAGGGCTCAGGTGAGACTCCATAGAGTGAGAAGAGTGCACAGGTGAGGAGACTCCATAGGGTGAGAAGAGGGCTCAGGTGAGACTCCATAGGGTGGAGAAGAGGGCTCAGGTGAGACTCCATAGAGTGAGAAGAGGGCTCAGGTGAGGAGACTCCATAGGGTGAGAAGAGGGCTCAGGTGAGACTCCATAGGGTGGGGAAGAGGGCTCAGGTGAGACTCCATAGGGAGCAGAGCGTAGCCCCAAGGGTATTCAATTCAAATTCACAGAGGGCCAGTTTGTCAAATTCCTCTCAGTAAAATGGCCGGACATTGTATATACATAGCGTGCCTATGTTTTGATTTTGTTCGGACCTCATGTGGCGTGCCAGAATCTTGCCATGCAAGGGCCGTTATGGCCCTGGGGCCACCAATTGAATAGGCCTAGTTTAGCCATTTTATTTGGGACCAGAAGGGGGCATCCTGGGTTTGTAAAGTAAAATGAAAGTAGATGAGATGATTGTCAAAGTCACCTGTGTTAGGAGCAGAAGGCAGATGGAAACAGCTGACATGGAGAAAAGGGCCCAGGTGAGACTCGATTCGGTGGGTTTTATTTTTGCAAGACTGTTGGGGATCGCTCTGGGATTTTCAGGGAAGTGTCTTTATACAACTTTGCACCTTGTAAGTACATGGAGAGGACAGCACAACTAATTGGAGATTTTTTTTGGGGGGGGTTGCATGATGGTAGGGAATGGTTCATATTCACAAGGATATTTGTCACTGATTGGAGTTGTTGGGGGAGGGCCTTTATACCGTTGGGCACCTGTCGTGATATGGAGAAGATAGTCCAGCTGAGGCTCAATATAGTGGAGATTGCAGCTGTATTTGTATTTGGTGAACATGCAGTGGTGATTCTACAAAGACCAGTGCCTCACCTCCCCACCACAGCTCCGCCCCTGGTTAAAAAAAATCTGAAAAGTGTAAAAAGTAAATAAAAAAAATGCTCATAACTGCGGATAACACCCAACATTACTATCTTGCAATATGGTGGTTAATAACATGTAATGGCACAGATGGTGCCGCCTCCTTTTGGGTGCATCCCCGGGCAATTGCACAGTCGACTTGCCCCTACAACCACCACTGGACACACTGTCACGTATACGCTACATATACGATAAAAGAGGAATAAAGAATAGATGACATTCATGCAGACAAATGCATATGAAATACTAAGCACAAGACGCTAAGCATTCTAGCACCAAGCGCTAAGCAGAAGTCAAAACCCAGAATGACCTCATAGGATGTTTCGATGCCTCCCAACAGTGAAGACCCTTAGGGCAACTCTTATAAGTGTTGCTCTTACAAGCAGACTAGCAATATAATACGTCAAGGTCTTTGGAACAGTGTTGGAACCACTGCAGCAAACTTATTTCAGCAGAATGCAAATGGGTAATTCATCATGGCACGCTTCGTGTGACAATGATTCTCATAATGCAATGATTCTCCCAAAAAATGTGCAGTGGCCTAAATATCTGGCAGTACCCTGGTGGAAAATTGAATACGGTATTTGGCTCTGCTCATAATCATGCTTCTGCGTGTGTGTCTGCGTGTGTGTGTGTCTGCGTGTGTGTATGTGTCTGCGTGTGTGTGTGTGTTTGCGTGTGTGTGTCTGCGTGTGTGTGTGTGTCTGCGTGTGTGTGTGTGTCTGCGTGTGTGTGTCTGCGCGCGTGTGTGTGTCTGCGCGCGTGTGTGTGTCTGCGTGCGTGTGTGTCTGCGTGCGTGTGTGTCTGCGTGCGTGTGTGTCTGCGTGCGTGTGTGTCTGCGTGCGTGTGTGTCCGCGTGTGTGTGTGCGTGTAGGGAAGGGTGGCCCGCATCCAGCAGATTGAGAAGGACATGCTGAGGATTCGGCAGCATCTCCAGTCACAGCCGGCCGAGCCTGAGGTACAGCCCCCTTGCACATATGTCCCCGCTCTCTCTCTTTCTCTCTCACGTTCTCTCTCTCTCTCTCTCTCTCTCTCTCTCTCTCTCTCTCTCTCTCTCTCTCTTCTTTGCTTTGCTTAAAAAATGATGATGTTTTGAAGGCTTTGTAAAAATCTGAATCTTTTGGTCCAATAAAGGACTTTTTAAACCTCTCTCTCTCTCTCTCTCTCTCTCTCTCTCTCTCGCTCTCTCTCTCTCTCTCTCTCTCTCTCTCTCTCTCTCTCTCTCTCTCTCTCTCTCTCTCTCTCTCTCTCTCTCTCTCTCTCTCTCTCTCTCTCTCACGTTCTCTCTCTCTCTCTCTCTCTCTCTCTCTCTCTCTCTCTCATTCTCTCTCATACTGTACACATACACACACACACATACACACACACACACACACACACACACACACACACACACACACACACACCGTCTGTCACTTTTTGTTCATATGGAGGATGTCTCATGCATTTAAAATCGGTCACATGCTAGTGACTTTTATTCCATCATGTTCAAGAAACATCCACCCATCATGAAACCAAGAAGATTATTCTTGTTCAGCATATTATGTAGCGTTTGTCATCAGTTGGGAAATAACAAAATGGTCATGTAGATTCGCCCTGTCAAATTTCTGTGAAGGGAACTCTTCAGAAATGCACTGCTCAAAAATACAGGGAACACTAAAACAAGGCAATTCAACTCCAAGCCAATCATTCTGTGATACCAGCCTGTCCAGTTAGGAAGTAGCACTCATTGGGAATCCATGTTGTCTACTGTTGTGCAAATTTAACAAGCAATGAATAGAAATTAGTGGTAATAACTAAAAAATACTTCCCGAAATAGAGTAATTCTGCTGGTGGTGTCCACCAATCATTTTTATAGGGCAGTCATGGGTAAGCGGTTAGGGCATCAGACTTGTAGCCCAAAGATTGCCCGGTTCGACTCCCGACCCGCAAGGTTGGTGGGGGGAGTAATTAACCAGTGCTCACCCCCATCCTCCTCCATGACTGAGGTACCCTGAGCATGGTACCGTCCCGCCGCACTGCTGCCTTGGGGTGCCATTGGGGGCTGCAGTGCCCGCTTGCACGGGTGAAGCATAAATGGATTTTTTTTGTGTGCAGTGTTCACTTGTGTGCTGTGGAGTGCTGTGTCACAATGACGATGGGAGTTGGAGTTTCCCAGTTGGGCTTTCACTTCACTTTCATGCCTCTTTTTTCATCCTTTCTGGAGGAGATACGCACACACAAATTGCTGTCAAGGGAACTGTACGGACATATAAATCAGTTCAAAATCTCCACAGAGGACGATTTTCTGCCACAAAGGAAAAGAAGCAATTGGAGGGAAACCCCAAAAGCCGCGTAGACCTTTTTTGTTTCTTTGCAATGAAGACGTCATCCTGTGGATGTCTTCATCTGGCTCTGTCTTGAAATTATGCTGGGGCAGTTAAAGGTTCACTGTGTGATATTTTTAAAAGTTTATTTTCAGAAGTCATACTGCCCATTCACAAATGTTACCTCTTTCATGAATACTTACCACCACCATCAAATATTCATTATGACTGGGGAAATTGAATTTTTCACACATGAAAAGGGAGATCTTCTCCATCGCCCACTTTTTTGAATTTCCAGAAATAGACATTTTTTTTGCTGCAAAACTTAATTTGCTTTGGTCATACTAGTAAATATCAGTTCACTGTTTGGTAAATATTCTTGAAACGATTTGTCAATAGGCAAGACCGTTTCAATGAACAGCATAGTTGAAATACCTACTCTGGCCACCATCCTACACAGTGCACCTTTAAAGGCAGATTTCTACTCTGACCGATTTGACCTCACACAGACAAGGCTGTATGAATACAAAAATCAGCTGAGTGAAAATAAAGCTATGATGTAACCTCACGGAACAGGTGATCGCCTATCAACTGTTTCTCGTTAATAGTCACGAATCTCAGCACCGCAACTGTCCGCAGTTTTTTTTTGTGTGTGTGGGAGAGAAGTATTGTTAGATTTAAATGAAAATAACTCTGGGATAAGGCAGTGGCGGGATGTTCTCGGAAAATCGAAAAGTGGAGCATGGCGGATTTAATATACAAGTTGAGAAGAATAAAACAGAAACTGCAGGAAAGCAACATGCTTGTGATTGAAAGGTTTACAAAGCCGAGTAAGAGGACTTAAAAAAAAACCACATTATAACAGGCTGCCAACAGAAACGCATGCACGCGCGCACACACATCCTCTGACCTGTTTGAAAGCAGCTATGGCATAGAAATCTCTGGGGGTTTTACAGTGGAGAAACGTGTATATGACTTTTCTCTGCAATCCATTTTTTATAGTGATGACAAAATGAGTACAGAAGAAAAGAAACAAGTGACCTACCTTTTTGGATGCACAGATGAATAGCCATAAAGCTTGGTTTGTGCGTGCATGCGCGTATGTTTTACACCAGTGTAATGTAACGCATAGGAATTTCAGAGGACATCCAAATAAAAGTATTAAAAGTGTGTGCACGCTCTCAGAATGTTCCCTGCTTGCATGGATAATATTTAGCTGACATGCATGTAAGAACAGGATTATTTTTTCGTGTATGATTAATGCCCAAAGAGTGTCTGCATAAATGTGAAATTAATTCTGTGTATGTGACGGAGAGAGCAAGGAAGAGATTTGGACGAGGGCAACATGGTGTATCCAATGCAATGCTGACCACCCACCCATGCACCCATGTGTCATGAAATGCATGCGTTATATATTACATCTATCTGTCCACATGCGAGTTGAACTCTCGTCGGGCACATTTAATTCTCATAACCCACCCACCCACCCACGGGCCCCCCTAATCCTACAGGCGGAAGGCAGTAGAGGCAGGCACTAGAGGCAGCCAGTGGAGGTCTATCTAGGTCAGGCTGAGATGGATGATTTAGCAGCTGCTGCTGCTGCCGCCACTGCTGCAGCCTATTCAGTCCATTTCATATTTCTCTCTTACCGCCTTCTCCTTTTCTCTGGCTCTCTCTTTTGTCTTCTCTTTCTCTCCATTGCTCACACTCTTTATTTTGCACTCTTTCCGTTTTGCGCTCTGTCTTTCTCTCTCTCTCTCTCGCTCCCTCTCTCGTTCGTTCGTGTTCTCCCTTGCTTTCTCGTTTGCTAAGCTTTGTCGAATTGATCTGTAACTCTCTCACTTGCTTGCTTCTGTGCACCATTGTATTTCTCCATATGTTCTCAGAATGGTTAGAGTTTTTTGTTTTTTTGTCTCCGATTGTGTATTCATCTCTCGTAGCGTTCAGGCTTTCCCCTCACCCCTCCCATGTTGTGTCTGAATTGAACCCTCTCTCCCTCCTCTCAGTCCTCTTCCGCTTGGCACTCTCGGGTCATTTTTTTCTCTCTCTCTCTCTTTTCCAACTCCTCCGCTCTTTCACATGTCCCCAGCCCCCCTCTCTCCCTCCCTCTTCTGCCCTCTGAGCATCTGAATAGCTTCTCTTCAAGCTCCGTCCTTTCACAAACCCTCTCCTTATTCCACCCCTCTTTCCCATCTCCGCGCATCCTTCCAGGTGACTAACTCTCCCTTCCTCCCTCCCTCCCTCCCTCCCTCCATCCCTCTCTCTCTCTATGTCCGTCCTCTCTCTCTCTCTCCTCCTTTTTTTCTTCTTCCCCTCCTGTCTCCTCCGGCATGAATCTGTCTCTTTCTGCCTCGTGTTGGCAGTGTCCTGTGTACTGTCATGGTCCTCTGAGGAGCTCTTTCGCCCTCCTCTTCCTTCTCTTCCCCTCTTTTCTCTCCCTCATCTTCCATCTCTGTCACTTGCCATCCATCAGGCGCTCTCCCTCTCTCTCTTTCTCTCTCTCCACTCTCACAATCGCTCTCTCTATCAGTCAAGACTCACTTGCTTTCTCCAGCCCCCCTCTCTCTTCTCTTCTCTTCTCTTCTCTTCTCTTCTCTTCTCTTCTCTTCTCTTCTCTTCTCTTCTCTTCTCTTCTCTTCTCTTCTCTTCTCTTCTCTTTCTCTCTTTCTCTCTTTCTCTCTCTCTCTCTCTCTCTCTCTCTCTCTCTCTCTCTCTCTCCGTTTGTGTGTCCATCAGCTCTCCCCTGATGTTGTGTCTTTCTAATTCCCAGGTCAAGCATGAAGCGGTTGGTCCCGGGGAGGCTGCACAGCCATCAGCTGACTCTGCGGTTGGGACTGTAAGCTGTGCTCAGGTGAACTTAATCATTTATATCACATTTTATGTAACGCTGGCTGTGCGTTTGTAATGTTTTATTCAGAAAGATAGTTGTACTCTCAGTTGTCGTTTATCATTGATTGCATCACATTTTTGCAACCCAGAATTTTGTAACATCCTGTTCATCATTTTACTCTTTGCTATCTGTACCTTATTTTTCATCAGACATGGTCTGCACTTATGTTTACATGTTGTATGACAAAAGAAATCTACACAGTGTACTGTACAGTTCAAATGCTATGCTAAGCAAATGCTACAGTTCGAATGCTCTTGAACAACAGGGCTTGTGTAGCAAGCTGCAGTTGTGTCTGGTTTCAGTGTGGTGTGTTTCAGCGTGCGCGTTTCATTGTGTACGTTTCGGTATGTGTTTCAGTTGCGGTGTCTTTTGCCTTTGTGATTATTTGACACGGCGGCAGATGTGCGGCGCGATAGAGTATTTGACTGTGATGCCAGCTAATCCCTTCAGCCTTTTGCCAAGCACGTAATTCGCTAAAGCCATTTATTTATAGTAGACCTCCCCAGCATTTCCAAATGTGTGGCTTTTTTTTTTTACCTGTTCCTTCCTACGCTCATTCAGAATTACATAAGAGTCTGAACAGTTATTTAAGGACACTGACTATTTTATGTATGGATGGATGGATGTGTTTATTTATTTGTTTGTTTTTTGTGTTTGTGTACTGTGGCAGGCCTCCAGCTCTCGTCTGGACCATGAGTCGGGTAGTGAAATGAGCTGTGCAGGAAGCTACTCCGTCCCTCGCCGCCTAACGAGCCATCTGGGCACCAAGGTAAAGACCCTGAGCCATGCAGACAGGCATGCACGCCTATGCGCACATGCGCACGCACACACGCACGCACACGCACACACACGCACACACAGGCTTACAGGCACTTACAGGCACTTACAGTACATGCGCACACACACGCACACACACACACACGCGCACACACACGCACACACACACACACGCGCACACACGCGCACACACACACACACACACACACACACACACACACACACACACACACACACACACACACACACACACACACACACACACACACACACACACACACACACACACACACACACACACACACACACCCCTCACCATCACTGTCACTGTGTGCAACAACCCATCTGGTCCACAAGGTAGAGACCACCCCCCACCACGCACATGCTCATGGGCAAAGCAGACTGATCCCCTACGAGAGGGCAGATTAATCACATGTGGGGGCAACACTGATATTCATACTCTGGTCTACTGCTGGGTACTGGCCTGGGTAATGTTGGGTTTAATAATTGTCAGCGTCGGCTGCTTTGTTGCCTGAGATTACAATTTCATCTATTCTGTAGTCCCAATATCATTTTTCTTCTCAATTTTGTAATATTTACATTAAATGTTACGCTGTGATCTTCTTCATTTTCCCTCTGTCTGGTGGAGATGGTGAGCTCCCTGTTGTCTGTGCTGGACCCTATAGAAGTGCAGGGTTCCCACGGGTCACGGAATTTCTGGAATATCATGGAATTTCATGAAAGTTTTTCCAGTCATGGAATCTGGCAATTTGAATGCACTGTCATGGAATATCATGGAATTGTCTTAACAGCTGTTAAGAAGTAGAAACCTTTTTGTTTGGTGTATAACATTGCCTCTTACTGATTATACTACTACGCTTCGCCACAGACTGTTTCACACTGTAATTTGCAACATTCTAGAATGCAATGAGCCCACTGAACTCTGGTGGTGGCTCTGCGTCGGCTCTAGGGGTGAAGATAAGCTTCAGTTTTCACACTTTTTAAAACATTTGAACGTCATTTTTTCACTGTAGTAGTCATGGAAATTCTGTTTTTGGGTTCTAGAAAGTCATGGAAAATCATGGAATTTTATATCTGAATTAGAGTGGGAACCCTGGTGGTGATATAGGCTTCCTTAGTGGGCCACTCTTGTCTTGTCTTCACTGTCTCAGGTAGACTTGCTGCTGTCCATTCTGGACACTGTAGATATGATGATGATGATAAATGATTAACTCAATGGTTCACCCTTCTCTTGTCTTGTGTCATCTTGACTTGTCTCAGGTGGAGACGGTGTACTCGCTGCTCTCTATGCTGGACACTATAGACGTGATATTATATGCTTGCAAGTCAAGTCAAGTCAGCTTTTATTGTCAGTGTCTTCATATGCACAGGTCATTCAAGGAAATTGAAATAACGTTTCTCTCTCTATACCATGAAGAACATAGACATTCACAGGAGTCCTGTGACAGGACTGACATTTACAGACTAACATCAAAGTGCAAGACAGGACAAGTAACACTGATGGACCAATAAAACTAAAGTGATGAAGTAATACTCTTGTCTTTTCTTGTCTTGTCTGTCTCAGGTGGACACCAAAGACGTGATCATTTATGATGAACTCAATGGTTCTCACCCTTCTCTTGTCTTGTGTGGTCTTGTCTTGTCTCGTCTCAGGTGGAGATGGTGTACTCGCTGCTCTCCATGCTGGGCACGCACGACAAGGACGACATGTCCCGCACGCTGCTGGCCATGTCCAGCTCGCAGGACAGCTGCATCGCCATGCGCCAGTCGGGCTGCCTGCCGCTGCTCATCCAGCTCCTCCACGGCAACGACAAGGACTCGGTGCTGCTGGGCAACTCGCGCGGCAGCAAGGAGGCGCGGGCGCGGGCCAGCGCCGCGCTGCACAACATCATCCACTCGCAGCCGGACGACAAGCGCGGCCGGCGGGAGATCCGCGTCCTGCACCTGCTGGAGCAGATCCGCGCCTACTGCGAGACCTGCTGGGAGTGGCAGGAGAGCCACGAGCGCGGCGTCGACCAGGACAAGAACCCCAGTGAGTGCTCTCCCAGTCACAGTGGCGCACTTTTAGTATTTATTGTGCATTAGCAAAATGTAGTTCAATGTGTTTGCGAAAACAATATGGCGTCGACCCAGACGAGAACCACACGTCACCCAGTCTCACCATGCCATTTTGGGGTATGCACATTAAATAGTATAACATATATAATATGTCGGCCTGAATAAAGTGGCGTTGACTAGGACCCCAGTGAATGGTCATCCAGGTATGCCATGCTGCGTTTCAGTATTAATTGTACAAAGCAAAATATAGTCGAATATGTTACCCATGAACGTGGTGACGACCAGGACAAGAAGCCCAGTGAGTGCTCAACCAGTCACACTATGCCACATTGGGCATTATACAGGTCTTTCTCAAATAATTGGCATATTGTGTTAAAGTTCATTTTTCCAAGTATTGGCAGAGGACGCGCTCAACTTCTTGGAAAACCGAAAAGCTTTTGGGTGCGAGATAAAAAGCGTCAACTTAAGGAAGAAGAAATCCGCACTCACAAACTGCGTCTCATTATTTATTTATATTACCACCATGTCCAAAAAGCAAACGCGTTTCGGCTAACAAGCCACGCACTGATGAAGGCTTGTTAGCCGAAACGCGTTTGCTTTTTGGACATGGTGGTAATATAAATAAATAATGAGACGCAGTTTGTGAGTGCGGATTTCTTCTTCCTAAAGTTCATTTTTCCCCCATAATGTAATGATTAAAAATAAACTTCCATATGTTTTAGATTCATTGCACACCAACTGAAATATTTCAGGTCTTGTATTATTTTAATATTGATGATTTTGGCATACAGCTCATGAAAACACAAAATTCCGATCTCAAAAAATTAGCATATCATGAAAAGATTGTCTAAACAAGCTATTAACCTAATCATCTGAATCATCGAATTAACTCCAAACACTGGTCAAAAGCGTCCTGAGGCTTTAAAAAGTCTCAGCCTGGTTCATTACTCAAAACCACAGTCATGGGTTAGACTGCTGACCTGACTGTGTTTAACATTGAAGTCAATGGCAGTGGGAAGCCCAGATATCCTTGATGCTTAGATGTCAGCTGTTTTTTGTTCATTGATCTGGTGACCCACACTTCCCTCTTCATTATACCCCATAGATTTCTATACCAATTAATCTAAAACATATGAAAGTTTATTTTATATCATTACATTATGGGGGAAAATGAGCTTTAACACAATATGCTAATTATTTGAGAAGGACCTGCATAGTATAACTTAATATGTTGGCCAAAATAATACAGCGTTGACAAGGACAAGAACCCCATTGAGTTGCCACTTAGTCATATTTGAGATACAGTTTAGATAGCGTATCTATACATTATGTTCTGGACAATAGCATTGACCGGAACAAGATCCCCAGTGACTGATGTGCCACATTCGGCCACCACAGTATTCTGGGTTTCATTGTTAATTGTGTACAGTGAAATGTACCGTAGTTTACCGTGTTGACCACGACAAGAAACCTATTGAGTGATGCACGTCATCAGACCACCATTCCATGATTAGTTTCAATTTGCACAGTAAATGGTTTAGTATAGAATTTGCTGGCCAAGATAATATCACGTTGACCATCTGAAGAACCCCAGTGAGCGATCCTCCCTGACTGCTTGCAGATACCACCGCGTTCTGGGTTGCAGTGTTCATAGAATGTTAACAATTTTGTATGGAACTTGGTTGGTGTTGACAGTGCAATTGAATTCAAATGCTGCAGTTTATTTTTCATTTATCAAAAGACATTTTTCAAATGTTCATAAGTCTTAATTCACATAATGCATAAATATGATGAAAATCACAATGTGGAAGACAATTATTGTAATTTTGCTTTGCATGCACATTGCACATACATTTGCATATGAGTGTATTGCATTTCAAAATTGGAAATCTGATGAATTTGTCTGTTATTCCAGTGCCTTCACCAGTGGAGCACCAGATTTGTCCTGCAGTTTGCGTTCTCATGAAGCTGTCCTTTGACGAGGAGCACAGACATGCTATGAATGAACTCGGTACAGATAAGCTAAGATAAACATTACATATACCTATTTGGTATTCATTTTTTTAATGTTTGCATTTGTCATAGAGTTTGAAATTCTGCTCTCTTTATGTGTTAAAAGGTGGACTTCAAGCCATAGCAGAGCTGCTGCAGGTTGACTGTGAGATATACGGCCTGACGAGCGACCACTACAGCGTGACACTAAGGAGATATGCTGGGATGGCCTTGACCAATCTCACTTTTGGGGATGTAGCGAACAAGGTGCATTAATTCAGCCATGTTGAATATCTTAAACTACACAAACATGCCTATTTTTTTAATGCAACACATGCACTATTTTTTGATGCAATTGCTTTGCTTAGGCATTACGCACAGTCTAGAAATTTATATTGGAATCTGAGCGTTATTCTGCAAGCAGTGGCAATTGCGTTGAGTATGCATTTTACACAGTTTGAAAGTTCAACTTGAAACTGACCTTTGTTGCAAGTAGTGGCCAATGCTGGCAGTGGGTATGCATGTGCTGATTTGGTTTCACAACTACCAACCCCAGTCTATAGTCATACACTTATCTTATGCGTGGGGAAAAAACATACTCCAACTTTAAAGTATGGTTGGGGTTCTTAGTTCTCATTTGTTTTTACTCAAGCTGTCCACAAACTATTCTGTTGTACACAAGATAGGTCTACTCTACGTTATTCAAAATTGATATCCCAGAGTCATTGTACGAACACATCCGTTCAAACAACAAATACTGTAACACGACAACAGCTGAAAACAGTATAAAGCATTTCAAAGCAAGTCTTTCTAACAAAGTTTTTGGTGAGAGCCCGCACACCTTGAAAGTTTCTTTTTCAGCAGGTTGCAGCTTTTCAAGGTACTTCAGTCTTCAGTTCACACAAGGAAGAGCGCGACACTGCTTCTTCACAGTTCACCACTTTTTTTATTATTATTATTTGGTGCTGATGTTTCGGCACTTACAGTAGGCCTTCATCAGAGATCTGATGAAGGCCTAAGTGCCGAAACATCAGCACCAAAGAAAAAATAAAAAAAAGTGGTGAACTGTGAAGAAGTAGTGTCGTGCCCTTCCTTGTGGGAACTAAAGCAAGTTTTTCAAAATGCGTGCAGACAATAGGCCTACAAAAACGTAACTTGTACTGATTTGGCACTGATGAGAACTGTTGGAAAATCAGAGTTCTTGCGCTTATTTTTGAATGGTATTTTTGGACGATTAGTGTTCCTGCAGGTCTTTTTTTCCACTTCAAGCACTGTATGTAACTATATCATATACAGTATAGTTATATATATGATCGCTGTTAGATGCTGACCACTTCCTGATGTTGCTTCTGTGTCTCCAGGCAACGCTGTGCTCCATGAAGGGCTGCATGAGGGCCATGGTGGCTCAGCTGAAGTCAGACAGTGAAGATCTACAGCAGGTACCTACTATACCAGGAGTGGGGAGCCTTTGTCATTCGAGGGGCCACTTCAAATTCATCCGAGGGCCGTAAAAGTCCTCCGAGGGCCGCATTATGAACACAAACCAGGATTTCCACCTGCACTTTAGGCCTATATTGAAGGCAGCCACCTTTAAAACAGTTTCGTAAACGGCCATTGAGACAGAGGTTCCCCACCCCTGTACTATACTATACAGTCGGTCCCCCTACAATGCACACCCTTTACCGAGGTAATGCCACGTCATCCACCTCGGTACGTACCGGGCCTAGCTGCAGTGTACCCAAACAACCGCCGGGTGGCACTTGGGAGCGCTTGGAATGTTTTAGACGATGCTGACGGCATATTAATATATGCTCATATTCACCAGCACGCACCGATTCAGCGGATAACAACATGCCTATAAATTGTGTGAGAACACCTCCAGGAAGTAGGAAGAGTCATAAAAAGAATAGCCTAAATAATGTAATGAATTTTTTTTTTTTAAATGATGATCGGATGAATTGCATTAATGTGCAAGCTCTGACAAAATGTAAATTGAGTGTAGCCAGAAGCCATACCGATTATCGCATCGCAAGATTTGAAACGTCTAATATTGCAACTTCAGACTTGTTGTCTGGATGTGGATACTTTTTCGTTTGGTAAAAATTACTGAGAGTGCAATACACCTCACCGCAGTAACCTAACAGCGCTTCGTTTGAGCGTGTAAGCGTTGGCTATTTATCTCACATCGCCAACAGCTGGGGCGATAACCTAACCTACACTTCCCTAATGAATTTAATGTTGTCACATTGGCAAAAATTAGCAAGCGACTGATATTGCTGTTTTCGTGCTCAAATTAAGTGTAACCAACTGTCGGGTTATGTGTCGCAGGTGAGAAAGTGCGCATTTTTCCAGCAACACCTCTCCTTGTTACCAAATACCCTGGAGAGTACTGTACACCACAAATACGCCAAGACACAAATATTGAGTTTTAAAATAATATTTATTAACTAACAGAAATCTAAAAGAGTCCCGGGGCACCCCAAATCTATTCAAGTCCGAAATTCCAAATTTCCTTGGAGATCCCCCCCACAGTCATCCGTTCCGAAGGAGGCGGAGGAGCGGTGGCCAGGTGTCCATCCATTGCGAGGCTGGGGAGACAGGAAGAGCTTGGTGACAGTAGGCTTGATTTCCATACGCACTCCAAATGACACTCACTTCCATAATTAAGTAGGCTACGCAGGTAATCGCTGCACTTATTCCACGTGATTTACAACACTGCACTCGCTAGTCTAGGTTAAACGTTAGGGGTGAAGTTGCTCAGCACTCGCACACGGCACGGCTCACTGCAATGTGTGCTGCGATTCAAGGCCAGCGGTGTTAAAAGTGAGTCCAAGTACAACTGGGTTTGGAGAGAGAGAGAGAGAGGGGGGGGGAAATATATGCTGGGAAATATAGGCCTATGCAATGTCATCTCATAATCATGGAGTTCCTCATGCGATTTCATCTGGGTCAGTCAGACATGCATGCACCTTGCGCACCGGGAAGTGTGTTTTTTCAAACAAGAAAACTGGTTCATCATATGCATGGCTTAAACTGGCTTTAATGTTTGCCAACATGCTATAGTTTTCCTCTCATAATAGCACCTGGCGACTGTGACCACAGTTAGATGACCTCGCGCGCGTAAACCCATTAAAATATAGCCTAGCCTTCTGTGGCTATTCAGAGCAATATGAACCAATCAGGTCGGCGTTGCTATTAAGCAAAAATACATCCCTGATGTCTACTTAACTAAAATAAGATGCATTTTGCTAATATTTGGAGACATCGCCTTGCTCTTTCTGCGGGGAATTAAGCGCCTCTCTCCCTCGCTCTCTCTCTCTCCCTCTCTCGCCCACACACACACACACACACACACACACACAGTTTGGAGAGGACGCATTTAAACTGTAACAGTTTAGGCAGTAGGGGAGAGCAGGGACTCATGAAACTCGGGACGAATGAAACACTGCGATTTACTCGAAAACTTTAACATATCCGAAAGTATGAAAAGTCAAAGCAGGTTTACAGGCAAAAGGGATTTTAGTGTCAGTAGACACTGTCGGGACGAATGAAACACCCGTTTCATCCGTCCCTCTCGCCCATTGACTTAAAGCAGGATCAAAATAAAATGGGAGCACTTGAGATGACTATGTTCCAACTTGTCTTGAGCACCGTCGTAGCGCAACAAATCATTATCGTAAACATAGCCTAGATAATTGGAAATTACAAAAAATAGGCTACATTTTATAGACTTTGGCTATAGGCTAAGCCGACTCCTCTACATGTTTGAATTAGTGCAGCCTTACAGGGAGGACGTTAATTTGGCATAGGTCAACTGCAAGAGACTACTAATTTGTGACTTGACGTGATGTGTGTAATAATTAGGCTACGATATGCAACAGGCATATTTAGCCGCACTCAGTCATTCATTGGGTGAATGTCCCGACCCTGTGGTGTCCGCGTGCATGCATGGGGTGGGGAAAAAATTACATCAAGCGTGCCATCACCACCCATCCCCCCGGACCCACGAAACCCACTGAAGATCAAGCAATTGTAGTCTGTCAGTATTTTTAGTGTGGGCCCAGGTAGTTGAATTCATGGCATGGCCTGGTTATCTCAATAGTGCCAAGAAGATGTTTGCCCTCAGGCTAGTGTGTTCATAAAGCGCATGTTCGATTTGCTGTAATAGGCTACGATCAGTAAGCCTCAACTTGTCTGTCGTGTCTTTTCCTTCTTTCGATATTTTGTAAAATAGGCCCACGTTAAAGCCTAAATACGATAATAGGCCTAAATAAGGCTAATAAAGTAAGCTAAATAAGTTAGGCCTAAATAAAGTTGTTTTAGCCTATGAACTCAGGCAATGCAGAAATTTGCGGAGGGATTTTGGATATCTTGGCCTATAGGCTACCGATGGCTTTATGAACTTCATGACTGGGCTACAAGATAGTCGGGTAAAACATATTGACTTGTAGACCACCAACATCTGATGCTGAAGTGGGGGAGGGTGTTTTTTTTCACTTCAAATGTTCCCCGACACACACACACACACACACACACACACACACACACACACACACACACACACACACACACACACACACACACACACACACACACACACACACACACACACACACACAGAGAGATACGCGCTAATCGCTCTCTCTCTCTCCGTCTCTCCCTCTCTTTTGTTGCTATACGTGCATCTGGATAGGCATAGGCAGTGTGGTCACCCAGCACATTTTCATAGAAATGCTGTGGGGTTTTTTTTTTTTAATGAAATCTTTATTCAGTTATTTGTGAACAGTCTCTGCGTTTCACTTTCGATGTTGCGTCACCGTGGACAAGTGTCTGCTCGAAAACTTAATGCAAAGCGGCTAAAATGTTCAGAACGTGTTGAACTTTTCAGAACATGAATGTTTGTCTGTGGGGGATGGGTGGGTTACAGCAGTGCAGTGCAGTGCACGGGACTGCACAGCCTTTTGTGACATGTCGTGGCGCGACAGGTTATCCAGCCTCCGAAGGAGTCATAGTTCCCCAGTCATAGCCTACTGTTGGTTCGCATCTCCACCGAAGCAACTGAATTTGCAGTCCTAATCACAGATGATTAGCCACACCTGGTGTAACAGATGTATTGTCATGTGTGCATCACATCCAACCGGAATCCCGTCGATCGCGCACAACAGCGCATTGAAAGGATGAAATGTTCACAAGCACCAATACAAAAAAAACGTCTTCAACCTATTAGTCCGTAGGCTATCCTGAGGATATCCGTTCCTGACTTGAATAGGTAGTGCAGAAATAATTAACAGACATCACTTAGCCTATACGTTAGGAGCGGAATTGAGACGGTGAATGCAGGACAGAATAATGAAAACAAAACACCGTCGACTGGCGGTCTTGTTTAGGGATCACGCTTGTGTTATTATCAAATACCCAATGTTACGTGCGCAATTGGCTGACTCTTTCCACTTGTAGCCTAAAACTGAGGGAGGGATCAACATACAATGAGCTACACTGAAGCAGATTACTCTGCTTCGCAAAAAAAAACCCAGTGCACCAATAATACCCCCGTCTTCAACCTACTATTTAGGCTACCAGATATATAGGCTAGTAATAGTATTAAGTTGTGCTACCTTGTTTTTTGTGGTAACGACAGTGTAGATCAGGTAATAACCTGCAATAGGGGAAGCGGCATGCGCCAGTTTTAAAGACGGAATGTCGTCGCCAAATGTAAAATCACCTCTCTCATGCTGACATGACGGGGCACTACTTCATTAGGCTACAATGTTGTTCATGTCTGTTTGACTCACACTATACGAGTGGTTCAATTTGTGTTTTTGTGCTCATCGCACAAATGAGACAGACAGGCTTGCTTGATAGGGCTACACAAAGCAAGCGACATCGGTCCACTCAAAATGGTCCGAACTCAGCCGCTGATTTCATGTCTCCTCAGTCTCTCCATTACGGTTTATTAGCCTACTCTGTTTTGCTATTTTCGTTATTCTTAGCCCTGGCATTACAGATGAAGCAACTGTGATCAGTGAGGTTGTGGAAACGGTTGAATAGGCCTATGGTCCTAAATTGGGTTATTGTGGTTGTGGTCTTGTTTAGGGCTCACACTTGTGTTATTATCAAATGCCCTATCAAATGCCCAATGCTAAATAAAACATGCAATTTGCTGACTGTATTTCTACTACTACTAAAACTGGGGGACGGGCAAGGACGGAAGCACAAACAGACCATAGACACAGGCAGACGCTGCTCTGCAAAAGCGGTGCTATACTGCCCCCCGCATTCCGAATGGCCACAGGGTGTAATGATCACGGTACGCTGTCGCGGCCCGGCACGGTAATGAGCAGATTGAAGTTACACCATCTGTACACTCATCTTGCATTTACTGAACATGTCATTGGAGTCCTCCCCGTTACCTTTGAAGAGCTTAAGCTGTTATGTCACCTGATTCAGACTGATGAGAAGTGGAACAGAAGTAGGCAACATGGTAGTTGGGTAAAGACGGAGCATCAGAGAATCTCCAACCAAGTGAACTTTCTCCAAACATTCTAAACCTGCAGATGGTAGTAATACGCTCTTCTTGTACTTCCTAACACAACAGAAGCTTGCTTACTTACTTACTTGTGCAGTCTGTGTAAGCAATATCTACGTTTTAAGAGCACTTCCACATAAAAGGCTCCTCTTCTGGTGTGTTCCATCAAGATTATTTTGTGTTATCGCGCTCTGTTTGAATTTTGCACATGCACTTGGTATTCAGCCACTCTTCCTTTACCTTTACCATTCACAGGTAATTGCCAGTGTGCTGCGGAATCTGTCGTGGCGTGCGGACGTGAACAGCAAGAAGACACTGAGGGAGGTGGGCAGTGTGAGGGCTCTGATGGAGTGCGCCCTGGAGGTCCACAAGGTAAGACATTTCATAGCTTAGCAATTCTTGAACCATGAGGGTAATCATTATTATACTCATTATTGCCCATTAGGGAAAGTGGAGGTCCAGAAAGTGAGAATTCACCTTCACAGACTACTGCTGCGCAAGTTTTTAATTTCATAACTTGTGCGGTCTCTTTAGCAGGATGCCCCTTGGAAAAGAGATTTGTAATGTCAACTATTTTTTCCCCCGATGAAATTGTTGAAAAAAAAAAAAAAGAAATTTCATAGCTCAGCCAAACCTGAATGATGAAGGTACTAATAAACTTCATAGCTCATTAGGGCGAATAAATTCTGAGCGCAGCAAATGTTGGCTAAAATATTAAAGAAAAGATCAATGTTATTGTCCATTAGGGGAAATTCGTCCTGAACCTCAGTGCCTGTTGTTTACTGGGGAGATAAATGGCCAATTAAGACACATGCAAATTGTAGGGCAGGGGCCTCATTTGCAGGAAATGTGCATCTACAGGAAATGTGACACAGAATAACCACATATAGGCTTAACATGCAAGAACTTGCAAACATGTAAACAAACTCACACTCTTACACTTGCATGCACCTTTTAACTGACGAAGCAGATAAAGAGGTCTTGGTGTTTTGCTGCAACTTCCCCCTTCTTGAAAAAGACTCCCAGCCTAAATTAATCATAGAAAAAAGCTGTTAAGTGCATCTGTCAGAAACTGAAAGCATTAACTCCTGAAAAAGAGCAGATCCTTTTCACTTCTGCTTTAGGCCAATGTCTTGTGTATCCAGTGGCAGACCACTGTTAATTTCAGACACATTATGCAATTTTTGATATCAGATGCTTTTTAAATTTAGTTTAAAAAATCCATTAGTGTTTCCCACTCATAGACCATTATGTGAGAGTCACGGAATAATAAAACGCACCCTCACACTCTCACTCACACACTCGCACTCATACGCACGCACGCACGCACACACACACACACACACACACACACACACACACACACACACACACACACACACACACACACACACACACACACACACACACACACGTCAACGGGTGTACACGCATAACACTTTCACTGGCCCAATGTTTTTTGCCCCTAGCGTCACATAATGTTGGTGTGTGGGAAACATAAATGGTCTGTGGGAAACACTTCCTATTTTTTTGACATTATTAGAACTCATGTCCTAAGACAGGGTTTCCCAAACTGTGGTGCGTGCACGGGGGATGCGCGAGCGGAATTGGGCAATGGCGGATATGTGTGTTTTTCTACAGCATTAATGAACATTAAGTAGTTTTTAATTGTTTGGTGAATTGTATGCTGGAAGGGTCCATCTGAAGTGTAATTTATATCTCCTTGAGTTGTCATGCAACAAGTACCATTGTAATGAAGACAGAAAAAAATGTCAATTATATTGGAAATGAGGACTCCCCAAAATGACTCTGTATAATGTGCGGCAATATTCGCATAGGGGGTGCACGAACCACACTGGAATGTACAAGGGGGTGCACAGGGAAAACAGTTTGGGAACTGCTGTCCTAAGATTATTTTTTTTGCTTCCCATTGTAGGAGTCCACACTGAAGAGTGTCCTAAGTGCCCTCTGGAACTTGTCTGCTCACTGTACCGAGAACAAGGCTGACATCTGTGCAGTGGATGGGGCCCTGGCGTTCCTCGTTGGCACGCTGACGCACCGGAGCCAAACCAACACCCTGGCCATCATCGAGAGTGGCGGAGGCATCCTGAGGAACGTCTCCAGCCTCATTGCCACCAATGAGGACCACAGGTACTGAAGTCATCCATAACAAATGCACACCAATGTTGTAACTGAAGTTAAGAATAGTGAACAAAAATGATTGAAGTAGAAATATTGTAAAATATATATATTTATGAAATGGAACTACAGTACATCTGAAACATTTTCCTGATTGGAGCTATCACCAATGGGCTTTTAATATATCACATTAATTAACCACAAAGACATGAAGTACTATAAAACATATGAAAATAGCAATTAGAAGAAGAAACTGTTAGTTTCTTCTTCTATGTTTGGAAAGAACAATTCAATGGTTTATGGAATGAATATCCTTTATTAACCACAAACAAATGTCTTTTTTCCCTCTCTCCCAGACAAATTCTCCGTGAGAACAGCTGCCTGCAGACCCTCCTCCAGCACCTCAAGTCCCACAGCTTGACCATCGTCAGCAACGCCTGCGGAACCCTCTGGAACCTCTCGGCGCGGAACGCCAAGGACCAGGAGACGCTGTGGGACATGGGCGCCGTGAGCATGCTCAAGAACCTCATCCACTCCAAGCACAAGATGATCGCCATGGGCAGTGCCGCTGCCCTGAGGAACCTCATGGCCAACAGGCCCGCCAAGTACAAGGACGCCAACATCATGTCCCCTGGCTCCAGCCTGCCTTCCTTGCACGTGAGGAAACAGAAGGCACTGATCGAGGAGCTTGATGCCCAGCATCTCTCCGAGACGTTCGACAACATCGACAACCTGAGCCCCAAGGCGTCTCACAGGAACAAGCCCCGGCACAAGCACGGAGTGTACGGGGACTACGACGGAGTGTGCAGGTCGGCCGACGGGTACAGCCCCAACGGCGTGGGCATGCGATCGCCGTACATGAACACCCCGGTGCTGTCCAGTCCCTCGTCACGAGAGAACCGGGGCAACGGTGAAGGCATACGAGCCGAAAGGGACAGGAGCCTGGACAGGGAGCGGAGAGGGGTCGCAGGGGGGTTCCATTCGGACCCCGGTGATGCTGCTGCTAAGCGGATGCAAATTCCCAACACGACGGCCCAGATTAGCATGGTCATGGAGGAAGTGCAAGGCATGCACTTAGGCATGGATGATAGGAATGTAGGCTCCACCCCTGACCCCCACTGTGTTCAGGACGACATGGGCGGGGTGAGACGCAACCCAGCTGCCCACGGCCTCGGTAACGTCTACTACACTAAGACTGACCACTCTGGTAGACCATGCCCAATGCCTAAACTCGAGTACCGGGCCTCCAATGACAGCCTCAACAGTGTCAACAGCACAGACGGTTATGGCAAAAGGGGCCAAATGAAACCCTCCATAGACTCTTATTCTGAAGACGACAGCAAGTGCTGCGTCTACAGGAAGTACCCGGCAGACCTTGCCCACAAGATCCACAATGCCAACCACATGGAGGACAATGATGGGGATCTCGACACACCCATCAACTACAGCCTAAAGTACTCTGATGAACAGCTGAATTCCGGCAGACAAAGCCCAAGCCAGAATGAACGGTGGGCACGTCCCAAGCACATAGAAGACGAGATGAAGAGGCCCGATCAGAAACCTGCAAGATCCCAAAGCCCCGGCTACACTATGTACGCTGAAACAAACAGTGACGGCGAAGAGAAGCTGAAAAAATATCAGCCAAGGTTTGCCCAGCAGGAAATGGGTGGCGGTTTCAGGGCCAGGGGTCCAAGTGGCGCTGAACAAAGCAGTGGGGGTTCCTCTCATGGCATGAACAAGAAAGTGAACCCTGCCATGTGCTCTGTTGATGACTATGGTGACGAAAAGCCAACCAATTACAGTGAACGGTACTCGGAAGAGGAGCAGTCCGATGAGCAGCCAACCAATTACAGCATGAAGTACTCCGAGGACCATCACGTTGAGCAGCCAATAGATTACAGCTTGAAATACTCTGAGGGCAACTCCAAGAAGCCCATGTTCAGCCACTCAAAGCCCTCCTCTGCTCAAAGCTCTGTCAAAGACCATTTAAGCCAGGACAGCTCCTCATCTGTAACCTCCAGCAAAAACGCAGGCAGGCAAAAGCAACCCCACCCCTCATCTTCCCAGAGCCGATCTGGACCGGCACGTAATGTAATGCAGAAGAATGCATCATGCAAAGCCCCCACCATCAACCAGGAAACACTACAGACCTACTGTGTGGAGGACACCCCGATATGCTTCTCCAGGGGCAGCTCGTTGTCATCTCTATCCTCTGAGGAGGATGAAATGGACGGCTGCAAAAGAAATGCCAGCAGCAACTACCCCACCTTGCCCATCACAGAGAAAGAGCCACCCAGCACCATGACCGCCGAACAGCGCACCACCGAGAGCCAACCACCTGTCCAGTATGTGAGAATGAAACCTCCCCGTCACCAGTCTCAAGGCGGACACGGGCATCACAAAGTGGAGTTCTCATCCGGTGCCAAATCCCCCTCCAAAAGTGGGGCACAGACTCCCAAGAGCCCGCCAGAACACTACCTGCAGGAAACACCCCTCATGTTCAGCCGATGCACCTCAGTGAGTTCTCTCGACAGCTTCGAGAGCCACTCCATCGCCAGCTCTGTGCAAAGCGAGCCATGCAGTGGAATGGTGAGCGGCATCATCAGCCCCAGTGATCTGCCAGACAGCCCTGGTCAGACCATGCCACCTAGCCGCAGTAAGACCCCGCCGCCACCCCAGCCCCACTCTCAGATCCCACAGATGAAACAGAAAATGAAAGTGGCCCCCCACTCTGACAAACGGGAGCTGGCCCCGAAGCATGCTGCTGTAAATGCTGCTGTTCAGAAAGTTCAGGTGCTACCTGACAACGACACGCTTTTGCACTTTGCCACCGAGAGCACCCCAGATGGATTCTCTTGTGCCTCAAGCCTCAGCGCACTGAGCATGGATGAACCATACATCCAGAAGGACGTGGAACTCAAGATTATGCCACCAGTGCATGAAGATGAACATGGCGCCGAGGCCGACCATGAGAACGAGGAGTCAAAAGAACCTCAGAGCCCTGAAAAGCCTGTCCCATCATGTGAAGAAGAGAAAGATCTAATGGATGATTCAGATGATGATGACATAGAAATTCTAGAGGCTTGTATAAACTCCGCCATGCCAACAAAGTCATCAGGGAAACACAAGAAACAGTCACCCTCAGGCACTTCAAGAATACCTCCTCCACCTGTGGCACGCAAACCAAGCCAACTACCTGTGTACAAATTACTTCCCACACAAAGAGGACAGCAACAGAAACACATGACTATGGCACACGGAGAAGACATGCCACGCGTCTACTGTGTTGAGGGAACACCCATTAACTTTTCAACAGCCACCTCCCTGAGTGACCTCACAATCGATTCCCCTCCAAATGAGCTAGCTAGTGCTGAGCCTCCTGCAGCTCGTGTCGAACCATCTGCGCAAAGGCGTGACACCATCCCAGAGGGGAAAAGTGCAGAGAGCAAAGACACTGGGGCGCCGTCTGCATCCCCTGCTGCTGCTGCCTCCCAGCTTGAGACTGAGGGAGATGACATACTTGCTGAGTGCATTAACTCGGCTATGCCGAAAGGGAAAACTCAAAAGCCTTTCAGAGCCATTCAGAAAATGTCTGATCCCCCTCAGCATCCAGTAACCGCCCCCAGTAGTCTTGTTCAACAGGAATTTGAAAAGAAAAAACCCACTTCCCCTGTGAAGCCTATGCCACAGAGTAGTGAGTACAGAGCTCGGATGTTGAAAAGACCAGAGGGAGCTAGTGGTTTTCCAGAGGCTTCGCCATATGCTGACAAACCTAAAGACCCCAAAAAGGCCGGGCTCAAAGAGCCAGAAAGAACTCGTCCCGGCTACACTTTTGATTCACCACACCATTACACGCCCATAGAAGGCACGCCGTACTGCTTCTCACGTAATGACTCACTCAGCTCTCTTGACTTTGAGGACGATGATCTTGACCTGTCTAAAGAGAGGGCTGAGCTCAGAAAGGACAAAGAGCAAAGAAAGGTCCCTGCAAAGAGCCTTCCAGAGCCCCAGCAACACCAGCAGCAGCCACAGCAACCACCTGTAAACACAAACAGGGTCACTGCATTCCAGGCCCAGCCCTCAAAGCCCATGCAGAAACCACCAGCATTCCCACAAGCATCCAAAGAAAATGCTGGACCGGTTCCAGATGAGAAGCAGAAGTTTTCCATTGAGGACACGCCTGTGTGCTTTTCCAGGAATTCTTCTCTCAGCTCCCTAAGTGACATTGACCAAGAAAACAACAACAAAGACCTGCCGCCGAAGGAAGAACCTACTCAGGTAGAGGCCCCAAGGCCACAGGCATCTGGCTATGCACCAAAAGCCTTTCACGTAGAGGACACCCCTGTGTGTTTCTCAAGAAATAGCTCTCTTAGTTCACTTAGTATTGATTCAGAGGATGACCTCCTTCAAGAGTGCATCAGCTC
Source organism: Engraulis encrasicolus (assembly GCF_034702125.1). Taxonomy (NCBI): domain Eukaryota; kingdom Metazoa; phylum Chordata; class Actinopteri; order Clupeiformes; family Engraulidae; genus Engraulis; species Engraulis encrasicolus. The sequence goes on along the minus strand of NC_085868.1, from coordinate 13,688,338 downwards.
AGCAATGCCAAAAAAGAAGAAACAACCGCCAAGAAGCAAGTCAGAGGATCAGAGCACCAGTGAGGAGAAAACAGTTGTGGCAGAAGGCATCATGGCCGAGGAACCGGACCTCATTTTAGATCTTACGGATACACACAGCCCCATTTCAGAGCAAGCCCTTTCCCCAGATTCTGAGTCATTCGATTGGAAGGCCATCCAAGAGGGGGCAAATTCAATTGTGAGCAGTCTGCACCAGGCAGCTGCTAGCCTGTCAAGGCAGGGCTCATCAGACTCTGATTCCATCCTCTCCCTGAAATCCGGTATCTCCCTGGGATCTCCTTTCCACCTCCCCTCGAATTCAGATGAGGCCAAACCAGCACTGAGCAAGGGTGGGCCAAGGATATTAAAGCCTGGTGAGAAAAGCACAGTCGAATCAAAGAAGAAGGAAGAAGAAGCAAAAGGCCTCAAAGGTGGAAAGAAGGTCTACAAAAGCCTCATCACGGGCAAACCACGACCCAGTCATGACACTGTCCCCTCCCAGAGACCGGCCCCTGGCCCAGTAATGTCTAGAGGTAGAACTATGACTCACATACCTGGTGTAAGGAGCAGTTCTCCCAGTACCAGCCCAGTGCCAAAAAAGCCCCCTCCCCGCGGGCAAGTGTCAAAGCCCCTATCCCAGGGTCCAAACTCTGGGAATTCGCCAAGGGGAATCAAACCCCCAGCCAAGTCTGACCCCAGTCCAGCCCGTGAGCCCCCAGCCTCCCAAGGCGGCTCCAGTAAAGGCTCCTCACGTTCCGGATCCAGAGATTCTACACCGTCCAGACCTCCTCCCCAGTCCCTGACCAGACCCATGCAGTCTCCAGGCCGAGGAGGAGCTGTTTCTGTTTCCCCAGGGAGGAATGGATTAACCCCCCCTAACAAGTTGTCTCAGTTGCCACGGACTGCTTCTCCAAATGCACAGGCTGCAAAAGCGGGCCCAGGTGGCCGCATGGCCTACACCTCCCCTGGCAGACAAATGGGTCAGCAAGCACAAGGCAAACAAATGACGGCACCGAGAAGTGCCAGCGGGATTCCTCGTAGTGAGTCGGCCTCTAAAAGCCTCAACCAGTGTGGAGCATCCGGCCCCTCCAAAAAGGCAGACCTCTCCAGAATGTCGTCCACCAAGTCCAGTGGCAGTGAGTCTGACCGTTCAGAAAAGCCCGGCCTCGTCCGCCAGTCCACGTTCATTAAGGAAGCCCCTAGTCCAACACTAAAAAGGAAACTAGAAGAGTCAGCCTCGTTTGAGTCCCTGTCCCCCTCCTCACCAAGTATGTCACAGTCCCAAACACCCGTATCCAGCCCTTCCTTACCTGATATGTCCTTAGGTTTGCCCTATCAAGGCAGCAGCGGATGGAGGAAGTCCCCGCACAGTCAGAACTCCTCTGAAAACGGAGACGGGAAATCGGTCAAAAGGCAAGACGCCTCTCGGTCTCATTCAGAGAGCCCTTCTAGAATGCCCATAAACAGGACGGGAACCTGGAAGAGGGAACACACCAAACACTCATCGTCCCTCCCCAGAGTCGGCACGTGGAAAAGAACCGGCAGCTCCTCTTCCATCCTCTCCGCTTCGTCGGAGTCCAGTGAGAAGGGCAGAAGTGAGGACGAGAGGCAAGCCACAAGCCCAGCCCAAAGAACGGCACAGGGCAAAGAGGCCACCCCTTTAAAGGGCACGTGGAGGAAAATGAAAGACAGTGATGGCTCTCGCTCTATGACGTTAGATCTAGCGGATACGGGTGCAGAGTCGGGATCTTCAGCCTTGGGCCATCAGAATGCAGGTGCATCAAAAAGTACTGAAGATGTGTGGGTCCGAATCGAGGACTGCCCCATAAACAACCCCAGGTCAGCAAAATCCCCCACAGCCAACACCCCACCTGTCATTGACTCTGTTCCAGCCAAAATGTCAGTCGCAGATGCCAGTGAACCTCACCCCAAGCCACCGAGTGTAGCGGAAAATGCTAACACGCGCCGACTTGGGTCCGAGACGAATCTGAACCTGTTCAGGAGCAGCGAGAGTCTCGACCGAAAAGGCGCCGACATGATCAAGCATGCTCCCAGCAACCCAAACGTCGCCAGCGAGAGCCACGAAGTTCCCGTGGCCACCGAACGAACCCCCTTTAGCTCCTGCAACTCCAGCAAGCACAGCTCCCCGAGTGGTGCCGTGGCCGCCAGGGTCAGCCCTTTCAACTACACCCCCAGTCCCAGAAAGAGCAGTGCGGACAGTACCGCCGCCCCCAGACCCTCCCAGATCCCCACGCCCGTGTCTAGCGGCGTGAAGAAGAGGGACTCCAAAGGGGACACTACGGAGAGTGGCTCTTATATTGTTACGTCTGTCTAAGGACCCGGTGTTGTAGATATACCAGAGACTGAAAGTGGGTTCCTTGAGTGCCCCCCAACATACTCTTGACTCGCCTGAAACAGACAAAAGCACTGTTCTTGATGTGAGAGTGGGAAAAATTAAGCTGTTTGTGTAGATGTAGGCCTGATGGAAGGCTCTGTGTTTTTTGATGGTGAAGTTGTGATCGGCATACTTGGTTAGAAAACCAAGAACTTCAGAGACTTTGTCGAGCAAAAACTCTATGTGAATTTATACTGTACAGATTTTAATTATGTATATATTTAATTTAAACCCCTATCAAGATTATGTATCTTGCCTGACTTGACAAAGATAATCACTTAAAAAGTTGCATATTTGGGACACTTGCGATGGACTGGAGTAATATTTGTTGCTTTTGATTTTCGAAATGTTAAAAACCCTGTAAAGGCCTGTATAAAGTTAAAAGCATTTCCTTATTGCAGCTTCAAAGACGTATATGACCACCTTCCCTGTCCCCCTCCCTGCATGAAGCGACCTGATGGTGTATTTTCTGAAGTGAAGATTAGCATTTCTGTGGTCACTTTGACATGTATTGGTAGCTGTAGTGTAACAATTTTACACTTTTACTCTTGTGCTTCGAAAGCAAGGACTTGTAATGTTTTTGAATTGAATGAGGATGTTTATGTGGGTCATATAGATGACATCAAAATGTAGGTAGATCCCATTACTCTGCTATTTGTTGTAATAATGTTACCAGGTGACTTGGGTGTATTTTTATTCTATAATTTCAGACCATCTCTAAAGGACTACATTTGAAAATTAAAACGGTTCTCCCTAGGTTGTGGCATTGGTTCTGCTTTCTTTTAAAGATTATTTTTTTATTTTTCAGTGTTGCGTCCATGAGTCAGTATTTAAAAAAGCACAATGCTGGAGAGAAAAATATACGATATATACAGTACACTGCGTGAATGACCATGTTTGCTACCCTCCCCCTCCCACATGCAATAAAGTCACTTGATGGGTATTTAAAGATGGCCTCTCAACGTCATTTGATTAATATTACTGTGTTCCCCATTGTTATTGAATGTGTTACGCGTTGGTCCTGTTTTAAAAAACGTTCTGGTTGCTTTGTTTCAAGCCGTTTTTGAAAGCCAGCAAGGTGGCTTGTGGAGAAACGAGAGGGTGTTCCGTGTTTCTCGTGGAAATGCGTCTCTGATTGGCTCACTCTTCCAGCTCTCGTAGAAATGCGTCTCTGATTGGCTCAGTCCTCCTGTTCTTGGAGCGAATGTAATGGGAAACAGAGTCGCCACTTCCCCGGGTGGTACTGCACTATAGGGGCGCCAACGGAGGTGTTCATGCTCCATTCAAGGCTGTGCTCTTTCGACAGCGACCCCTAGGCGAGCTGCAGGCACGGAGCAACCACAGTGGACTTGCTCTATGGATGAGGCTTTGTGCTGTGTGTGTACCTGAGAGTAGCAACCAGCTGATAGCTAAGCTAAGCTAGATTTCGGGCCACCAGACGTTGCTTGTATTGAAAACAAGCAGAAAAAAATTACTCTACATGTTTTTAGAAAAATGGGTCGACATAAACCTTTGTGGCCAACGCCTTCTTTCGACGTGACGAAACACAGAAAGGCTTTCGTGATTCGCTCGTTTCTCTGCATTATTGATGTAAATTGGGAAACACCGGGAAACACAGCCAGGCGAGGTGACGCACCGCTATGAGAGCCTTGCAAGTGAGTTTAACTTGGGATGACCGTCCGATCTTCGATAGGAGTGAGTAAAACTGTGTTTAATCGGAAGTTGGCCTTTAAGATGAAGCATTTACATTTGCAGATTGTAAAGCCACATAATAAACATTAACATTTGGTGAATTAAGAATTTTCAGTCTCAGGTCTGTCCAGTGAGTTTGATGATCTTAAGGGTAATACTTGTCATTTGCCTTACCAACTCATATACCCTCTGAACTTTGAGTACTCCATAATCCATAAGCTACAGGTGAATAACTCACCAAATTTTAATTGAGATTCTGAATACCAATTACCACCTTTAGCACAGGACATGAATGTGTTTTCTACGATATATAATGGCTTTAATTATATTTGTCTCGCTCTCTCTCTCCCCTTAACACTTACTGTAACTTGTTGTGGAAATGTGATCACTATAATGTGTGGTGTGGCAGATAATGCATATACCGTAGGCCTAATTGATAACTCAAGTTACACACCTGTTTTACTAAACTAGGCCTACACATATTGTACAGTACAGAGAGACCATTGCATTGGCCAAAGAGCCACCCAAAGACTCGCCGCAGAAGACCTTTGGTCTGCATCATGATTTGTGGTACTTCCTGAAACGGAAACTGTTTGCAAATGTTTGCCTACAGTACAGAGACCATTTGCAAAATTAACGAGGAAGTATGACTTTGCCATTTTAAAGTAAAACAGAGCATTTTGAGCTTAGAAGTGCACTCCACCCCAGATCCATAAACAGTTGCACCTTATTATAAACTGTTAACAATTTTATTTTTTTTAACTATAGAATTACCCCATAAGATATACCCCGTTATAAATTAGCTGTTACCAGAATGGCAATGACCAAGTCGTAATGTATTACTAAAGGCCCTGTGCACTGTCATAAGGGTGTAGTATCTTACCTGACCCTAGCCGCATGGGAACGCCCCCGCGTGACGTAGCCGAACGCAGCCAGATGATGTAAATCAGGTTATGTAGTATCAGCAGTGTTGGGCAAGTTACTCAAAAACTAAAATGTATTACTGATTACACGTTACTGTCTTTTAAAAATAATCCCTTACACTATAATATTACTATATTTAAAATGTAAGGCATTACACAACTTTTGCATTACTTAAGTTACTCTTGCTAAAAAATAATTTAATTTACTATGGATCTCGCAATTTACAATGTAGGCCTAAATCAAGCTTATGAATCATGACTTTCACCTCCCATCCAGGAGGTGTTTCGGCAGCATACAGAATAGCTTCTGTCTGACCCACCACACTAAACACCATTAAAATCGCATCCTGTCATTACGCTAGGCAGGCAGCTTGGGGCCCCCAAGCCCCTGGATGGTAAAGAAAAGCTCACTTTGCTACAGTAGTGGCAAATTTCTTTCAAATGTTCACTCCTTTTGACATTTTGCTTGGGGCCCAGTTGAATCTAGAGAGGGCATTACAATGGTGTAATGGTGTCTGTTAAGGGGCTAGACAGTAATTTTTAAAGCAATTCTTCATTAGAGGCACTAGGCCTATCTAAAATGCTGAAGGTTAAACCTAACCTGGTTCTCACGCAGATGGATATTCTGTAACGAAGATGCACGAAGCACTAAGGGTCTGCGCGAGAGCCAGGCTAGGTTAAACCCATTGTTTATTGTAAATTAGGCCTATGTATCAATTTAATATTTTTCATGTCCCACTCACAAAACATGAGCAAGCAAGTAGTAAATTATAGCCTACAAGGAAATTATTCAGATCGGATATTATCAAAAGCCTTGAGGTCCTGGATGTCAAGGCATACTTGTATGTCTGAGTCAAAACATCTCGAGTGGCTCACAAAATGACCGAAGAGGATTTCCTGTCATTTTCACTTCTTTTTTTTCAGCAGCCTTTTCTTCAGTCGCATATTAGCGACAAGGGGCAGAACAAACCAAGAGTCAGACGAGGTAAGTGCTCACAGGATTCATTTCACGTTTATATCTACTGGTGGTTGTACTCTGATATTTTTAGAGTATTTTTTTCACCAACTGAATCTGAATGCTTTCTCAGGATGAACTTTTGATATGATCAGATCCAATATAGATTTTAATAATCTTCTCTCTTCACACTCCACACTCAATAGCCTAGAGTGTCTTCAGTGTTCAGAGAGAATCTTGTTACCTTGGCAGTAGGGATTACTTTCAGTGGAAATAAAACTATAACTTATTGTTTTCATTACAATATGATGCTAAATATGCATATTTTGAGCCCTTTTTTTAACATATTAATCGAACGATACAACTGTATTGAAAGTCTGGCAGAAATACAGTACAATGTTCTGGCCAGTTATTGATGAATTGATGGGTAGCCTACCTAATGGACTTCATTCAAGTGTCCGATTGACCCACTTCATGTTATCCAGTCTTTTTTGTTCACAACTGGACTGGATTCTTTGCGTGTATTTCTTTGAGTAGTAAGATTGCATTTTTGTAAGCAAATCAAAGTAGTAGGCCTACCTATTGTATTGTGAATGCAGGATGTTATTCAGATATACTGAAACACCAGAATGTACCGAAACAGACCGAAATGGACCCAGATTTAGCAAGATACAAATTTAAAAGGCATCATTTATCCAAACATTATAGCACCCAATTTTTGCATTAAAAAAATGAAAGAAAATAGTAATACATTGGTATTTGGAATAGGTGAGTTTACTTTTATTCAAAACGCCTTCTTTAACCCTCCCAATGGGTGTCCGCCTATACCTAAACAAAGGAGAGGTCTTCCCATGTATACTCTCAAATATATTGGAAAAGTAAAGTTTAGTTTTTTTTCATATTTTATGGGGAAATTGGCTGTTGTTATCATTGGGTATTAGATGTAGAAGAGTTTTAAATGTGTATCTTACTACATCTGGGTCCGTTTCGGTACGTTTCTGTCCGTTTCGGTACGCTGTTTAGGTACACCCTGTTGGTCCCCATGGTCCCCATTCCCCAAACAGTGTTTGTTGGCATTTACTTGAACCTTTTTATTGTGATGTTCCTTGATATACAGAAATATACCTTTGGGATCCATGACTACTACTACTACCCCACATGATCTGAGTGTTTTTTTTACTTTCAGTGATTAAAAATGGGCAACATTTATTATTACGATTATACCAATATGTCTAGTAACTCAACTGACAACTACATGACACCTGCTGAAGGGGAATATTACGACTATGCAAACATGACCTCAGAGGAGGAGGAGGCCACTGCGGCCGCCACTGCCGTGAAGATCATCTCCATCACCATCTACAGCCTAACCTTCCTCCTGGGTGTGCCGGGCAATGCCTTCGTCCTGTGGATCGCCGGCCTGAAGATGAAGCGTACGGTGAACGTCGCCTGGTTCATCAACCTCGCCGCCGCCGACTTCCTGTGCTGCCTCAGCATCCCCTTCTCCATCTCCGACACCGTGCTCGACTCCCGCTGGCCCTACGGCACGGCCATGTGCAAGGTCATCACGCCCTTCGTCATCCTCAGCATGTTCGCCAGCGTCTTCACCCTGGCGCTGATCGGTCTGGATCGCCTGGCCCTGGTGGTGACTCCGGTCTGGGCCCAGAACCACCGCAGCCTGGGCCTGGCGTGGGGGCTGTGCGGGCTGGCCTGGTTCCTGGCCCTGATGCTCAGCCTGCCCGCCATGGTCCTCAAAGCCGCCGTCACCCATCCGTACACGAACGTCACCCACTGCACCTACGCCATCCACGAGGACGACGAGCTCTCGAAGGCGATCGTGGGTAGGATGCAGATGGCCCGCTTCCTGCTGGGGTTCGTCGTCCCCCTGCTGGTCATCGTCAGCTGCTACACCCTCATCACTCTCCGGGTGAGGAGCAGCAGCTTCCGGGCCAAGAGGGCCTTCAAGATCATCGTGGCGGTGGTGGTGGCCTTCTTCGTGTGCTGGCTGCCCTATCACGCCTTGGGGCTCGCCAGGGAGTATGGCCAGGAGGACGAGGATGGGGAGGTGGTGTTTCTCCTGGACCAGCTCAGCATCGCCCTGGCGTACGTCAACAGCTGCCTCAACCCGCTGCTGTACGTCTTCATGGGCCAGGACTTCAAGGAGAAGGTGCGTCTGTCTCTCAGGCGCATCCTGGAGAACGCGTTCAGTGAGGACGCCACACACTCGACGTCAACGACGCGCTCCAAAGTGACTCAGTCGCGCATCACTTCCTCCTCAGCGCAGGTGTAGTTGGGTTGTTTGTTTTGTTCTTACTGGTTGGACTCACATCAGGAATAACTTGAGGCAAGGTCTCAAAGGCTTTGTATCAAAGGCTTCCTGTTGCCAAGGGTTACTTAAGCACTTTGTGACACATACAATACACTGTAGACTACATTTCTTATTACAGCAGGGAACATGACAAGGAGACATTCTTGTTCCATGTTGTTCTACAAAAATAATTGATGTGCTATAGACTCGTATTAGGAACTGGTATGAAAGATTTCCGGCAAGGATTATTTTATCATTTCTCATGATGGGAAAGTGGCAATGCTGCAACATGCTGTTCTACAAATTATAGACTTAACTAAATCATCCAACACAAAACTTTCCATATTTTCATTAATATTCAATGAAGGCAGAAACTGATTGAACTTTCAGTTATTTTTTTCCACATTGTGTTAGCATTTGAATTGTTGTTCATGTTTGGGCTACTCTGGTATCATTAGGGAGTGAGTAACAGAGCAGAAATGTCATTGTTTAGATCTTCTTATCTCAGCTTAATTGCACAGGGTGGACAGGAAGGAAACTTCAAGCAGTCACTCTCAAAATATGTGACCCAAGTCATTTCTTTGCCACCTACCAAGTAATCTGACAAGGCGTCATGGTATGGCAATTTATGTCCAACTTTTTGTTTTAAAAAAATCTTAATATATATTGTTTATAGTTTTATAGTTTATTGTATATTAAATGTATATTGAGGTTTAATGTTAGTCATCATGTAATAGGCTAATGTGAATTACTGGATAATTGTAGGCATGTATTTTTTTAAATAATCTAATTATGAAATCAATTGTTGTTGACTGTTAGTCTCAAATATATTATAGAAATATAGGCTACAGTATAAGATCATTTAGAATACTTTGTACACTAGAGCTTGTACAGCTGATGACCACATGATGGAGCCAGAGTAATAAGAAGGGCCTTGAATGCATGGGGTAACACACACACACACACACACACACACACACACACACACACACACACACACACACACACACACACACACACACACACACACACACACACACACACACACACACACACACACACACACACACACACACATTGATTCAAAATGTAGATGCCATTATCACTGGCTTAATGATGGTACAGGCAGGATTTTTAAAATGTAGTCAGATGTGCGAGCATTGGAGTAGGTAGGCCTATTAGAATAATTCCTCAGCAAACCGTCCTTTTCCCGAAACTAGTCCATTTTCAGTAAAGTGAGTGACACAAGGGTGATGAGGTTAATCTGAGCTCACTCTGTTTTGCTTTTGCACGTGGTCATGGGGAAGCAGCTTATACTTAGTACTAAACTGATGTCTTGTTGTGTAGCGCTAGCCTATTTCAGTTCCTCATTCAGAGATATCTGAAATGCTGAGGCATTTGTTTTCCCATTCCCTTCTTTTGTATTTAAACACATTCTCATTTCTGTGTACGTGATGTATCTTTGTGAGTCACACTGTAAAAACCCATAGCAGAGTAGGAGGGGTGGCTATTTCACCGTTCGTTAGACCTGCTCTGTATTGTGGTCCATTAGACCTACGAGAATTCTTGCCAATTAAAAAGAAAAAAGTAGCAAACCATGCCCCCATTAGATCAGGGTCGTAGAAAGGGTACTCGGGTACAGGTCAAGGCCAAAACCATATAGAGCTGCCTATACGCCCTGAAGAAGGCCATAAGGGCCGAAACGCGTAGGCATTGTAGCCAAATAAAAAAGTAAAAAAATTGCAACCTTGAGTGCCTCAGCATCTGTCTTCCTGGACCAAGTTTGAGAGCCCCTACACTCATGAGCACCAAGGAAAAAAGGTGAAGACCCAGAAGCATTCCAATTACCTGCTTGTGTTATATACAGCTGCATATTGAAATGGACGAGAATTCTCCTTCAAGTAAATTTGTGTTTTTTACATTGTTTGTTTTTTATTAGCTAAGATAAAAAAATGTATGAGGTCAACAGTTGCCACGGTACTATTTGATGTATGTAATGCAAAAAGCTACTTTTATTCACATGTTGTTCACTTGCAGCACCAAAGAGGCACAGCAAATACCTTTAACTTTGAACTACATGACTTTGAATTTCTTTTCTTGTTGCGTTGTGTCCACTCATACATGCCCTTGGTTATCGTGACTGCGGAGGTATGCTATTGGACTTTGATAAAGATCAATGGATAAGTTTCCGCTGTCCTGAAGAAGAGATAGGAGTGTGTATAACTGACAAAATCCCTTCGCTGAGCAGATTTCATCTTGTTTACCGAACTGAATATATCAAAGATGCCTCACTGTATTTGCACATTTCTTGCCAGGAAGTGTCAACACATCTTGTAGATGAAAAGATAATCCTCTTTTTACAGCTATGTTCTGGATGTCCTCCTAGTATTTGGTTGCTTCAGTTTAAATAAGAGCCTGTTTTATTGATTCTTTATTGTATAAACATTGAAAAAATAGATGAATAAAACCCACAGTCTTTACCTCTCAAACAGAAATTCATTTGTTTATTTGTGCATCTGAGCAAATTAAAATGTTGCCTCTTGATATTGCGTTAGCTTTCCTTTTATATATAATTATTATGTATAGTAGCCTATGTTATGGCCTTTTTTGCATTAAGCTTTTTTGTGTGCCTTTTTAATTATAGTGGTTTATCTGAAGTCTGATTCTTCTGTTTTTTTTATTTTGTTCTTCTCAGAGACATGCAATAATTCCTGTGATAAAACAAGGCTATACAATAATTGTGTTATATTGTTAAAAACAAACTTACAAGAAACAGTGTAAAGCCTAACACGTCCATTCAGATGTTGTTCTTCATTTCTCAGAGATGTAAATAATGTGGTAAGACCACACTTTCACAATAACACTATAGGCTATTTCCCTCTTGGAGTCGCAGGCCTCTGTGTGGTCATTATTTTTAAATGCTGGCATGGTGTCCATAGCAACAGCAAATCAGCTAGATTGCATGGGGGATACAGTGTGAGGACAATGGTCTTAGCACAGGACATCAATGTGTTTTCTACGATATATAATGGCTTTAATTATATTGGTCTGGTTCTCTCTATTTCTCTCTCTCTCTCTCTCTCTCTCTCTCTCTCTCTCTCTCTCTCTCTCTCTCTCGGCAGCAGGTTATAATGTGGGCGTATGCATGTTGCTTTGTGGTCTTCTTGATTCATTTCATAATCTCAACTTACAGTTCTCCGAATTCTATGCTCTGTGTTGACTAATTATGCAGTTACAAGGTAAGGAGTCACAGGCCTACTGCCAGGGCTGCTGTTTTGACTGGCCATCTGACAAAATCGTGTGAAAGGGCTGCCTCTCAATGCATATACAATGTAATGGGGGCGTAATTCTGGGCCCTTCCTCCCTCAGTTCCTCCTTCTACAGACAGTTGTAAAAAGAAATAATAAGAAAAGTATTTGTACCAAGTTGTTAACACACCCACACATTACTGCAACTAGACACAGATAATATGAATGAAAAACACACTTTGCCTCTTGGGTTTCCTATATACAAAGTAGGCCTATGTCATTTTGGGGAGGTTAGAAGTCTAGCAGTATGCTCATCATTTGGAAATTCAAATTTTGTGTAGCAGTTGTGTTCTCAGTTCAACTACTGTTGTACAAATGGACAATATTCTATATTGTGCCATTTCCTTAAATGCTCCAGCCACTGGGAGCAATGCCCCCCCTGCCCGCCCCCTCAAACTTCACCCATGGTGCGAATCATTTTTGTGCAATTAGTTTGGCTAATTATCCAATATCATATTTGTGCAACTGTGAGAAGAGTTCAGCAAAAACAGGCAAAGTTACAAGTAATGGCTTCTAGAAAACAGAAAAAAAAACAGCACACACTGTACTAGCCCATATACAATGCTGGCACACTCTGTGATTGTCTTTCATCTGGACACCTGAGACTCTTGTCCCATCAATAACACCCATTAGAGTCAACAATATCACCTTGACCGCAGATGTTCTGACAGGTATATGAACCAACTGTCAGAGTCCGCCCAGCACAGTCTGAGTGATTTGAAGATTATCCTTCACTTTCTCTTGGTACACACAGGCTCTGCACACATCAGTTTTTGTATTTATTCTTTTTTTTTTTTTTAAATATCCTTTCACAAAATCGTCTTTAGACAGCAAGGCGGTAACAAATAGTTACTTTATGACGATGTTATAGATAAAATACTGTTGGATCTCTTAGTTTACTATGCACTTTCCAAGCCAAGAGACATCCTTTTTCATCAATTTACACACTGAATATAACCATATGACATTCATGAATATTATCATCATGATGTTATCATGAATGTCATCATCTTCATACACTGATCTCAATCTTTGCCTGAAGGCCTTTCAAACGCTGACCACCACCATGTTATTTTTTCATAAACAGACCACGATTCCATCTGACACTTGCAGTAATGACCAGTACAGACTATGGCTATGCCTCTTTACGTACATAAATACACATCAGATTATGAGAAGATTGCACGTGCACGTTCAAACGTAAGTAAATCAGATAAACATTTCAAACGTCAACAGAGTGCGCTCCCACCAGCCGTGGTTTCTCAATTCGGACATTCCAAAGCCTCTGTATGAATTAAGTAAGTACAAGTGTATAGTGAAGACCTCGCTAGCGTTGAGCTATGATAGGCATACAGGTTTAAGCTGCTTCTCACGTGATGGTTGTTCTGGAATATTGTCAATCGCTTATCTCTGGAAAGGTGTGGGTGTGTTCAAAACAGCCCAGTACTACTTCAACCACTGACTTGTATATACACCGCCCCACGATCCCGCCCCGTGATTCTTATTGGACAGGCTGTGAAATATCTGATTCCTTTGGGCTCGTCTAAGATTTCCAGACCCAAGTGCGAGCTCACGAAGATTAACAAAGATGCACGAAGCACGAAGGGTCTGTGTGAGAGCCAGGCTAATACAGGTTCATTTCAGTCAATAAATATGTAGCACGGCTTTTCACTTCCTTAAACTCCAGATATTGTCCACCCTAGATGGCCAACCCACAGTGGCATGACATTGTCCAACATATAGATATTAGCCTGGATATGTATGTAGTGGATTATGTCTATGTTATCCATCACAGGGATGAGCTGCTTAACCCCTTGGCGCAGAGCCTATGTTATAACCTTACGGTCACCAAAATTGTAATGGCTTGTAATGTCTTCATCTGTTACTTAAGGCTCCCGGTACTGTCATAGCAATGTTGGTATGATGTAGTTGAGTGTTTTCAGCAAATGGTGAAGAGGTCCGCCGGCGGCGACCCCATCCCATCTGCAGTAAGATGCTACGGAACCGAGATGGCCAGGCTGCGATGGATGCTCTGGGCCTTCTTCACCCTCTCCTCGTCCAGGAGCTCCAGGTGCTGGTTACGAACCTTCAGCCGCTCCACCCACTCATCTCGCAACCTAGCAATGGGGAGGAAGAAAGGTTTGGAGTCAGACAGCAAACGGCAAGGCCAGCATATCACAAATAAAAATGGTAAATGTAAGTTGCTCGTTGTGTGTGTGTGTGTGTGTGTGTGTGTGTGTGTGTGTGTGTGTGTGTGTGTGTGTGTGTGTGTGTGTGTGTGTGTGTCTGTGTCTGTGTCTGTGTCTGTGTCTGTGTCTGTGTCTGTCTGTGTCTGTGTCTGTGTCTGTGTCTGTGTCTGTGTGTGTGTCTGTGTGCATCTTTGTAGGATGACAAAGTTCTTTCCTGACCTCCATGCAACCCGACATCTAAGTGGATGAATAGATGCAAATAGAATGGCAAAGACAAATAGATCAATTGACGGGGAGACAGACAGACAATCACATCAATATGTTTTTTATGTCTAATGAGTGCTTAATTGATGTACGCATATATAAAGCTTGTCCCCAAACAACAACCAGTCCTTAAAAATACCCTCACAATAAAATTTAAAGCAAACACTCCACGCTCCCCATTTGAGCTGGACAAAACCTAATTAGAGAGAGAATTCATTAAAGGCGCTCCCTCCTTTCGCTTGACTGATTATCATTGTGTCACCTCCTCCTCCTCCTCCTCCTCCTCCGCTGGCCCTCCAGTCTGGGGACATCAGCGCCCTCGCTGCAGCTGTGTGACATGTGATCCCAATCACACCTCCCGTATGTCTGTCATCACCCAACAGGGAATGTTAATTGGGGACAGTGGCATCCTCCATGGATCCCGGGACACAAGGCCCAAGGCCTCGTAGCCATTGCCAGGGAAGCCGACAAGGGGGGGACAAAGGGGTCACGTGTCCCGGGCCTAGGCTAAAGAGGGGGCCCAGAATTGGATCCACGTTACATGGCATGTGTTGGGTGTGGGGGCCCCTGTTCACATCATGTCCAGGGGGGCCCGGCGAAATCTGTTATAGCGGTGCTGGTCTTTTCAAACGGGGGGGTTGAGACACACTTGGCTAGAACAAAAACAAAAGGAGGATTTCAAGCAAAGCTGTCTGAATATATAAATTGCCTGCCTGTCACTAATTGCATTACTATAGAATTAGCGGAGACTCAGACGCTGCTGCTCCTCTGTTTGTTCTGCCTCCAGTACAATCTCTTTGCCAAGGCCGCTCTGTTCTTCTGTCCGTTTAAAATTTGTTTTTCTCAATCCTCTCTCTCCTCTCTCTCTCTCTCTCTCTCTCGCTCGCTCGCTCGCTCGCTCACTCACTCACTCACTCACTCACTCACTCACTCACTCACTCACTCACTCACTCACTCACTCACTCACTCACTCACTCACTCACTCACTCACTCACTCACTCACTCACTCACTCACTCACTCACTCACTCACTCACTCACTCACTCACTCACTCACTCACTCACTCACTCACTCACTCACTCACTCACTCGTACCAATTCTCAACCTTTCAAGGACAAGTGCAAACGCATGCATTTAGGGTCTGTATTTCAAACTACTTGTAAATGCACACTTACAGTGTACAGTGCATAACCATTAAGTGATGCCAATACAGACGTGCAGACTCCTCATGCCCAAGTCGTACGCTACAACCGCCCTTTGGCTTCTTGTCCTGTCCTCACACTCACTGCTCTGTGGGTGTGAGCCGCGATCTATACGTTCATTACATGCTTGGAAGGCAGCGTGTCTACTGAGCACTCGTCTATTCAGATAGTCGGAAGGCTGCAAATTCCCATTGATTAGTCTGTGGGTCCCGGAGAGGAGGGATTACTGATTATTTGTAGGTGTGGACCATGTGATAATCCCCTGCTGACCTCACAGCCAGAACATCAGTGCAGCACAGAGGCGCAAGAAGTAGCTACTATGTTGCACAACATATTTATATGTGTAGGCTAGCTATGCATGTACTATGGTCATCAGAAAGTATCAAATCACATTGCTATATCTGGATGAGAATGTAAGGCCTTCTTCAGTTATATGGTGTCCCCTCTACCCCTAGATTGTGAGACCCTGTTGCGTTGTACAACACATTTATATGTGTAGCCAAGCATGTACTAACTATGGTCATCAGAGAGTAATGTCAAATCAGGAGTCTTTGTAGTATTGTAAAGGGACATTGCTATATCTGGAGAACATTTGGGACTATAGCTTCAGGTATTGTTACGACAGGCATGGGCATTTTAGCCTCACAATGTAAGCTCTACTTCAGTTATACTGTATGGCGTCCCCGCTACCCCTTAATTTTGAGACCCTGTCACCTGGATATTCCATGATCTAGCTCTTTTCATTACATTATTACATTACATCACACTTAGCTTTTTTATCCAAAGTTTTCTTACAGATATATTACAGGCTACTGGTTACAGTCCTTGGAGCAGTGTTATGTGCCATGTTAGAAGGCACTTCAAAGTAAAATAAACAGTAATCTCGGCGTCTGCACCTACACTTTTGACCCGTGTATTGCTTGGTGCATCCACTCCCAAAAAAGTAGTAATCACTAATGTACTGGAAAAATGAGGCGCACACAAGGCTTGCATGAAAAATGTATACTGAAGCCGAAATGTTGCAACAGAAGTCAAAGGCTAAAACTGGAACTGTTGCTCTAGTTTTAGCCTCTGACTTCTGATGTAACTTTTCGGCTTCAATATATATTTTTCATACAAGCCTTGTGTGCGCCTCCTTTTCCCTTACCTTTTAGAATGCACTTCAACCATGGATGGAGGTGAAGGGAAAGGTAAGGGCGGGATTCGAACCTGCAACCCTGTGATCTACAGTCCAACTCCCTGAGCCCTACGCCAAGGCTGCCCACACTATCTTGTTATTCTCATTGGCACTGACTTTTCATGACTGCAGTCTATTGCTCATTCTGGGTATGTGTAAGTGTGCTGGGTGAGCAGGATTTTGATCGGATGCAACTTTTAAACCAAAATGGTCTTGACATGTTAGTAAACGGTAGTGCACTATGTGAACCAATGTTATGCCCTCCTCTGCAAATGCTGACTCCTTCTTTTCTCATTCTGGTCACTCTGGCACAACATTCCCACATTCTGGCACAATATTCTCTACCCCATCTGTTTCAAATTTGTACAACTCATCAGCCCGGTACATCGGCTGATTTGTTAAATCACCTGTATGAGGTGAAGAGGCTGTGTGAAATACCGTAACTAAGTGTGAGGGGTAGGCAGGAGAGCCGCCAGTGGGGGCGGACAAAGGGGTCATTTGTCCCGGGCCCAGGTAGAGAGGGGGCCCAATATTGGGTTTCCCTTACATTGTATGTATTGGGTACAGGGCCCTTTCAGATGACTTTGTCCTGGGCCCAGCAAAAGCTGTCAGCGGCCCTGGGGATAGAGGTGGAATTATTGTATGACTTTATTCTTGGAAAAAGGTGGAGAACCAGCATTGTCAAGTGCATTTCAGGACACTAGCATATTCTATAAAGGTGGGTTAGTTTTTTGCCCCCCAAGATTTGGAATGGAATGCAATCCATCACATAATAGAAGTCCTCTGCCGTGGGACTGAGACGAAATCAACAAAACTTTCTCTTCAGATGACTTTGCCAAGCCAACCATGTGTTAGCATTCACAGTCATGCTCTTGATTCTCAGGAAGTGCAAACACTGATAAAATTGGGCTTATACTAAAATGTGAGGCAGGGACGGTGGCAGCCAAGGGGGTGGCCTGGAAACTACAATGGTACCTTGGGAGGAGAGCACACACACACACACACACCTCTGCCAAGGGCAGTCTTGCTGAGCCCCACACAAGACATCATTATATTCATCTTAGCCAGGAGTATTGTAGCTTAATTGCCAAAAAACGAATCAGTTCTATGTTAGGTTCGCCCCAAAACAATTTCATCGCTATCTGTCAATAATGGAGTTTCTCCATGAACAAACTAACACGCAAATTAGTAATCCTGCGCGTGTATGTAGCCGTTCTATCATGGAATTGATCATTCAGAGCGTCAGGCAGTGGTGTAGTCTACGTAGAATGCGGATACAGAGTATACCCACTTCCAAATGTTATGGATTTCAGTATACCCACTTAAAATTGATTGATCCATTATTTAGAATAGCACAAATATAAACAGTATACCCACTTCAAAAAATGCTCAAATATACAGTATACCCACCACAAAAAAGTAGACTACACCACTGGCGTCAGGCCCCCATTCTCCCAGAGTACCAGCGCCGACTGCCCACACGTTATGGACTTCATATCTGGTGGTCCCATTGGCAATGGGCTGGACTGGACTGGACACTGTTGGTTAGGATGTGCACTATCTCTGGACTGCTGAAATTAGAACTCTTGTAAGACTCTGCCGCTTGCCTTGGACACTTTTAAATTCATCTGTACCAAATAAATATGACCTGTTTCAAGCTCATTCCTGGTCTCTGTGCATATTTTTGGTGGTGTACACAGCACTCCTCAGGGTGGTTGATGATGGTAATGGATGCTATCATACAACCTGCACCCCACCAGTACCAAAGCTACCAATAAAAGTAAAAAAAAAAATGTATACTCTCCGTTGTAAAGGCAAGTATGGTATTTAGGTTACACTGGACTACTGCTGCAAGCCACAAGATGAATGTGGGTGAAAGTACATTTTCACTCGGAATCACTGTGATGTTCTAATGCTAATACACAATGCTTATTTCTGTGAGACAAGTACAAAGCTACACATTACATGTACCGGACAACACATTTACATTCAGGTTATTTAAAAGGTAAAAGTGACTTGACATTTCCAGCCAGTACAGATGATGAGCAGCCAAGTCTGTCGTATTGTGGGAAAATTGTTATTGATTAGTTTCTCATGTCCAGGCCACCCGTAGAAGCTGGCAGGTGGGGCAAATGGATCACGTTCCCTGGGCACTGGGTGAGAGGAGGCCCAGAAATTGGGGTTGTATTATACACTGTATGTATTGGGTTAGGGGGGCCCTTTCAGATGACTTTGTCCTCAGCCCGGCTGTCAGCGGCCCTGCGACCACCTGCTGTTACCAGTGCAGTAAATAATGTTATGTCGTCTCATGAAGTGCATAAGAATCAATGATAAACATCAATTACCACCCCACCCCCCCACACAGACACACACACACACACACACCTCCGTCTCTCTCACTACTATGTCTCTCCATCTTTCCCAAATTCTTGGTTTCTCTTCCCCCTCCTCCTCCTCCTCCTCCTCCTCCTCCTCCTCATCTTCCAACTATTTTTTTTTTGGCGGTGTCCTAGTTTATGGCATTGACTTTTCTTTTTTTTTTTTTTGCAATTACAGCCCTCTCTCCATTCAATTATAAGCTGGAGAGAAGTGCACTCACTTGAAGTCAGACATGTCTGCTGTGATGATGGAGTGCTTTTTCCTCCAGACAGAAAAATAATATTAGTGGTGTCTGTAGCTTTGATTAGAGGAGAGAGCGAGAGAGAGAGAGAAAGAGGAGAGAGCGAGAGAGAGAGAAAGATGAAAGAGAGTGAGAGAGAGAAAGAGATACCCACTTTGATAGAGCGCTCCTCTTCTTCCTCACTTCCTCGTGTCCCATCATTTGGCTGTGGCTCTCAATCTTCTCCTCCCAGAACTTTCTCAGCTTGTGCTTGTCGTGGATGCGCGCCAAATTCATTTCCTGGAGAACAATGAGGATGAATTCGCTGAGCCAGGGCAATGCGTCTTCACTTTGCTCTGCTTCTAAGATAGGTACAGTTTAATCAGGTCAGGGTAATTTCTCCTGAGATCACAATTGATCTGGGGAGAGGGCTTACACACATCTTAGATACTGTGACACATGGAAGCCATTCGCCATCGGATATTGGGAATGATAAATCACGAGAGGCGCTGTTATGTAACTGGGAGGACTGACGCGTTTTGATGTATACTTTTTTGAATGCTATTTTATCAGAGGATGTTGAATGAATGACAATTATACAAAGGAGAGCAGTCCCGCTATCACTCTACCTCACATGAACAATTCAGGCCCACGCAAGCATACAAAAGCACGCACACGCACACGCACACACGCACACGCACACGCACACGCACACGCACACGCACACGCACACGCACACGCACACGCACACGCACACGCACACACACACACACACACACGCACACGCACACACGCACACACACTGCATGTGTGCATCTCTAAGTGAATGTCATGATTACTGACAATCATGCAAAAAAAAAAAGACTCACAAGAGTGAAGAAAGACTTACGCAAGAGTCCTAATAACAGGAAGGAAGGACAGAGAGCTATAAATGTGGTGGGAAAAAAAACATTCTTACCATGACGAAGCGGTGGAGAACTGAGGTGGTAGATCAGCAACACATCCCAACCCTGAGCCAGCCACACCGGGTCACATCAGTCACTGGCCACCCCCCTCCTGCTGTGTCACTGTCTCTCCGCTATCTCTCTTTCTCTCCTCGACAGTCACCTCTTCATCTGCCACCGTGGCCCTCTCTCTGTCTCTATATCTACAAAGGGGCAGAGACTGAGAGGCTTTGGTGTGTGTGCGTGTGTGTGTGTGTGTGTGTGTGTGTGTGTGTGTGTGTGTGTGTGTGTGTGTGTGTGTGTGTGTGTGTGTGTGTGTGCGCGCGTGTGCGTGTGCGCGTGTGCGCGTGTGCGCGTGTGCGCGTGTGCGCGTGTGCGCGTGCGCGTGCGCGTGCGTGTGCGTGTGTGTGTGTGCGTGCGTGCGTGCGTGCGTGCGTGCGTGCGTGCGTGCATGCGTGCATAGTCGGCTTTACCAATAGGCAGACCAGGCAACTGCCTAGACCCCCCCCTCCCGGTCACAACTGCCCACTGTAGGGGCCCCCAATAGACAACCGCCCCATGGTAAATGCCAGAGAAAAGGGCCCCCAAGTCTATATTTTGCCTAGGGCCCCCAAATGGGTAGAACTGCCACTGTGTGTGTGAGAGAGAGTCAGAGTGAGTGTGTGTGTGAGAGAGAGTGAGACAGAAAGAAAGAAAGACTTTGACTATATTTATATGAGGAAAGACTGTTCATATTCACTATTGGTATTACAGGTTTTTGGCGGTGCTGTGGCTGTGTGTGGAGTGGAGGGTGTTGGAGGTGGGTTGGGGCAGAGGAGCGGAGGTACTGTAGGTGGCAGTTGTCTCCACCCCATCATCCTGTTTTTATCACGCTCTCCATCCCCCTGGAGAGTAGGGGGATAGAGGCTGGAGGAGTCAGCCCAAATGCCTCTCTTCCCAGCGGAGCTGGCGGAGCTGGCAGCGGGGTTGCCAGATGAGGCTGATGATTTCCAGCCCAAAAAAATGCTCAAAACCCGCCTAGAAGCACACAATCACGCTCAATTCTCTATTGATTTATATGGCAAAAATTGGGCGGGTTTTTCTGCTAAATGCCATTTTTACCCACACACTGACATCCTAAGCAGCCCAATTGGGCAGGAAACTGCCCAATCTGGCAACACTGGCTGGCAGCGGAGCTGCGGGGTTGCAGGCCAGCGGCACACAGGGCTTGTCTGGTGACACTTGCCTTAATGCAGTTCTAATCTGGTGACATAGGCCAGTCTGGGGCTTAGTTCAGGATTAGTCTCTTTTTGTGTGTGTGGAGGATGCAAGTACAACACAGACACACAGCTGTACACACACACACAAACGCTACACACACTGAGCAACACACACTGAGCTACACACACTGAGCTACACACACTGAGCTACACACACAGAGCTACACACACACACGCACGACACGTGGCACACACACACACACACACACACACACACACACACACACACACACACACACACACCGCCCCTTTTCATCACTCTGCCAGAACAAAACAAAAGCAAAAAAATAAAAAAACCCTGCCTTGATCTCTTTCACACTTAGTGTATTTTTCCATAGCGCCATACTGTCACCTTTGGCACATAAGCTACTGAGGTAGCTCTCAAACTGGGCTATGAGTAAGCTAGCTACCTCCCTAGGGTGGATGTCTGGATCAATGATAGGGGTACACAAAGCAACATCCAAGACTGGACTTTCAGGAGAGTTCCGGTATGGACTCGACAACTAATTATCTGTCTATTTCTCAAATAAAAGTATTTCCAGTAAGCCTTCTGTTCTCTTATTAAATATTAGGCCTGTATAACGTGTTAACGTGTCATTTATGGGACAACAATTATATGAAAGCATTCCAAGCCATCTTTAGTGAACGTGTAGTGAGCTGGTTACCATTTGATATCCACTGCTAAACCATGTCTGCCCATAATGACAACATTTTGATTGGGTTGTTTGTAACACACACACACACACACACACACACACACACACACACACACACACACACACACACACACACACACACACACACACACACACACACACACACACACACACACACACACACACACACACACACTCTCTCTCTCTCTCTCGCACTCACTCACACTCACACTCACTCACACACATTCACTCGCACACTCGCACGCACACATACACATGCACACACACACACACACACACACACACTCACACACACACACACACACACTCACACACACACACACACACACACACACACACTCACACTCACACTCACACTCACACTCACACACACAGGTTGATACCTATTTTCTCACCTACTCAACAGCTCGAGCATGCATGATGCCACATCCATCCTTTTCTGAAAAATACTTAAATGTGTAAATGTGCACTTTCATTTCACACTTTACTTTCTCATTTCTCATTGTATGGAAAACTGCAACAAGTTAGAGAACACAACAGATTAACAAAAACTCTTATTTTTCAAACAAAGATAAAGTTGAGAAATTCTTAAAAGCAGCATATTTGTCTCTGGGTGGACCTTCAGTATGTAAGTAATGGCAATAGCTGCAGAATATTTTATGGTGTTATTACTACTTCCTGAAGTTGTTTTGTTGTTGAAGGCCATCGCTGTTTAGTAGGGAACACGGGTGCCCTCGGAAAAAAATAATGTGCAATTATCTGCAGTTAATTGTTGTGCACCACAGCACTAATGATCTTTTTGTTGAGTACTGCTACCATAATTATCTCCCAAAACTTCACCGAAAGCTTTCAACAAATATAATAATGACTTAATGTAGTGACTAATTGACCCCTTGTTTGAAAATGGAGGGCTAATCCATTCTTTTATGAAGACTGTCTTTAATCTCACAATTACTGCGTCATTGATTAGTCACAGCTTTGATTGATTTAATGATCCCCCACCCCACCCCCCCACCCAAGTCTCCTGTATATTTCCATCATTTCAGCTTCTGTGTTTCTGATTATTACCGAAAATGCATGTTTTTTTAGATAACAAATGTATACTATTTAGTTGAACAGCCAATTCAACGAGTCTGCTTTGTGGATATTTTTGTTTTGGGGGGAATCAAATAATGTAGCCTATTTGTGTGGCTGTTCTCTCAAAACCTATTTACTACTCAGTCAGTTGAATCAGCCCTGTAGAGCCTGATTATCATCGACTTTCAAATCTCTTTGAGACTTGGTCTGACCAAGAGCATAACAATTAATGTTTCCCAAACGGCACAGGGTTTACACTTGATTTTAAGTTTTAAAGTAGAACGGGAAGTTTGACACCTTGCAATGTGCAACACTGGGCGCTTATCTTTGTCTTGATTATAAATAAAAAAGCACTCCATTTTTTTTCCTTTTTTTTATCACCTTGGCTACCATGCTACAATGGATAACTACTGCCATATTCTCTCTCTCTCTCTCTCTCTCTCTCTCTCTCTCTCTCTCTCTCTCTCTCTCTCTCTCTCTCTCTCTCTCTCTCTCTCTCTCTCTCTCTCTCTCTCTCTCTCTCTCTCTCTCTCTCTCCCCCCGCCTCTCTCTCTCTGCTACCATTAAACTGTAGGTTTTGAGTTTGAGGTTTAGTCTTGAGCTGTCATCCTCTTCCTAGCCTGTATATGCTTCAGAAATGTCAAACTAGTAGATCTTACTGAATTCTACAGAACAATTCCGTTTTACTGGAAAAAAGCCCACACTTTGGAGGAAAAACTAATGTGCTGATGGAAAATGTGTTGTCATATCAAAGGCTATACCCATTTGGAGAGAACACTGTAGTGTAGCGGGATACCATTTGACACAGGGAAGCCCACAGAGGGACAAAGGGGTTAGTTGTCTTGGTCCTATGGGGGGTGCGGAAGCGTAGCTCAGAAATGGGTTGTCATTAAATTGTAGGCTATGTATTGGGTGGGGGGTACCTTTCGGAATGATGACTTTGTTCTGGGCCCGGCCAAAGCTGTCAGCGGCCCTGATTTGACATTTCATCACAAAAGTTATTGTGAAGTTGAGTTGGAGAGTTTTGTCGATCGTGCCTCTGAGCCACCGAGGGTGACAGTCAGTCACTGGAGGCAGGCAGTCTGAACTTTTTCGGTCTTTAAACAATGACTTCTATCTGGGACCAGAGGACGTGGAAGTCAAACGGAAGGTATGAGAAAGCTGCCGTTTCACCCTGTCAGCTGTGCCCTGGCTGGATTTGAGGAGAAGTCACTTGGGTGTGACACTGTGCTTCTGAAAAGCAAGCAACTGCACAAAGGGTTGGGTCAACCTAGCGCTTTGCAAATCCACGGAAGAGGCATAGAGATCATTTCAGAGTATGTGAGGGGTATAGGAGTCAAACATACGGTGCATGGGGCTGTGACGATAGGGTAAAAGGGTGAGGAAAAGCCCTAATAAAATTTTCTGGAATAAATTTGATTTGAGGGGGCAAGAGCAATAAAATATAATAAAATAAAGGCAAGCTCTGCAAAAATTCTGCTGTCTGTCTTTTAGCACTTTTGCTCATGACCCTGGCCCTTTTTTTATCGCCCTGTCCGACTACTACGACTTGCTGAACCACGCCGTGCCTTTTCAGTCCACTTTATTTACCATGCATCACTTGGAGATGCAGCCTGCGGCAAAGTGCACCTGCTGGTTCGGGGAGAAGCTCCGTCTCAGAATTTATGATTCCTGTGGATTTCATCATTGCCCTCCTTTAAAACAGCCCAGCAGGCTGAGGGTCCGGACTACGAGGAAGGAGCTAAGTCAGAAGTCAGTGACTGTCTGTGCTACTTCCTTACTCCATCTAACTCTAACTCTAACTCTAACTCTAGAACTCTGTCTCTTTTTTGCTTTTTAATGCAGATGAACATTTTTAATCAAAAGAACTTTTTGAAATGGCTCATCCCTTACCCTCTTTTGCATTCTCTCTCTTTTGCATCCTCTCTCTCTCTCTCTCTCTCTCTCTCTCTCTCTCTCTCTCTCTCTCTCTCTCTCTCTCTCTCTCTCTCTCTCTCTTTCACACACACACACACTCTCCTTCCCTGTCTATCTTTTCCCCTCTTTTTATCATTCTTTATCTCTCTCTGTCTCTCTCGTTTTCTTTCTCCTTCCTCTTTCTTCTCTCTCTCTCTCTTCTCCTCATCCTCCTCCTCCTCTCTCTGTCTTTCACACTCTCCTCCCCTGTCTATCTTTTCCCCTCTGTTTATCATTCTTTCTCTCTTTCTCTCTCTCTCTCTCTCTCTCTCTCTCTCTCTCTCTCTCTCTCTCTCTCTCTCTCTCTCTCTCTCTCTCTCTCTCTCCCACTCTCCCTCCTCCTACGGCCGGCCCGGACATCTGACACCAGAGCGGTGAGCAGGGAGCTGAGCCCAGCCGAGCCAAGCAGGGTGGTGGAGTGGATTATCGGGCCAACTTAATAGACTGAAATGTGTGTCTCTCCCCCAGCACCCCCCACCCCCCCCCCGTTAATTCACTGAGAATGCGTCTGGCCGGTGCAAGGTGGTTATCAGCTGCTCTCGGTGTGTGCTCTGATCTGCTCTGTCACTGCACAAGTGGCCGACCACTCTGGAGCGTGATCTTTGAGTAACAGACGTCTCATCCATCATCCTTTCAACTCTGTCATTAACGTTATCCTATGAGCATTCAGTTTTACTGGCACTAGCTTGGAACTGATCTACTAGGCTGGAGACAGAGGGTAGGATGGCCCTCATTATTATATCCTGAGTCTCTCTGCGTCTGTGTTTGTATCGGTGGCTAGACTTTTGTATTCTGCAGAGCTAAACAGCCTGACTCAAATTGAATTGAATTTCTGTCCCTTCCCAAGATGCTCTCCCTGATCAATGCTGTTGATGAGGCATTGAAAGCACTGGGCATGCATGCAGTCAGCCTCTCCCAATGCATGTCCGTCGCCTCTTAAAGCAGTACTACACAACTTTTGCCAACCGACTTGCCAGACAACTAAAATTCAGAAAATTGAACGGAGAGTCGGTTAACCTCCTACTGATTTATGAAGAGGATTTATTTCTGTACCACAGACAGTGTGGTTTGTTTACAATGTTCCAATGTCCAAGAACTGTCTGCCATATTGTGACTGACCAGATTGTCAGGCCTTCCCTCACATACTCTTTCACACAGATGACTCACCGGATTAAAAAAAAAAAAAAGTTAACCACTGAATGAATGCTATGTGACTGCTATGTGCTATGTGAATGCTATGTGACTGAAACATTGTTGTATTGGTGTGCATGGCATTCCGGTCACATTGTAAAAAAAGTGTGTGTCTTTCTTCTCTTTCCAATGTCTTTTAATGTACAAACATGGAGAAGCCTCCATAGCCTGAGGGGAAAAAAGCTAAATCAATATTTTTATTTGCTTTTTTATGGAAGACAACTGCGCTCATCCAGCACAAGCCATCTGGCTCTGCCATCCAGTCGCTCTAGGTACTCCCAGTCAAGATTGTTCTCCGTTGTAGTACCCAAGTGGTGGAACAGTCTCCCAGAGGCAGCAAGACTGAGCACATCTCTTGCAGCTTTCAAGAAACAACTAAAGACATTCCTCTTTCGAGAGAATCTACTAGACTAATGCTTGAACTGGCCTTGCCCCAGGGCAGACTCCTGACATGATGTTTAGTTTAGTTTGTGAGTGTGTGTTTGTGTGTGTGTGTACTCGTTATTTACTTTTATATTTAAACAAACAAAAAAAACAAACAAAAAAAACAACTAACCCCTCTTTGCAACTGCACTTGTTGTTCTGTATATCTCCTGTGCACTTTGTATTTGCTTGTGATGTTGGCTTGATTATGTCCTCTTTTGAAAGTCGCTTTGGTTATAAAGCGTCTGCCAAATGCAATGTAATGTAATGTAATGTAATGGTTTGTATATTGGTTTTCCTAGGTTTAGCTGTTGGGTGTTTCAATTCTAATGATGATGTAAGGTTCTAACTTCTTCTGTGGTAATACAAACGTTTGCTACCATACCAGCAGAGAGAGGGAAAGACGGAGGGAGGGAGGGAGAGAGAGAGAGAGAAATGATATGAGATAAAGAGGGAGACACACACCGAGAGAAGCGCAGGGAGCAAAGCCAAAACAGTGGAGTCACCTGGGACAAACAGGAGCTCATTTTTGGGACAGATCAGACGACGGAGTTAGCACGTGTTGGCATGATGCGGCATGGGCGCCTCAACAAAGAGAGAGAAGAGCGTGTGTGAACAAGTAGCACACAGGAGAGAGGGGATGAGTGATGGATCCATCAGCCCCTGCCAAAGCTGCACATCCATTCCCCACCCAACTCCATCAGAACCGACAGCAGCTCCGGCCTCACTCTCCCCCCACTGTCCTATCTCTACCGCAGCGAGTACAGTATTAGCACTAGCCTTCTCCAGCCTAACCACTCACCACCCACATACAGTACACCATTCCCTATACGTTGCCATCCCCAGGGGCGGTCCTATGGGGCAGGCCGACCGGGCAATCGTAACCCCCCTCGCCCAACCACCAAACCCCACCCACAAACGACATTCACTATAAACATGCTATAATAGTTATATAATAGTATAGTTATAAACATATTAACAATTGTTTTAAAACTGTTATGTATACACTATTACCACATTGTTATAGAAATAACATTATTATTCATGTTTTTGTCAGTTATTATTGGTGGTTTTTGCCGATTTTTGCACAGGGCGGGGCCATCGCTGTGCCACTGCCCATCCCTCCCTCAATGACAACTCTCATCACCACCCCTTTCCTCACCACTCCCATCTCTACTCTCCTATCTCCACCACAGCAAGTACGGTAATAGCACCATCCCTCTTCAGACTTCCTACCCAGCACCCCTCCCACCACCACCACTAACCACCCTCACCCACCCCCTCCTGCCACTATTACCGTTGGTAACCATTCTCCCATGCCTCCCTCAGCAAGTGCTACCAAAACATCCCGCTCCCCTCAACACCATTAACAATCCAACCAACCTCCACCTCGACCCCTTGGTGAGTGTTCGTTTGGCTAGTAAGATTAACATCTACTAGCCATTTTGGCTGGTGATGAAAAAGGTTAATTTAGAGTCCTGCTCCACCCCCTCGGCTGCCCACCATCCCCCAATGCCGCTGTTCTCCCATGCCTCCACTTGGAAAGTGTCCTCGCAGCCAGCTGCCATCACTCTCTCCTCCCCTCCCCTCCCCTCCCCTCTCCTCTCCTCTCCTCTCCTCTCCTCTCCTCTCCTCTCCTCTCCTCTCCTCTCCTCTCCTCTCCTCTCCTCTCCTCTCCTCTCCCCTCCCCAAATTCTAAGTATTCATTATGACTGGGAAAATTGCACTTTTCATACATGAAAAGGGGGATCTTCTACATGGTCCGCCATTTTGAATTCCCAAAAATAGCCATTTTTAGCTGCAAAAATGACTCTACTTGGACCATACTAGAAAATATTTGTTTATTACTTAGAAAACATACAGTTTTAGTTGCAGTACCTTTTTTGACCATTTCCTGCACAGTGTACCTTTAACACTAAAATAACTAGAACACTAAAACAAAACACTAAAATAGCACCAAACCACAGAAACTGTATGTCTGATATGGTGACGTTTGAAGGCCCGATGTTTATATTTCGCCTAGGGCCCCAAAATGACTAGATCCGCACCTGTCTCACCACCACCACCACCACCACCGCTGACACTGTTTCTCCTCCTATGCCTCCCTCGGCACGGCGGGCGGGTGCTACCGACAGCCAACTGCTGCGATAAGAGCCCTTAATGTCAGCGCGCTGAGAGAACAGCAAAATGGAAATGACCTCATCGTTGGCCTAGTGTGCTGCCCTGCGACCGCCTGCAGCACCCATGGGGATGGGCAGCTCAGGCTTGCACTGTACTGCCAGAGATTATTTAAGTATATAGAGATATGCCAATGTAATAGGTTGCTATAGGCACCTAACGTGACCAGGTTCCGGTCTGCCTAAAGGGGCGTGTCATAATACTCCTAGCATTGAATAGAACAGTCCTTAGGTCTGCCTAAAGGGGGATTTCCCCCCCTCCCCCTTGCAATAATAGAACCCGGAAACACTGGGCCAATGGAACCTCTCTCTCTCTTCTCTCTCTGGTACTGCCCTACTCTGCCCTACTCTGCCTTGCATGAGAAAGGGAACGGGCAAAACGGTGTTAGTGGCCCTGTATGTGTGTGTGTGTGTGTGTGTAGTGTATGGTGTAGTGTGTAGGCTCTCTCTCTCTCTCTCTCTCTCTCTCTCTCTCTCTCTCTCTCTCTCTCTCTCTCTCTCTCTCTCTCTCTCTCTCTCTCTCTCTCTCTCTCTCTCTCTCTCTCTCTCTCTGTGTGTATGTGCATACTGTATTGAGTGTGACATGGGTTGCGTGTAGTCTGAGTGTTTGTGTGTGACTGCATGCATTTAGTGTGTGTCTCTGTGTGTGTGTTGTGTGTGTGTGTGTGCGTGTGTGCGTGTAGACTAGAGAGCTGGCGAGGCGGAGCCACAGAGGTCACGGCAGGTCGCGTCACACATTACTCTGCAGCCGCCGCCAGCCGGATAACAAGATTGAACTCCGACCGCGCCGAGCAGCACTTAACTCCAGAGCCGACCAGTGGAAATGACCAAGCCTGAAACAGCCAGCCAGCCAGCCAGCCAGCCAAGCAACCAAGCAGGCCGCCAAGGAGGCAGTCAGCTAACAATCCCAAGGCTAATGGGGAGGTCTGAGAAGTTGATGTAGTGTTAGATGTGGGGAATGGGGAATTCAGTAGGAGAGAGAAGGAGCAGGAGAGTGTCTATAGGAAAGGGTGGATGTTATTGGTATACGCAGGGTGCGATTTGTAGGGGGGGATGGGGGGGGTTTGTTCCCCCTTCTGGTCTTGATATCGCCACTTTTTCTACATGATTTTATCACAGTTCAATGTAATTCCATTGATATTGCTTAAAATCTGAAACATATCCTCCCTTCTGGTTTTCTGACAAATCGCACCCTGTGTATACGTGTATATATGTAGTAGTTAGCAGGCCCGTCGACAGGGGTACCCAAACGGGTCGGTTGTCCTCCTGGGTCCAGGGTTGATGGGATCCTGCGTGCGTGCATGCATGCATATTTGTTAAGGACGATATATCACAACAAGAGACACATGCACTAAACAACAATGGCCACTGCATGTGAGTTCATTCGTGTGTACAGTATACAGTATGTGCTAGTGTTCATGAATTTTGTTCTATATCAGTGTGTACATGCCTGTGTATGTCAGTGTCAGAGAGACAGCGTGCGTGAGTGCGTGCGTGCGTGCGTATATGGGAGGAAAAATAGGAGGGCAGGAGTCGAAAAGGACAGTCAGGCAGGCAGGTAGGTGAGAGTGGAGTGTGTGTGTGTCTGTGTGTGTCTGTGTGCGCAAGGCTGAATTAAATGCACAGGGCAGGGAGCCCTCAATTGTCCAAAAGTCAACAATTGCAGAATTATGGCAAGATGGGATATTGAGAATTCATTTTTAAAT
Source organism: Engraulis encrasicolus (assembly GCF_034702125.1). Taxonomy (NCBI): domain Eukaryota; kingdom Metazoa; phylum Chordata; class Actinopteri; order Clupeiformes; family Engraulidae; genus Engraulis; species Engraulis encrasicolus. The sequence goes on along the minus strand of NC_085868.1, from coordinate 13,657,899 downwards.
CTTGTTTTTCCTCTCCACAATTGGCAGACATGGGCTATGTCTCAAATGACGCACTTTTGTCAGTGCACAGTGCACACAGTGCACTGAGGTCTTTAATGCATAGTGTCCTAGAAAAAATTGAGCACTATGCACTGTGCCCTCGCTGGAAGTGACGGATGAGCATGGCATTAGCTTGCCAAAATATGAGTTGGCTACTGTTTACGATGCACAGCGTCTGGTGCTTGTATTTCCATGTCCTTCACCCCAAAGGACAACAATCACACATACAATACTTTGGTTGGCATGAAAAGGTTGGTGTCCCATCAACATGACTTACAGAATTAAGAGACTGTTGACCAAACTCTTCTACTGAACTGAATGCCACATTTCCCCCGTGTCATTGTCAACATGGCCGCCGTTTAGTGCGTGCAGTGTCCATCATTAAAGCACTGCATTTTTCCGAAATTGTTAGGGGATCATCCTGGCACTTTCAGTGCACTGGCTCAACTGAAATGTTCAGCGTGAGCGCCCTAGGCACTGAAAAACAGTGCCCGAAGTGCACAAGTGCGGCATTTGAGACACGGCCATGGATTCCTAGCTCGCTCTTATGACACTGTCTATGTAATTTTGTTGGAAAATTTGCCTTTCAGGGGGCCCCACAGTAACCTGGAGCCTATAGGGGACCCAGGCCATCTTAACCCGGGCCTGCGTGTGTGTGTTGGCGACAGGCAGCTGAGTAACAGTGGCAGGGCAGAGCGGCTGTGGAGTTAGAACTGATCGTTTTAATCAGATGCCCCTGATGGCCGCAATTGTTTGGGTGCCATCTATTCTCAGACCTCTTCTCAGACCCATCTCTCTCTCTCTCTCTCTTGCTCTCTCTCTTTCTCACGCTCTCTCTCTCTCGCGCTCTCCCTCGCTCTCTCTCTGTCGCTGATGTTCTTAGACCCTCTCTCTGATTATAGTGATTGCGTGAGTGTGCGCGCGTGCGTGCGTGCGTGCGTGTCATGTGTATGCATGTGTGTGTTTGTGTGTGTGCGCGCGTGCGTACGCGCTTCGTGTGTATGCTATTTTGTGAGCATCATTGTCCAAACATGCTTTTCTGAGCATCTTTTTTTATTGTGTTTATGCATCTGTGGGTGTGTGTGTGCATGTGTGTGTGTCTATTTTTTTGCAGATTTTGTGGTTCTTTGCGCATATAAGCCTGATGACAGCAGGACGTTCTTTGTGTTGTGTCAGCGAGTGACAATGGTTCGTGATAAAAAGCCTTTATATCTGACGACCTCGAGGGTTGCGAGTGCGCAGTATGTTGTGTTGTGAGCATGTATTTTGTGTGTATGTGCTGGTGTTTGTGCAAAGAGAAAAACATTATGCCGTGTTAAAAGGAAGGAAACTGTGGCTCCAGGCTTTTATGCAAAGGAAAGCAGTTAACGCAGTCACAGCCGAGCGCACTGAAAACAGAAAGCAAAGCAGAAGCTGTAATAACTAACGATGGTAAAGGGCTTTCAGCAGTGCTGATATTACTGCTGTGAATAGGAAACTGTGGTTGCTGTGTTGCTCCTGGCTAAAGGCAGCAAACTAACGAATGCTAGGAAGAAAAAAATACTGTAGATATGCTGGTGCAAAGATCAGGGATGCAGTGATGATGGTAATGAGGGTAGTGATGATGATAATGGTGGTGACGATGTCGACGATGATGATGATAATGGCAGCAATATCCTTTACTTCTATGACACGCCTCAAAAAGATTGCAGGTTCAACATAATGATGATGCTGATGGTGATGATGATGAGGGCGATGAAGATGACGACAGCAAGGATGATGATGATGATGATGATGATGATGATGATGATGATGATGATGATGATGATGGATAGCAAGGATGATGATTATGATGGCAATAACCTTTTACTTGTATGACATATGTCATAGAAAGATCACAGCTTAAACAGTGGCCACAGGCCACGGGAGATACCAAACACATGACAAGGCTTTTTATAGCACCGTAGCGTCAGAGAACTCCACCAGGTCAGGTTGCGGCGGAGAAGTCCACTGATGTCATGGCTCCAGTCCCAGGAGAGTCTGCCAGTCCTAGAGTATTCAAAAAATGCCAGAGTGAGTCCCCCCTCTGTCGAGATATAGGGGGAAGGGATTCGTGCCGTCAAAGTCTTTGAGTAGGGCAGTTAAGTTTAGCCCACACTGGGCAGGTAAGCATTGCTCTTTAAAGGTATGTCAAAGGATTGTGGCAGGGTAGTCTGTGTCACTGGGGAATAGCACAGGAAGGCTGTCTGCTTCTCTGATCCTTCTGGGTATAGGATTGAACAAGGACCAAAAGAGTATACGCCTACCCAGGCATTTTTGGCATGCTCCCTACTAAATTGTGTGACGGTGGCCCACTGAGAACGATCGGCCCCACCGGGAAAATGCCCTCCATGCCAGATGACCTGTCCAGACCTGGTGATACCTCGGCAAGCCTCAGGAGGATGATCTTAGTGGATCTACTGGACTGAGCAGGAATGCAAAGGGACCGTGTGTCAGTGAAATGCTATATATCCACTTCATCCATTTTAAAACCAGACGTAATACCAAACTCTTTGCAGATGCTTTCAACCAACCCATTCCCAGACCTGAGTATTTCATCACATTATTTTTTATAACCATTATTTTATTTCATGTAGGTATTGCTACTGATACTTCTCTCTTCATAGTAATGTTAAATGCCATATTTTCTGTTCGCTATTTTCATTTTTCATGATCATTTGCAAAGCGCATTGGGTTACAGTACTGTGCCTTGGCTTCCCCGGATATTCAGAGGTCTGGCCTTCCCATGATATTGTGTACCATGGGCTGAATCTTAAAAAGCTTTCGGTACAGACGGACACAAAGACAGGCAGGCAGAGTGGCTCACGTATGTATTGATGAATGGGTAGAGAGAACAGTAAGCCCATTCGTGTGGATAAATCCATACTGTAGATACGTACTGCAGATCCATATTATCATGTCAAAGAGAGAGAGAGAGAGAGAGAGAGAGAGAGAGAGAGAGCTATGTATGTGAAGGTGGGAAAGGGAGGGTGAAATAAAGGGATGATAGAAAGGGGGAGGAAGGGAAGA